>NC_134576.1:48799025-49111525 GCF_050947875.1 Dermacentor variabilis | reverse complement strand
CGGACGACATCAGTTGAAAAAAAGTAAACCGCAAGGATGTGTCATTTCGGTATTAACACCTTACAGGAATAATGCGAGTAGAGGTGTCACGTGCGAAAGTGATCAATGGGTGGCGTTACAAACGAATAAAATTGGATTTTAAATACATGGCATTGAAAATGCCCGACTCATTCCAAACAATACCGTACGTAACATATCACGAAAGCATCCAATTTCCAAGCTTTCCCCCATTGCCGGCCCTTATTTCTCGCAGTTTTGGAGAATAAATAAATCAGCCACAGCGCGTTTCCAAAAGAACTTGGCTTCAACCAACGCGGTAGTGCATTACGTATAGAAAGAAATGGCAATAACACAGGCTCTCAACCAGACCACGCTGGACGCTTGCAGGATTCCTTTTATTCGGACTGCGAAATGTGCGGAAGTGGTGAATGGGTGACATGACAAACAAAAGCAGTTAACTTGTACATACATGGCGTAGAAGGTACCCAACTCATCCAAAACAATACCATAAATAAAAGGTGACGAAAACTTCTGATTTCGAAGCATACCTCCATACCGGGACTTTTTTATTTTCTATTTTTTTAATTACAGAAATACTGCAGACCACGTGGCCCAAGCAGGAGGGCCGAAACGCAAGCTCATAAACAACAACACGCACCAACGAACAACTAAAAAAATCATAAAGTAAATAGCAACATTGAAAATAACAAATTTTCACAATCGCTAAGAAATACTGAGAAAACGCGGATACACAAATACATTATCGAGTGGATTGCAAAAACAAAGAATTCTAAACTTATATACATGAGAGGCAGTCAGGTGACAAATTATTGTTGATATTAATTGTTTGCTGAAAGAATGAGAATTTATATACATTTGTTCTGGCAAAGTGGGGGCGTATGACGAGTGCGCTGGGTAGCAAGTGGAGATAAGTACGAGGCTGCGTCCAGCCGAAGCTTCTGCATAAATAATGAATACAAAAACTTAAAACTGATCTCTGTAACAAACTCTTTAAAACCACGAGTGCACGGGTGACTACGCGTTCCAAAAACAACTTGGCTTCAGCCGATGCGGAGCTAGAGTCTAGTGCGATTCGAACGTTATCGCGCGGGCGCCGACTAAGAACAAGAGTGCCGCGGCTGAGGAAAGTATGAGGCCAGTTTCTCTCACCCTTTTTGCTGTTCCTTAAGCTGCAGTCACTACCGTCTAGTCTTGTCTTGTCTTGTGTCCCAGACAGTGGCGCATACCCACTATGGGGGATTGGCCAAGAAGCAGGCGGTTTTTCCTATGCTTAGAAGTAAAGCCAAACAAGATTTAAATTGTGGAGCGTGAGACTAGAACTGTAATTTAGACGTGTGATGAAAATATAGTGAAGAATTTTGATAAGTTTCCGTAAATAAGTGAAATAATAGAAAATATTGATAATTTTAGAACGTCAGCAAGGTACTCTTTTTGTATCCCTAATAAAATTGTTAATTGCAAGAAAAGCATCCCTGTGGCTGGATCCCAGTGAGGTCGCACCAAAAGAAAGAATGGTTGACGAGGTTAACGATAGCCGAAGTTTGCTAAATGAGTATTCTAGTAGTTTTCTTTGTCTTAGAAAGCAGCGACATGAGAGAAAATAATGTTCGATAGGTTCAGGTGAACCGCAAAAATAACATACAGGGGACATAGCGAGACCAGATCTGTCTAAGTAAAATTTTGAGGAGGAATACCACATCTCTATTTTGTAAAAGAAACTTTACCTTGGCTTGAAAGACACCAATTATTATTCCATGGGAAGCCAAGATGGTGGAATTGAGAAGATGGTGTTAGCATGGATATTGCAGAGTTTTGAGATATAGCGAAATTTCTGTACCTAGCCGCGGTGACATAAGCTGTTGTCGGCAAAACAGATATGATAGTGCCGTTGAGGGATGCTCGTGCGAGTGAATCGGCCATTTCATTCCAGTGTAAGCCATGATGTCCCGGTACCCAAAGCAAACATACTTTCCGTAAGTACGGAGGTACCATCGAACGAAAGGTTCTTTGAATTCTTGTATCTAAAGATGCAGTCAGTGCTGCACATACAGATAGCGAGTCGGTCACAATAACAGCTAATGGGTCGTTTTGGGGAAGGTAATATAATCGCTAATAATTCTGCTTGAAGTATAGGTGTAAAATCAGGAAGGCGAAGCGAGAAAGACCATTGTAGAGATTCAGAGAACATCCCAACTCGCGCCTGCTCATTGCACGCAGAAGCGTCAGTGGCTATTACATTTTCAGTGGTTAGTTGGTATAGGTGGTCGTGTAAGATATCAATTAATTCTCGCCTTGGTAACAGTTTAGTATGATTCGGAAATATGTCCTCGAACCCAATTTTGAGGTCTGTTAAGTCATTATTTGAATGAGAAACTTGGCGTATGGACACATCCAATTGTTGTAACTGTGCTTGCACAAATAATATCTGAGGACTGTGGAATCTTGACCACGATACCTGAAAAAACTCAGATGGTTCAGTGGTAAAAACATATTGCGTACGCCTTTTTGAAAACTCATAAATTTTTAAATATGTCTGTACCGTAAGCATGCGGAATCTGCAATCTAGAGTGGGTATAAGGGCTTCCTGATATAAAACAGCGTTGGCAACAAATCCGGGAAGTCCGAGGCATGACCATAGTGCTTCTCTTTCTAAAGGTATGAGAGGTTTAATTTTGTAGGCGGGGCCACCGGAAAACATTACGCAGCCAAATTCTAATATGGGCCAAACATACATTTTATATATAAGCAGTAAGGTATCCCTGCGTAGTCTAGAGCGGCGGTGGCTGAGCCGGCGAAGCATAGCTACGGCTCGTTCTGCCTTTGTTTTAATATGTTCAATGTGACTGCGCCAGGTGAGTTTGCCAACGTAAATAACACCAAGGTACCTGACTTCGTCTACTTGAGGAATGATTTCCTGCCGCTATTGCAAAGATATATGCACTTGTGCAGTTAATGGTAAGACTAATACCGCACTTTTGCTGATATTTAATGACACATATAACCCCTCTAGCCATGTCTCCAGCATTCCTAAGCAACGACTGTTGTAGAAAATGTATATTGCTTGCGGGGGAAAAAATGCGATATCGTTCGCATAAACATGTACTTCCGGAGACAAAGAAATGGTGCTTAGCAAAATGTTAAATAATATGGGGGAAAGAATGGAACCCTGTGGTACACCCCTTGGCTGCTTGTGTTTAGACGTCGAAATACCATTTTGGTAACAATAAAATTCTCTATCCCTTACAAATTCCCAGATCCCAGCGTTTATATATTTTGGGAAATTCGTAGAGTGACACTTATCGAATAGAATGCAATGTTCTACAGAGTCCTATGTTTTGATAAATCTAGCGTCACCAAAGCTGCGTACTCTCGTTTGCGGCGAGCAAGTTTAATGTGGCTCTCTAAATCTACATGGGCGCACCATATGGAGTGGCCCGGACGAAATCCAATCTGACAAGGACTGAGAAGGTTATCATCCTGCATAACCTTTGTTATACGGCCGTGAAGGACCCTTTCTAATAATTTGACCACATTTGAGGTAAGAGAAATTGGTCTTATGTTTTCTAAGTCCGGATGATTTTTTCTTTATTAGTGGGATAATTTTAGCTACTCTCTACTCTCTTGGAACCCATGAACTCTTGAGAAATAAATTTAATATGTTTAGTAGGTCCTGAGGCGCATAATAATATAAAACTTTTAGCATTACTATTGTAATTTCATCTGGACCGGGAGCTGACTCCGGCAAAGAACTAATAATGCCTTCAAGCTCTGTCGCTGTTACTGCTACAAAGTCGTCTACCAAGGGAGGTTTCTTCACTCCTATCGGCAATTGATGTGTGAAACGTCGCGCAAGTCCTTGAGCAATTTTCTCAAGTCATTCTGATAATTCTTTTGTTGATAGAACGACAGAGTCGACGTTCACGGGGGCCGGTATAGCTTTGCGAGATCGAAGAAATTTAAACATGGCTTTTTATTGTTAGACTTCGAAAGGTATGTGTAGTGCCTGGAATCGTAATCCTCCTTAGCTTTTGAGACTGTTCGTTTAAATATGGTTGCTATATATGTATAATCAGCCAAATTGATAGGACACTGGTTGTATAAAAGCTTTTTCCATGCAGCTTTTCTACGTCTAAGATCTCATTCGCACTCAGAATTCCACCAGGGACAATATGATCGATCCTTATAGGATTTCACAGAAAATTAAGCTTTTTTTGATGACTGCTTTAGTATTGAACATAGGCTCATTGTTTTAATATCCATCTCCATGCCCTCCTGGGCTTGTAAAGCTGATTTTAAAGGATTTCAAAATTTTTGGTAGTCAACAAAAGTACGAATATTATTATTTAAACTAGTTAACGGAGTAAGCAGTTCAAAAATAATAGGAAGGTGATTACTGTTAGTTCCGGAATCTACAGTCTTCCAGGAGGTGACTGTCATGCTCGGAGTAGCAAACGTAAGATCTAGGGCAGATCGCGACTGACCACGCACGAAAGTATGTGCTCTCGAATTTAAGCAGGAGAAATGATTCGTTAAGACCCAATCCCACAGGCGTTTGCCACAAGTGTCTGTTCGGAAACCCCACGATAGATGATGAGAATTGAAATCTCCCACTAGTATGATGTTCTTCTGACTGCGAGCAATAGAGGTATCTAGATAACGGGTATCTTGTACTCCAGCGGGGAAGTACATGTTAATTATAGAAAAAGGTGTGCAACCAAGTAGTATTATATCCAGTGCTAGGATTTCACAGTCTGGGGGCATTATCTGGTAGGCTATAGTTGCTCTATGGCAGATTTTTGATGAGACAAACAACACTAAACCACCGCCTCGGGATGGGCGATCCAATCGAAAACATCGGAAATTTTTTTAGATGAAAAGATTGACCAGCAGCAAGCCAAGTTTCCTGTAAAATAATAATATCTGGAGAGTATGTGCAAATAAGATATAACAAATCTCTTGCGGCCGAAGCTATGGAACAACAGTTCCACTGGATTACTGTTAAAGTTCCTATGGTGAATAAATCCGGGCAGCAGAGACTGCTTGGTCAAAAACGTTCTCTTTTAAGAAGTCCTTCTTAGTCGGAGTCTCCCTAACGTACTTTTTTGCTTTGGAGTTGATGGGAGAGCTAGACTTTTTCTTTGTCGGTGATCTTGCTCGTTTAAGAGATCGGGAGTCCATATCTACATCTTGATTTTCCACCCCATCTGTGTCGGCTTTCCCATTGGTCGACTTTCTCAGGAGTTGATGGCTTTGGTGAATCGTTATTTGTGAATGGCTGCGCGGTCGATATTCTAATAGGTGGACTCCGCGGTAGACTCGACACCGGATACTCAATATTTGGTTTATTAGTTGGTTGAAGCCACGGAGTTAGTTGTGAGGAAAGCACCTGAACAAGGGAGTCGGTGAGATTTGTCATGATGCGCTCAATTGCTTTCTCCAATACCTTTTCTACGGAGGCTGCCACAGCCTCAGAGATTGAGTTCTCCATAGACAATGTTTGACGGACCGTTATACCAGCGTATCCTTGAGATCTGCTCTGAATTTCTGCAATGGCCTCACGACGAGAGCATCGATGTCTGTCAATTATTTCGAGGCTTTGAATTTCTTTTGCCCTTGCAGGGCAATTACGTTCATTTGCGGGTTGGGTAGCACTGTAAAGGGAGCAGAACTCATTTCGGGAAGAACAGTCATTTGAATGATGGCCTTCTCCGCAAATACGGCATGGTGTGTTTGACCTGCAGCCTTTTATCGAGTGCCCAAACCGCCAGCACTTTAGGTACTGAAGGACGCGAGGTGATAGAGGCTCAACTCGGTATATGAGTGGCCATGCCTTGATTTCCGATGGGCGGCTCATTCCAGCGAAAGTAGCTATGATTGTTTCAGTGGGCATGCGCCTATTATCAACTACACGGCTGCAACGATACGCAGAAATCACGCCTGCCGCTGAAAACATTTCCAAGATTTCTGCCGGACATTGACTTACGTCGATACCGCGGACTAGGCCTTTGGTACATGCAAGGTGATGAGGAATGAAACTGCTCACCGGCTGTGTCGCAAAAACACATCACTTCAGCAAATCTTGAACACAAGCCTGGTCTGACGAGCAGCAAAGAATGCCCCCTCGGCCAAACTGTCGAACCTCGGTGATTTCTTGAAAATTCGCCGAGGCCATACGGAGTTCGGCTTGAATTTCTTTGGGATTCTTCATGCGAATCACCCCGCCATCACTCGGAACCAAAGCCACAGGTACGCTGCTCGTCCCACTGCGTAAGAAAAGCTCTACCGGCAAATCAGAGTTAGGAACAGAAGCCGACCAGGAGGAAAGCTCCTGGCCTGGCGATGAGAGTGACATTGCCAAGAAATAGGAAATTACTATGGAAGTTTATCAGATAATTAACAAAATGTCAAAACCAATTACGTAAAACATACAGATTAAAATAAAACCGCTAGCTACTTGGCCAGAACCAGTGTTCTTCCTCTTCCTTCTCTTTCCAGGTCAGAGCACCACGTGCCAGGGGCTTTCTTTTTTTCTCCTTCAGGAAACAGGCAGTGATGGTATTGCTCGCAACGTGTTCTTCGGTATTATAAATAGGGCGAAAGGGTGGCGAGTTCGTCGCGGGAGTTATAGCTGGAGCATGTAACAGCCAACGAGGGAGAGAAGAATGCGTAATCTTGATTTTCACTATTCTGAAGCGGGCCCCTGGGACAGTGGGTGGACAGTGGGGCTAGTTTCGGTATTGATAACAAATCGTCGCCAAGACACTGGTAGCCGGAGGAAAATTCGAGGAAACTTTTACATATGTGGGTGCATGTTTTCAAACTACATAACAATAAATTGGAGTGATGAAATGTGTTTAAATGTGCTTTCCGGCTATTTTTTTGTCATCCTATATATTTATTTGATCCCTTCAATTGTTGCGCCAACGTTCGGCGTTTTCGCTCTTATCGCTTCCTCATGCCGCTTTCTACGCACATGCGCGTTTTCTTCTTACGCTCCGCAGTTTAAAACTTTCTTTTTGAGCCTTCGAATGTTCCGACAGTGTTGGAAAAGCCGTGGAAAGGATACAAGGCCTGCTGCGCGGCTGTGTGATGTGGCAGCTCGGGGAGAGACACAAGGGCGAAATTCTGCCGTTGCCCAGCGGAGGAAAGGTAACCACGCTTTTCTGCAGTCATCTTGGTATATATATATATATATATATATATATATATATATATATATATATATATATATATATATATATATATATAAGGTTGCTCAATAACACTCTACACGTAAAAAATCGCGTAGTGTACTTTTTTAAACTTCTACAGTGACATCTTGCTTTAGTAGCTTTTCTGGAGTGTTTCCAAGTCGCCATTTCTGGTCATCTTCACACTATTGTCGTTTTCTTTTTTCTTATTATTGCCCTAACTGAAGTTTTTATTATGATCGTTACCGTCTAGACGACTACAGTACTGAGATACGCTTCCTCTCCAATTCAAGTAGGTTTGTGTATCCCTTAGTTGGGAAAAGGCAAAGGAAATAAACAAAAGACTTTTTTATTTTTTTCAACATACTCCGGGCCCAGGCCCATCAAATGACAATGACAATCTTTGTTTCACATTCAGTCCTTACAAATAACAAAGACGAACTGAGAAGACTGAGCGTAAAGCCACTTTACGAGCAACTTCACAAGGACTGCAGCTCGCATTCCATTTGTCAGTGGACATTAAATAAAAGAAAGAAAGGAGGTAACCGTACATGGCACATCTTACAAAGCACGAAGTATAATAGAGTATGGGCGTGTGTATCTGTATACATCTACAGCTTTCAAGATACACATCGAATTTGTGGCATACATCTAATTTGCAAATCAAACAAATCTCCGAATATATATATATATATATTTATATTTATATATGCGGGGTGGGAAGCGACGACCGTTTTGGAAGTACAACGTGTGTACTTAAGGTGTTCATCTAGTGGACCAGCCTTCGTCAGATTACGTCAATAAGGCTGGTCCACCAGCAGAAAACATTAAGCAAATGCAACATGTCTTGCAAAAAATCATTGCTTCTTTCCTGCATATGTCATGTCGGGTCCAGCGTGTTGATATTGACACGTGTACTTATCTTTATCGGGCGACCACGTTTCGCCGCTTAACAAATGTAATCGCAGAGCGAGGGACGCGCCTGCATGTATCCGACGTTTCTGGAAAGTTATCGATGCTTCTACCCGGCTGTCTGTTGTCGCCGAACCTTGTGTTATCTGATTCCATCGCGTAACGCGAATGGTGTAGAACATTGTGGAAGGCACGCGGGTCCGAACGATTAGTCTGGAACATTCGACGACTGCTCTATAAAAGCCGGCGCGCTTGACCCGCTGAGGAGATTTCCGACGATCGCCGACCGTGTTCGCCGCTATCGTTGTGCTATAAGTGCAGCCTGTTTTGAGGGCACAGGTTCGCCCAATAAAAGCTAGTTTTGTATTCCACCGTACTGCTTCTTTCTTCACCGTCACTACCACGTGACATCTGGTGGAGGTGCTTTTCGTTCATGTACGGGACGCCCCCGACAAGCCGTGATCCCAGCCCAGACCGCAAACAGAACACCAACGTAGTCCCGGACCACCGAGCAAGCCGCCGTCTTCAACAGCTGCCCCCGGAGCACGGACTCCTACCTGAGAAGACCAAGAAGATTGTGGCCAAGGCAACCCCAATGGCAGCCCCAGCGTCCCCCATCGTGCTGCAGCAGCCCAGGGAACCACCGACGTTCCGCGGTTCCACATTTGAGGACCCGGAAACCTGGCTGGAAACGTATGAGAGGGTCGCTACGTTTAACAACTGGGCAAGCGACGACAAGCTACGACATGTCTATTTCGCATTGGAGGACGCCGCCAAGACGTGGTTCGAGAATCGAGAGGCCACCTTGATGACGTGGGACCTCTTCCGAAGCGGCTTCCTGCAAACATTTCAAAGCGTCGTGCGAAAAGAGCGAGCCCAAGCTCTACTGGAGACAAGAGCGCAGCTGCCGAATGAGACGATCGCGATCTTCACTGAGGAAATGAGCCGTCTGTTCCGCCACGCCGACCCCGAAATGTCCGAGGAGAAGAAAGTACGTCTACTAATGCGTGGTGTAAAAGAGGAACTTTTCGCCGGTATGGTAAGAAGCCCACCGAAGACCGTCGACGAGTTTCTTCGTGAGGCGACGAGCATCGAGAAGACACTGGAATTGCGGAACCGGCAATTCGACCGACGCACCAAGCCAACAAGCTACTCCGGAATTCAATCACTGGCCACGGACGATCTATGCGAGACCGTCAGGGCCATTGTGCGCGAAGAACTGCGCAAGGTCTTGCCATCGTCGCAGCCTCAAGTGGCCTCGATCGGCGACATCGTGAAAGAAGAGGTGCACCGATGGCTAGGAGTTCCTGAACTGCAACCACAATTACCGCAGCCCCAGCCAGAAGCGATGACATACGCCGCCGTCGCACGCCGTCCAGGTCCCCCTCCGCGACCACGCCAGGGCCCTGCAACGACGCAATTCCGTCGTCCACCGCCGCCGCCGCCAGCACACCCACCCGTCGCCCAGCGCACCTACGCGAGGAAGACGGACATTTGGCGCGCCCCCGACCACCGCTCGCTCTGCTACCACTGCGGCGAAGCCGGCCATGTGTACCGCCGATGCCCATACCGCGACCTGGGATTGCGAGGCTTCGCCGTCAACGCACAGCGCCCGAGGGAAGGTGAACGACCTCGTGACATCGCCGACTACCTGGCCGCTACTCAGTGGAGCACTCGAAGACCATCGCGTTCGCCATCACCAGGCCGCTACCTGTCGCCGCAGCGCCGACCATACACTGGCCCAGCCTGGGGCCGGTCAGCGAGCCCATATCCGGCAAACTAAAAGCAGCAACCGATGGAGGTGCGGTTGCTGTTCGTCGAACTGACGACGATCCTCCGCCGCCGACGAAGACGACGAAGAAACGATCTCGACGACATAACAACGACACGCCGCCGTCCCGACGAAGTCAGGAAGGCAAGACTACACCGACGAACGACGACTTGACGACGCGACGTTCCAACTTCAGTTCAACACGACGCAGCCGTGATCCGACGCCACGACCTAACTGCAACGCCAGACAAAGAACCACCGACCTCGACGTGCTTCTCGACGGCCACGCAGTCACTGCCTTAGTCGACACAGGGGCCGATTACTCCGTAATGAGTGGACACATCGCCGCCCAGTTGAAGAAGGTTAAGACTGCACGGGAGGGCCCCCAAATTCGGACCGCTGGAGGACACCTCATAACGCCGGCTGGAATCTGCACGGCAAGAATTACCATTCATGACCGGACTTACCCTGCCACTTTCGTTATCCTCCAACAGTGTTCACGAGACGTCATTCTCGGCATGGACTTCCTGAATCAACATGGCGCAGTCATCGACCTGAAGTCGAAATCGATAACGCTGTCACAAGATCAAGCGATACCGTCGGAGAGCTGTCGTAGTCACCACGCCTTGAATGTGCTCGAAGATCAAGTGAGCATCCCGCCGCGTTCCAGCATTATTATTTCCGTCGGCACTGAAACACCCGCTGACGTAGAAGGCGTCATCGAGGGCGACCAACATCTACTGCTCGACCGTGAAATTTGCGTCGCAAGAGGGATCGCTCGACTCCACGGAAGGCAAGTGGAAGTTATGCTAACCAACTTCAGTCAAGAGTTCAAGCACATCAACAAGAGCACGACAATCGCATACATCGAGGAAATTCTGGAAACCAGCAATGCCTTTGTCCTCTCGGATTCAGCGCATCTACCCCGATGAGCATTATCCCCGAACCAGACTTCGACGTGAATCGAAGTCTTCCTATGAGTAAGCAGCAACAGATCAGAAGTCTTCTCAGACGATACAAAGACTGCTTTTCGACGTCATCGAAGATTCGACAAACACCAGTTGCAAAGCATCTCATAATAACCGAAGAGAGCGCTCGACCACTCCGCCAGAGCCCTTACCGAGTTTCGACGCGAGAACGTGAAGCTATTAGGCAACAAGTCGACGAAATGCTGCGCGACGACATCATCCAGCCGTCGAAAAGCCCGTGGGCCTCTCCTGTAGTCCTGGTAAAGAAAAAGGACGGAACCCTACGCTTCTGCGTCGATTATCATCGACTGAACAAGATCACGAAGAAGGATGTGTACCCCGTTCCACGGATAGACGACGCATTGGATCGGCTCTGCAACGCTAAATACTTCTCGTCGATGGACCTCAAGCCTGGCTACTGGCAAATAGAAGTCGACGAGAGAGATCGCGAAAAGACTGCCTTCATCACGCCAGACGGCCTCTACGAGTTCAAGGTCATGCCATTCGGACTGTGCTCGGCGCCTGCAACGTTTCAGCGCGTCATGGACACGGTGTTAGCCGGACTGAAGTGGCAGACGTGCCTTGTTTACCTGGATGACGTCGTTGTCTTCGCCGGAAATTTTGACGATCACCTTAGGCGGCTTGCGACAGTGTTAGAAGCCATCAAGTCATCAGGGCTCACTCTGAAGCCGGAAAAGTGCCGTTTCGCTTACGATGAGCTTTTGTTCCTAGGCCACGTGATCAGCAAATCAGGAGTACGCCCCGACCCACAGAAGACAGCTGCCATCGCAAAGTTCCCGCAGCCAACCAACAAGAAGGCAGTGCGCAGATTCCTTGGCATGTGTGCCTACTATAGGCGCTTTGTCAAGGAC
This sequence comes from Dermacentor variabilis, assembly GCF_050947875.1. Taxonomy (NCBI): domain Eukaryota; kingdom Metazoa; phylum Arthropoda; class Arachnida; order Ixodida; family Ixodidae; genus Dermacentor; species Dermacentor variabilis. The sequence continues at coordinate 49,099,791 of NC_134576.1, read as the reverse complement.
TTTTCACGCATCGCGGAGCCGCTAACACATCTAACCAAATGGGATGTCGCGTTCAAGTAGGAAACGCCTCAGGCCAAGGCATTTCAGGAACTCAAACGACGCATGCAGTCGCTGCCGGTGCTTGCACACTTCGACGAGGACGCCGATACCGAAATCCACACTGACGCCAGTAGCCTAGGCCTCGGTGCCGTCCTAGTCCAGAGGAAAGAAGGACTTGAAAGGGTGATATCGTATGCTAGCCGGTCGCTGTCAAAAGCGGAAAGCAACTATTCTACGACTGAAAAGGAATGCCTCGCCATCATTTGGGCTACAGCTAAATTCCGCCCTTACCTCTATGGCAGGCCATTCAAAGTCGTCAGTGACCATCACGCACTGTGTTGGCTAGCTAACTTAAAGGACCCTTCAGGACGGCTGGCGCGGTGGAGCCTCAGACTACAAGAATATGACGTCACGGAAATATACAAGTCCGGAAGAAAACACTCCGACGCCGACTGCTTATCGTGCGCCCCCATCGATCCCCCACCGCAAGACGACGAGGACGACGACGCCTTCCTTGGGATAATAAGCGCGGAAGACTTCACTAAACAGCAACGAGCCGACCCGGAGCTAAAAGGCCTCGTCGAGTATTTGGAAGGGAACACCGACGTTGTCTCTAGAGCATTTAAGCGCGGGTTGTCTTCGTTCCCGCTACAAAACAACCTGCTCGTGAAGAAGAACTTCTCACCAGTCCGCGCCAGCTACCTTCTTGTTGTACCGTCAGCGCTGCGTCCAGAAATACTGCACGCCCTACACGACGATCCAACCGCTGGGCACCTCGGATTCTCCCGGACGCTGTCGAGAATACAGGAAAGGTATTACTGGCCGCGTCTGACCGCCGACGTCGCCCGTTACGTCAAGACATACCGAGACTGTCAACGACGCAAGACACCATCGACAAGGCCAGCAGGATTACTACAGCCGATCGAACCTCCTCGCCGACCATTCCAGCAGATTGGGATGGATTTGTTAGGGCCGTTTCCGATATCAACATCCGGGAATAAGTGGATCGTCGTGGCGACGGACTATCTCACCCGTTTTGCTGAAACTAAAGCTCTACCAAAAGGCAGCGCAGCCGAAGTGGCGAAAGTTTTCGTGGAGAACATCCTGCTGCGACATGGTGCCCCAGAAGTCCTCATCACCGACAGAGGAACGGCTTTTACAGCAGAGCTCACCCAAGCCATTCTGTAGTACAGCCAGACAAGCCACAGGAGGACAACTGCCTACCATTCGCAGACGAATGGTCTCACGGAGCGCCTGAAGAAGGCCCTCGCCGACATGCTAGCAATGTACGTCGACGTCGAACAGAAGACGTGGGACGCGGTCCTGCCGTACGTAACCTTTGCGTACAACACAGCGGTGCAAGAAACAACACAGATCACGCCGTTTAAGCTGGTTTACGGCAGGAACAAGACGACGACGCTTGACGCCATGCTGCCGCACGTAACTGACGAAGAGAATGTTGACGTCGCTAGCTATCTCCAGCGCGCCGAAGAAGCCCGACAGCTCACCCGCCTGCGAATCAAGAGCCAGCAGAGGACCGACAGCCGACAGTACAACCTCCGACGACGCTTCGTCGAGTACCAACCTGGCGACCGTGTTTGGGTCTGGACCCCGATACGCCGACGAGGACTCAGTGAGAAACTACTCCGACGCTATTTCGGACCCTACGAGGTCATCCGACGTATTGGCGCTCTGGACTATGAGGTCGTGCCAGACGGCATTTCGCATTCACAGCGGCGCCGCGCACGATCTGAAGTGATCCACGTGGTGCGCCTTAAACCCTTTTACGGACGCTGACAAACTTCGCCATTTTTGTTCTTTTCTTTGCTACGAGTGCTTTTGTTTATTACCTTCGTTTGTTTGCAGCATCGGGTCGATGCTTTTTAAGAGGGGGTATTGACACGTGTACCTATCTTTATCCGGCGACCACGTTTCGCCGCTTAACAAATGAAATCGCACAGCGAGGGACGCGCCTGCGTGTATCTGACGTTTCTGGAAAGTTATCGATGCTTCTACCCGGCTGTCTGGTGTCGCCGAACCTTGTGTTATCTGATTCCATCGCGTAACGCGAATGGTGTAGAACATTGTGGAAGGCACGCGGGTCCGAACGATTAGTCTGGAACATTCGACGACTGCTCTATAAAAGCCGACGCGCTTGACCCGCTGACCAGATTTCCGACGATCGCCGACCGTGTTCGCCGCTATCGTTGTGCTATAAGTGTAGCCTGTTTTGTGGGCACAGGTTCGCCCAATAAAAGCTAGTTTTGTATTCCACCGTACTGCTTCTTTCTTCACCGTCACTACCACGTGACAATATAGATGAATATATCTCATAGCCTCTTATATATCATAAGAAGCCAACAAACAAAGACACCAAGGACACCATAGGAAAAATTACCTGTACTTACTAAAAGAAATTATAAATCGATAGCAATGAAAATGGATGAAAAAAACAACTGGCCGCAGGTCGGATACAAACCCACGTCTTCGCACTACGCGTGTGCTGCTCTTACCATATTCAGGGTGTTTCAGCGCACACAAAATTTTTTTTTAAAGCTTTCCTGTAGCACGTAGCACAATTCTAGTTCATGAGGTGCTCTACTCGAAGCGGCGGGCGCTACTTGCAACAGATAATTGGAATGCAAAATCAACTAATTAACAAAAGCTCCCAAATTACATTTTAACTAATTAACTTATGATCCATATTGCAATTTACAAACTGTAGCCGTGGAGTTCACAAGTCGGATTCACTTGGAACAAATTCTCAGGACGACACCAGTTTCGAGATAATAATTTCCAAACTTTGCAGAGAAAACTTGTGTGCTTCAATGCATAAAACAACGTCTTTTTTGTACAAATTAACTGTAACGCCAACGCATTTATCTGCAAAGTTCGGGAATTAACATCTCAAAACCGCTGTCATCCTCAGAATTCGTTCGATGACGATCCGCCATGAGGACTCCACGGCTAGAATTTGTAAATTGCAATATGGGCCGTAAGGCAATTAGTTAAGAAGCTAATTAGCTAATTAGACTATTTAACATTTCTATTTTTGTGCGAGTAGTGTCTGCCGCGTCGAGTATACCAGCTCACCAACAAGGATTGTACTATTTGCCTCAGCCAACCTTTAAAGATTTTAGAAAGTGTTCGCTGAAACACCCTGTATATCACGACCTGTGCAAGAGTTTACACATGAATTGTTAACACAAACCAAACCAAGGATAACTTACAAAAAATTTCGTTACTAATAAGATGGCTAAAATTTCATGACAAGAACTGAATTGAATGGATACTGTTTACGAAGGAATCAGTGGTATCATAACAAGGAGCAGTGGTTTACAGATTCTTCCAGTGAGAGATGGCCATGGAAAAAGGGAGTACATGTTGGTGCTAACGTGACTTGAAGGTTGACTGATTGCTTCGCTACCGTTTGATCTTCGTAAAAGAACCTCAAATGTTCATGCCGATAATAAGAATCTGTGGTATTCTTCAGTGACTATAATACAAAAGATACAAAATACGTCCACGTTTGTTTAAAACCACCGTTTTGCCCAGCTAATTCTTAAGGTTTCTATTGATGCTGACATTCCTAGCGCCCAGTCTTTTACTTTAGTTTTGCCACTCCTTTCTCTAGTGCCCTCGATGACTGAAAGTGTCTTTAATAAATAAATAAATAAATAAATAAATAAATAAATAAATAAATAAATAAATATTGCCACTTCAAGTCGAAGCACGCAAGAAAATTGCATATGACCCTGTACTGTGTATTACCGAATTCTTACTTAACATTCGTATTTATCGTTCTACCAATCCGTCTGCTTTGATTACGTTTTATCTTCAGTGCGATTAGCAGCACGATGCACAAACGTAGTCATCTGCACTGTCCAAACTCTTCATTTTTCTAACTGCACTCAACTCATAAAGCATCACATCATATAACGGCCAGCGCATGTATCTTATCAAACTATACATCTAAGGGGAGGGAATGTGACAGATAAACAAAAGAGCAAACCCTTACGCGGAGGAAATCAGAAAGGTGCTGACGCAACCTGGAAGTGACGAGTTCCTCACATAAAACATCTGAGTTGCGAACAAAAGAAAAAGAACGTTTCCACGTGGCAGATGCGAATTATATAACCCAAAACTAGGAAGAAGTTGTGTTTCCATCCGGTGGCACAGTGACGAAGAAAGCGTCCTGGCACGCTTCAGATATGGGCCTGCTGTGCATTTCGTCAGTGCCGTTGGCCAGGACAACGTTACTCGCTTCCTCGGTTGACGTCATCGGGCGCCACGCACTGATGCCGTCCCGCGTTCGCACGCTCCTGGAGTTGGGGGAAGCAGCGGACACAGTAATGCTGGAAACGAACTACTGCAGTTTGGAACACGTGAGAAGATAACTACATGGCAATTGTATAACAATAGCAATAATAGTTACTTTAACCAATTATTTGTTCACGTGCCCAAGAGCATCCTTCAAGACTAAGCGCTGGCACACCATACAGAGTCAATTATAAATAAATAGCACACTAACTATTATGATCAGCAGCAGCAGCAGCAGCAGCTTATTTTTATGTCCACTGCAGGAAGAAGGCTTCTCCCAGCGATCTCCAATCACCTCAGCCTTGCGCGGTCTGATTCCAACTTCCGCCTCGAAATTTCGAAACTTTATCGTCCCTCCTAATTTTTTGCCTTATTCTACTGCTCTCCCTTACCTTGGCACTCATTCTGTAACTCTAATCTTCCTTGTGCACTACATAGCCTGCCCAGCTCCATTTTCTCCCTCCTCATTGTTAACTAGAATATTGGGTCTAGGGGTTGACTGGTGATCATGAATTATTGTTTCCTTGCCAGGCTACGAGCATTATCTTTTTCTTCTGCATATTAGTATTCAGCACTACTCTTACACTTTCTCAGTTGGAACCCTCAATCGTTTCTTGCAATTTATACCCGGTGTTGCTGAACATGTCAGTGACAAATGCAAACCAAAGGTTGTTGAGATATTCGTCGTTGATCCTAACTTATAAACCTTCCCAGTCTAACAGTTTGAATACTTCTTCTAAGCATGCAGTTAATAGCATTGGAGAGGTTGTGTCTCATTGCCTGACGCCTTCCTTGATAAGTAGCGTTAAACTATTCTTGTGGAGAATCAAAGCAGCTGCGTAACTTTTATAGATATTTCCCAAGATATTCACGTATTCCTCCTATACTACTTGATTACAAAATACCTCCATGACTGCTGGTGTCTCTACTGAATCAAATGCCTTTTCACAATCTATGAAAGTTACATAGAGAGGTTAATTGCACTCCACAGATTTCTCAATTACCTGATGATACCATGGATGCGATCAATTATAGAAATATCCCTTCTTATAGCGAGCCTATTTTCTTCGTTTATTGAAATCAAATGTTGCCCTGATTCTGATATAAGTTATCTTGGCGGATATTTTATACAATGCTGAAAGCAAGCACACGAGCCTATAATTCTGCAATTCTTTACCGTCCCCCTTTTTGTGGATTAGTATAACGTTGGCATTCTTCCAGCTGCTCCGTACACTTGAAGTTGTGAGACATTGCGTATAAAGGGCGACAACCTTTTCAAGCATATCTCCTCCATCATTGATTAGATCAAGTGTTATTCCATCTTGTCCGGCGGCTTTTCTCAAGGACGTGTCTAGCAAGGCCTTTCTAACTTGGCTAATAATAGAAGGCCGCCTATGTATCCTTTTCATCACTACTTTCAATAAAGGCTGCGAAGCTGCTCTAAGTCAGCATAGTATTCTTCTGCTTTCTTTATTTAAATCACCATCCTTTCTGATAACATTACCTTGCTTATCTTTCACTGCATACAACTTGCCTTACTTAAACTTTTCAGCGTTATAATTTCGAATATCGCTTAGGTTCTATTTGTTTAACATCTTTGAAAGTTGAGCAAATTCTGTCTCATCTCGAGTTAGACACTTTAATGCTCTGTCGTTTGTTTATTAATTCCTTCGTTACTTGGCATAGTCCACCTACTGGCTGCCTTGACACCTTACATCCCACTCCTATTGCTCCTTCTGAAATCAGTCTAGTCACGGTTTCATTCATTATCTCTGTGTCATGATCTATCTGTTCTAAAGCTGTATATTTCTTTGCAAGCACCAGCCTGAATTATTCTGCTTTTACTATTACTTGGCACTAATTTTACTCTTTCTCGCGTCTTATTGTGGAAAATCGTAGACCTCACTAACATATGATCACTGCATTCTATCCTCCCTAACGCTTATACATGCTGTACTATGCTAGGATCGGCAGAGAGTACGAAATCTATTGCCTTTCTTGATTGTACATTAGGGCTTTTCAAGGTCCACTTTCTGTTAATTCGATTCCACGAAAATGCATTCACTATTCTGAGTCTTATTCTTGGCACAAATTTCACCAACATCGCTCTGGTACGATTGCTGGAGTCGATGCTTGTTGCCAATTGCTTGGCCTCCAGCCTGCCTTTTCCCCACTTTTGCATTGAAGGCGCCCATGACTACTGTATAGTGAGGTTGCACCTTCTTTATTGCTAACTCAACATCTTCATAAAACTGTTCCATTTCTCCGTCGTCATGACTGTAGGTTGCAACGTAGTCTTGTACTACGTGTGACCTGTTTCTCCTATTAGGCTTTATTACGGCTGCTATCCTCTCATTGACGCTGTATAATTCATCAATGTTACCCGCTATGTGCTTATGAATTAGAAATCCTACCTCTTATTCTCTCTTATTTGACAGAGCTGTGTAGCAAAGGACGTGGCCTATAGTCAGCACTGCACAAGCCTCAGCAATTTTTGAGATCTCACTAATGCCAATAATATCCCATGAAAAGACTGATAGTTCATTAAAAAGCCCTGCTAAGCTATTCACTCGAGAGGGCTCGCGTGTTAAACGTTCTGAAGTTCAGTTTTCAGCGGCCGCCAGTCCGGATCCAGAGAATCTTAGCACCCCCTGCCACGTCGCAGGTCTGACTGCCACCCTGGTCAGTTGCTCCGCAGCCGCTCGAAACCGAGGGCCACGGGGTAAATGCAAAAGTCATAAGGGAGGTAGTGGCCGAACATGGCAGGGGGAGGTGAATTCTTATTCAAGCTAGGGAGTGTCATTTTGACGCTTAGCAGGCCTTCCTAATTAGGTGGCGCTTGTACTAGTATAGCCCCACTGGCTATCAGCATTTTTGTTGCGTCAGGCGCAACTCCAAACCTGACCAATGTAGTGGTCTGGACGAGAATTCGAACTTCCGCCTTCAAATCAGAATCCAGGAGTTGTACCTTCAGTCTAGCGCAAAAGTAAATGTATCAGAATACAAAAAAGCCGCAGCGTGCTTTGCCCCAAGGGCGACGTATTGATTGCGATAGCAAACTGTTAGACTTCCATGAATACAATAAATCATCCCAATAAACTTCTGTAAACATTCGCTGAAGAACTGAATTACGAACCATGCTGTCATGGCCGTGCAGGCAAACATGAATGCATCTCACTCGATGACCGCGGACACTAACTGTCAGAACGCTGGCGTGATAAACAGTGGTGGCAGCGGCGGCGAATAAATTCTCCTTCGTGCTTTTTTTAAAACATATTATGAGGTTTCACGGGCCAAAACCACGATATAACTATGAGATCTGATTATTATTACGAGTGGGAACTCCGCAAATTCGGAGTACTTGAGGTTGTTTAACGTACACTTAAATCTAAATGCACGGGTGTTCTCTCGTTTCGCCCGCATCCAAATGTCACCCTGGTGGGCGGGATTCGATCCTGCGATCTCGTGCTTAGCAGCCCATCACCATAGCCACTACGCAACGATTGCGGGTCTCCTTCGTGCTACATCTCGCTTCAAGGCGAAATAGGCGCGCGAGAACACATTGCAGACGAAGCCATCAGACTTCTCGGGCTGCCTAGCCTTTGCACCCACCACAGAAAATCGCCCAAATATGGCGTCCCCCCATCTCCCCTAAAGTTCCGCAATAAACTAAAAGCAACGCCATCTTGTGAAAATTGCCGCCGTTCTTACCTGCGCGTTCCACCACGTTCAACGTTCGGCATTCGACCCTCTCATTGACCGAACGCCGTTACGTACTTTAGCGCGCTTTCTTAATTGCCTGTTTTTGGCTTGCGCCACATTCGCTGCGCCACACATCGCGAGCTACGCATGCAGGTCTCGATTTGCGCTTCCTTTATTATTTGTCTAGCGTAGTACCGTGATTGCGATGCCATTGCTGCAGTGCTTTCCTGTGCCGCGTACGTGAAACTGACGGCACGCGACGCTTCAGCATACTATCTGCGAAGCGAGATGTGGCGCGGAGGAAGGTTTGGTTTCAAAAAGGTCACCCGGGCTAATTTCATACTTGCTCTTTCTTGTTGCAGCAAATATATGAATAAAAAGAACGAAATGGCTTTTCTTGTGCTCGATGTTCCTTGTACCTCTGAACAAAGACTGTCATTGCAGAAGGAGGATGGGTGCACTGGCCTTTGTGAGTCTCTCTGAATCGCTGCTCACATATTTTGTGCAGCACACTACATTTGCAGGTCCTGCCCATTGGTCCGTTTTTTTTCTTTAGTACTAAAATGTTTACTTCCCTGGTTGCATTGTTCGAAACTGTGTCCTTGAATATTAAATAAAACCAAGTCAAGGGTCTCCTGAGCAAACTGGCGAAAACGTATCGCAGCGCCTATCGTATATTAAAGCTTTTTTTTATCCCTGTGGTGCTTACATTTCCTAAAGTAAAGTTCTGTAAAAATATAACAAATTTGCTTTGCCTGCTCCATTAATATAACACGTCTGCTGAGGTACCTGCATTCGTATACAAATGAACAATGCCGCGGCAAATGCCCCTCAGAGAAAGCCCTTCTACAAAAGACATAGACCACGTGTAATGACGTCACGGATAATTAGGCGAATTCGTGGCTACCAACTTGAAAAGCATTAAAGAAAATCGGCCTCCTCAAGCTGTGCATTCACCTCGCCAACTGTGAGACACAGAACTCGCTAATTCGCTCTTCGTTAAAGTACGCATCTGTCATTTGGCATCACCATCATGTCATCATGCCATTTCGAAGCGGTCCAAAACAAAGCTGCACAGTTCATCGCCTCGCCTTATTTGCGATTTGAAAGCGTCACAAAGCTGAAAGACTCCCTTAGAATGCCCTCACTCACCATGCGCAGCACATTTCCCCGATTACCATTTTTTTCACACCCTGCACCATAGTAACACGTCATTTTCCGGCTCACATATTTCTCCAGCGCATCACATCTCGACTAGGTTAGATCACGCGTACAAATTTAAACCGACCTTTGCTCACACTGAACGATACTGGAATTAACCTCTCGGGCTATCAATAAATCAATGGAATGCATTGTTATTTAGTATTGCACTATCAGCGATTCCCGCTCTTCTCAGTTAGCGCTTCACGCTTCTCTCGAACGTCAAGGCGTTTTACAATAGCTTTTCTTTTTGTATTTACTACTGCATGAGGTGCCTGTTGTCGTTTTAGAGCGAAGCTGTCTATGGCTAGGATCCAGGATTTTATGGCGTCCGCGCAAAAGACTCTCCCCTAACAACTGAAAGTGAAAGAGCCAACAGCAAAAACAAACGCATAGCGCCACTCGCGTCGGAGTTCGGTTTAACGGCCACCTGTGTCTAAAACGGCGCTCCGTCGCAGCTGGGTCTCTGTTAATGTATGATGTAGTGTGACGTAATGTGCGCCTGATAAGGCGACCAAGGGGAACTTTTTATACCATTTGGCGAAACCGTTGCTATGGGAAGGCCACAAATGATCCGTACGCCCGAAGAGTAGCGTATCTACGAGAAGCGATAGCGAGAGCAGCGGCGGGAGAGGGACCGTCGACGTCGTGCCAACCTGGCGGCCCGAAAAGAAGAGAATGCCCGCGATGTGGCAAGTAATCGACGACCGAGAACCGATGACGCATATCGCGACGCCGAGAACACCGCAAAAAGACGTCGTCGCCACGAGGGCACAGTGCCGGGATTGCACGGCACCTGCGCAAGATTCCAAAAAAGACTCAAGATTCTCGATCGCAGCTTCGGATCAAGCTGTCGAGTATATGATCGCGTATGGTTCGATAATGAGCTCTCTGAAATCGACGGCATACGGAACGAAGACCGACGGCAGAAGGTGGCGGATGTGCTGACGCGGAGCTTTGCCGGCAAGAACGTTGGGAAATTCTGACTTTGCAGCACGAGTAAGGAGGCGCTGATAAAGCGTGATAAAGCGTGATAAAGCGGAGAAAATTGCACAAATAGGCCTGGAGTGCGGCCTGATCCCGGTGACCAGAACCGGTAACGCACTCTCTCACCAGAGCAGGATTGGCCACCCTGGTGCAGTACTTGGCCACAACCTCCTATATGAATACAACAATCAAACCCCGGTCCTCAGTCCCCAGCAGCCGTGAAGCAACTGACCATGGCGGCGGTCAGATCTGTGACGCTGCAGAGGGTGCTAAGAATACCTAGCTCCGGACAGGCCGCCATTGGAATCTGAACCTGGCAACGTTTAACGTTAGAACGCTATCTAGTGAGGCGAGTCTAGCAGTGTTATTGGAGGAATTAGAGGGTAGTAAATGGGATATAATAGGGCTCAGTGAGGTTGGGAGGACAAAAGAAGCATATACAGTGCTAAAAAGCGGGCATGTACTGTGTTACCGGGGCTTAGCAGAGAGACGAGAACTAGGAGTCGGATTCCTTATTAATAAGGAAATAGCTGGTAACATACAGGAATTCTATAGCATTAACGAGGGGGTGGCAGGTCTTGTTGTGAAACTTAATAAGAGGTACAAATTGAAGGTGGTAAAAGTCTATGCCCCTACATGCAGTCATGATGACCAGGAAGTCGAAAGCTTTTATGAAGACGTGGAATCGGCGATGGGTAAAGTCAAAACAAAATACACTATACTGATGGGCGACTTCAATGCCAGTGTAGGCAAGAAGCAGGCTGGAGACAAGTCTGTGGGGGAATATGGCATAGGCTCTAGGAATAGCAGAGGAGAATTATTAGTAGAGTTTGCAGAACAGAATAATATGCGGATAATGAACACCTTTTTCCGCAAGCGGGTTAGTCGAAAGTGGACGTGGAGGAGCCCGAATGGTGAGACTAGAAATGAAATCGACTTCATACTCTGCGCGAACCCTGGCATCATACAAGATGTAGACGTGCTCGGCAAGCTATGCTGCAGTGACCATAGGATGGTAAGAACTCGAATTAGCCTAGACTTGAGGAGGGAACGGAAGGAACTGGTACACAAGAAGCCAATCAATGAGTTAGCGGTAAGAGGGAAACTAGAGGAATTCCGGATCAAGCTACAGAACAGGTAGTCGGCTTTAACTCAGGAAGAGGACCTTAGTGTTGCAGCAATGAACGACAATCTCATGGGCATCATTAAGGAGTGCGCAATAGAAGTCGGTGGTAACGCCGTTATACAGGAAACCAGTAAGCTATCGCAGGAGACGAAAGATCTGATCAAGAAACGCCAATGTATGAAAGCCTCTAACCCTACAGCTAGAATAGAACTGGCAGAACTTTCTAATTTAATCAACAAGCGTAAGACAGCGGACATAAGAAACTATACTATGGATAGAATTGAACAGGCTCTCAGGAACGGAGGAAGCCTAAAAACAGTGAAGAAGAAACTAGGAATAGGCGAGAATCAGATGTGTGCGTTAAGAGACAAAGCCGGCAATATCGTTACTAATATGGATGAGATAGTTCAAGTGGCTGAGGAGTTCTATAGAGATTTATACAGTACCAGTGGCACCCACGACGATAGTGGAAGAGAGAATAGCCTAGAGGAATTCGAAATCCCACAGGTAACGCCAGAAGAAGTAAAGAAAGCCTTAGGAACTATGCAAAGGGGGAAGGCAGCTGGCGAGGATCAGGTAACAGCAGATTTGTTGAAGGATGGTGGTCAGATTGTTCTAGAGAAACAGGCCACCCTGTATACGCAATGCCTCATAACCTCGAGCGTACCGGAATCTTGGAAGAACGCTAACATAATCCTAATCCATAAGAAAGGGGACGCCAAAGACTTGAAAAATTATAGACCGATCAGCTTACTGTCCGTTCCCTACAAAGTATTTACTAAGGTAATCGCAAATAGAATCCGGAACACCTTAGACTTCTGTCAACCAAAGGACCAGGCAGGATTCCGTCAGGCTACTCAACAATAGACCATATTCACACTGTCAATCAAGTGATAGAGAAATGTGCAGAATATAACCAACCCTTATATATAGCTTTCATTGATTACAAGAAAGCGTTTGATTCAGTCGAAACCTCACAGTCATGGAGGCATTACGGAATCAGGGTGTAGATGAGCCATATTTAAAAATACTGGAAGATATCTATAGCGGCTCCACAACCACCGTAGTCCTCCACAAAGAAAGCAACAAAATCCCTATAAAGAAAGGCGTCAGACAGGGAGATACGATATCTCCAATGCTATTCACAGCATGTTTACAGGAGGTATTCAGAGGCCTGGAGTGGGAAGAATTGGGGATAAAAGTTGATGGAGAATACCTTAGCAACTTGCGATTCGCTGATGATATTGCCTTGCTTAGTAACTCAGGAGGCCAATTGCAATGCATGCTCATTGACCTGGAGAGGCAAAGGAGAAGGGTGGGTCTGAAAATTAATCTGCAGAAAACTAAAGTATTGTTTAACAGTCTCGGAAGAGAACAGCAGTTTGCGATAGGTAGCGAAGCACTGGAAGTGGTAAGGGAATAAATACATCTACTTAGGGCAGGTAGTGACCACGGATCCGGATCATGAGACTGAAATAACCAGAAGAATAAGAATGGGCTGGGGTGCGTTTGGCAGGCATTCTCAAATCATCAACAGCAGGTTGCCACTATCCCTCAAAAGGAAAGTGTATAACAGCTGTGTGTTACCAGTACTCACATATGGGGCAGAAACCTGGAGGCTTACGAAAAGGGTTCTGCTGAAATTGAGGACGACGCAACGAGCTATGGAAAGAAGAAAGATGGGTGTAACATTAAGGGATAAGAAAAGAGCAGATTGGGTGAGGTAACAAACGCGGGTAAACGACATCTTAGTTGAAATCAAGAAAAAGAAATGGGCATGGGCAGGACATGTAATGTGGAGGGAAGATAACCGATGGTCATTAAGGGTTACGGACTGGATTCCAAGGGAAGGGAAGCGTAGCAAGGGGCGGCAGAAAGTTAGGTGGGCGGATGAAATTAAGACGTTTGCAGGGACAACATGGCCACAATTAGTACATGACCGGGGTAGTTGGAGAAGTATGGGAGAGGCGTTTGCCCTGCAGTGGGCGTAACTAGGCTGATGATGATGATGATGATGATGATGATGATGATGATGATGATTATGATAAAGCGTGACGTGCCTCGGTTCAGTACAACACGTGTACAGAGGCTCTGCTAAAGGGTGCGGTTCCACGTTTCTCGACGACGAACGGTTACGTGTACCCGCACGTTCTGGCCTGTCTTCCGAAGCTCAATGCTCATCGGATCGGCTTTGCTGGCCATCTACCTTCACACGTAGAAACTGAACAAAGCACAAAAGTATTTAATAAGTGAACCGAGTGTTTATTCATGCATCATGAACAGAGTGATAGTTTGTTTGCGCTATATAAGCTACCCTGCCACAGTTTGTACACTTGTACATGCGGTGTTTCATATTGATTTGAGTTTCCACACGATGTATCGCGAGTGAAGTGACGTATGATTTCGGGTGGATTGAGGTGGAGCAGCATAAAATCAATGATAAGTTGGCCTAGGACAAACCAAGATGTAAGCACTGAAAGATAAGCAGGGTACTACTATCGGCAATTTTGAAGCTATAATAAAAGCAGCGGAATAATTCTATACTGACTTGTACAGTACCCAGAACAGGCACGATACCTCCATTTGTAGTAGTCACGAACAGGTTACAGAGGCTCCTTCTTTAACTAGCGATGAAGTTAGAAGGGCGTTTCAAGACATGAAACGGGAACAAGCGGCAGAAGAAGACGAAATAACAGTCGATTTATTCAAATATAAAGGAAACATGATGCTTGAAAAGCTACCTGTCCTTTATGCGAACTGACTCACAATTTCAAGGGTCCCAGAGAGGTGGAAGAATGCCAACATTATACTAATCCACGAAAAAGGAGACGTTAAAGAATTGAGCAATAATGGACTGATTAGTTTACTTCCAGTATTCTATAAAATATTCACCAAGACACTCTCTAATAGAGTAAGGGCAACACTGCAATTCAGTCGACAAAGAGAACAGGCTGGCTTCAGGAAGGGATACTCTACAATGGATGGCATCCATGTCATCAATCGGGAAATCGAGAAATCCGCAGAGTACAATCAGCCTGTCTATATTGCTTTCAAAATTTATGAAAAGGCATTCGATTCAATAGAGATACCAACATAGATGCACTGAGTAATCAAGGAGTACAAGAGGCATACGTGAACTTTTTGGGAAATGTCTACAGAGATTCCACAGCTACCCTGCTTCTCCACAAGAGAAGTAGAATGATAAATATAAAGAAAGGTGTCAGGCACGGAGACAATCTCTCGGATGCTATTCATTGCATGCTTAGAAGTAGTATTCAAGCTATTAAACTGGGGAGGCTTAGGAGTCAGGATCAACAGCGAATATGTCAGCAGCCATCGATTTGCAGATGACATTGTCCGGTTCAGCAACAGTGGAGACGGGTTACAACAAATGATTGAGGACTTTAACAGAAAGAGTGTAAGAGTACGGTAAAAAATTAATATGAAGAAAACAAAGATACTGATCAATAACCTGGCAAGGAAACAACAGTTTAGGATCGCCAGTCAGCCTCTAGAGTCTGTGAAGGAGTGTGCATAGCTAAGCGAATTACAAACTGGGGGCCCTGATCATGAGAAGGAAATTTACAGAAGAATAAAAATGGGTTCGAGCACATACGGCAGACAGTCCGATAATGACTGCAAGCATACCATTATCATTAAAGAAAGGCTTACAATCAGTGTATTCTACCGGTGCTAACATATGGGACAGAAACAAGGAGACTGTCAAAGAAGCTCGCGAACAAGCGACGGGACGCGCAAAGAACGATGGAGCGATGAATGTTAGCCGTAACTCTGAGATACAGGAAGAGAGCGGTGTGGACCGGAGAGCAAACGAGGAAAGCCGATATTATAATTGACATTAGGAGAAAAATGATGTAGCTGGGCTAGCCATGTAACCCGTAGGTTAGATCACCGGTGGACCAATAGCGTTACAGAATGGGTGCCAACAGAAGCGCAGTCGAGGACGGCAAAAGACTAGGTGGGGTGATGAAATTACGAAATTCGCAGGCGTTGCAGGAAACGGTTGGCTCAGGAGAGGGGTAACTGGAGATCGCAGGGAGAGGACTTCGTCCTGCAGGATACATAAAATAAGCTGTTCATGATGAGTTATGGAGCTACTGTTCCGTGCTTAGTGGGCATTTGTGTGCGCTACTTTTGGGTTTTCGTGAAATTACATAATATTCTGAAAGTCTGGGACAGTGTCCCAAAAATGTGCAAGATCAAAGCGCGCGCCGCCGATCACCCAAGCGACGTCGGCCCCGCGGCAGCTTCGACCGAGGAGAGAGCGCATACGCCACAGACAAGCGATGCCAACAACGGAGACTATAAGCTTCGACAACATACGCGAAGGTTACGGTATCGAGAAAGGGAGAGAGGGCGCGTGCTGAAACACCCTCTCTGACCCCGACATACGGCAAGCAAAACGAGAGGAGGGCAACAGCCCGACCGTGTGCCAACGGATGAGTCACCACCCTCCTCGTAGACGTTTCAGGGGCCGCGGCTGAATACACGAGAAATGTCTAGCAAATTTCGCGGCTTTGTTCATGCTATGGGAGCACGACTCCGCCAGAAAGTTCGAGAAATGCCGGCAAAGACGATAAAAGCGCCGTGCTGGAATCAATGGGGGGATTCAGGCTGCGCCTGCGAAGAGATGTGACGCGTAACTCGACCGTCTGTAGAAGGTGATTCCCCGGCAAGTTAGCCGATGAGTACCTCAGGCGTGTGCCTTTCCGGAAGCGGTCCCTTCTGCGAGATTTCCCTCAACTTACGACGAGAACATCTGGCTCAAGACCAGTACGGCTGAATACGAGTGGAAATTTGGTACTCCTATTGATTCTGTAATGCACGTGTCGAACTCTTAGGGCTTGTCGTTCATTATTTTCCGTAGTTTTGTTAACAACCATCTGAATTACATTATGATGTGCCTAGCCCAATTGTGCATGTGTATGTAACAACCTTATATGAAGAATATGTCTCGTTGAGTTTCGACAACTATGTGCTCTGACTCCGTCTTTCGACCACAAGCGGTGTTTGTTGGCGCACCAGAAGGCCTCTTATTAGCTGTCCGTGCTTTCGTGGGGTTATTTTCGAAAGCAGCTGATAAGACAGCTTTGGAATTTGGGCCGGCGCTGGTGCCTCGTTCATGGGGTGTGACACCTGCCGTCCAGATGTTTTCACATGCCGTGACAGCGTCGTTGCCCTTCACTAAGGGCCATGCAGGACACACAAGCGACGCAGTTTTCCAGCGTCGGACCAACTGCGAAGTTCATGAAGAACCATTGCAAGCGGTTCGTCTTTATGGATGTCACCAATAGCCAGCGACGTGTTCACCAAAAAAGAAAAACAGCCCGGATTCCAAGCAGTTCTGTGATTTGAAGGACTTGATACTTCACTCACTGAAGCTTGTTTTCTTAGAATTTGTCGAAGGCTCGAAATTGGCAAGTGAGGCGAAAATCTTCGTGACAAAAGAAACGTATCACGTCCTATTTTTCACCAGTGTGTCTAAGGTTCAATGCGTTAGGTTTTCTTTTAGAGGGAGGATTTAGGTTCTCACTGACGGGGATATTTTCCATCGGCTCCATAGAATCGCTCTTCGGACCCTTCGGCGCAATGCTGGTGGCACTGACGTGCTGGATGTCAGAAGCTCTCTTTCTGGTCTTGACAATATGCCGAGGAAGGTAACTGCCGCTGCTTGGCACACCGTTGACGTACAAACTTCAGGCTGATTCTTTTCCTCGTGCAACATTATTAGGAGAAGCGAGACAGACAGCACGTCAACAAGAAATGCGCCCACAGCTGTGAAATTAGCGCAGCAGACAGTGCTTGAACTGTGCAGTTCATCAACAGCTTTTCATCGAACGACAGAAATTGAAGCGATCTCCCTTGTTGCGAGATACATATCCCGCGTTGCGAGTGAGAATACAGTGTGAGCGCTGCGTGTCGCTGTTCGCAAAACCGAGCAGTACTAGTGCCATGGACTGTTTGATCTCCTACGAGGACAGAATATGTTTGTGCTACGCCCCAGCCCAGGGCTGGTGCGTGATCTGCATGCCATGAAGTTTGTGGACGTGCTGCTTTAAGACCCCGTATCCCTGCAGAAGCACTTGGAGATATCTTTAACGTACAGTGTTGATGTTATTGTTGCCTTGTCAGTACTAACTTGTGACCGTTGTGACCAAAGCCACAGGCGCAGACTAGTAGAGCTTGTCTATAAGAAGTTCATGAAGCCGCTTTTAATAAACTATACCGTTGACTTCACTGACAAGAAAGCAGCAGCCAGGCTGTATGAAAACAAGACACTGTCTCCCGAGTATTTAAAGCTTCGATGGCTAAATGATAGTGCATGTGTCGCTTGCACGCTGCCTTCTACACTGAACTGAACCGCGTCCATGTGTGTTTAGTTTTAGTGGTTCATACATGTTCGCTTAACACTTGTCTCTTGTCCCAATTTTATTAAATTGTTATGTTTTGCTTTCTCCCCTTACTCCTGTGAATTCAATTTATTATTAACTCGGGCACTCAGGGCACTTAAATGCTCCGAGGTAACGAACATTCTATTTGAGCTAGACAGCGTTCTGATAGACTTTTAATATTTAGTTGTCACCGAGTGTACATGCTTAATTCAGTCGAAGAGCCGGATTTTCGATTCACCCTTACTGCTTCAAGGCGAAGCGGTGACAAATTACAACAAAGCTGCGCCTACAGTGGCGCTATCTGTGGCTTGGTTTCTCAGCTGCGTTGCTTACTTAAGGTCAACGTTACTGGACATATCCCACACCTGCACCTGCACCACTCCTCCCGCCTAATAATGATGATATGTATTTCTCTCCTGTACAGAGTGATGAGAGGGCGCTAAAAAGTCTACAATACGCTAAACAACACTTTTACTTGACAGCAGGCAGCAGCAAGGCGCTGGACGCAAAAATTGTACAATATACGGGCAGTAGTGCAAACGGGGAAGACAAAATTATTACAGTCAACTAAGTTTCACTCAAGATATATTTAAATAAAATGTCCATACAAGAAGAAAAATATCCACAGGTATTGCGTGCATAAATGAACAATCGAATTTCTAAGTCCTGTTGCAGGTTCAATAATTTCGGACCAATCGTGGGCTTTACATGTGTGTTCCGGCACTCGCCTTCGTTTCCAAAACCATCGACAGTTGCAGGCAACAGATACAATTTATGACACTTGGCGTATTCGCATTAAGGTTGCTTACAGGAGTAGTGACACAGAATATCTCAAGATATGTAGGGTTATTTGACAGGAAATGATTTTTGAGCTGGTGTTTCGAAGTCAATATAGGGATGGTTATTTTTCTGGTGATCTGTACACTGCCCAAGATCTCAAGCGCCCATCATTCCAAATTCCGTGGTCTTCCAACCAGTTGCACCTCTTTCTCTACCGAGTACCGCTGCCCGCGCACTCACCCGTCTTTCAGAAATGCGGCAAGGGCCTCCACGTCAAGAAGAGGTTCGAAGAGGGGCTTTCCGGATCCTTCGATGATGTAGTGGTAGCCCGCTTTTTGGGCGCCCTGGGCTATGCGGTGCGTGTCGCATCCAGACATGAGCATCGCCAGGAGCCGCACGATGTCCGACTCGTTCTTCGGCTCGAACGCGTGCAGCAGGTTCCAGTATGCAGACGTTCCCTTCGTAAAGAGGTACTCGAGCGTGCAACCGTAGAGCTCAACCACCGTCACGGCGCAGCCGCTGGCGACAGCCCAAGGCTTGATGTGTTCTCGGAAGAAGGCCCACATCTGCATGCAACGGCAACAGAAGCACGCGCTGCACCGCGCTGAACACAACGAGCGCGAGATAGTCGATGAACGAACATATGTACAGCTTCTCATCAAAGTAACGACCCCAGTACGAGTACCAGTGAATGTCAGTCCTCCTGGTCATGTCTCGCTGGTGCTTCGCAAATCTAAGCATGTGTAAATATGAGGTGTTTGTTTGGATCATACAGAATTTTTGAAAATCGCCTATGGCAGCTCATAGTGTAACTGTAGTCCTTGAACGCTATAGAATACTGGACGCGGCAGACATTACTCACTCGGGAAATTAAAATGCATAGAAAACTAATTAAGCAGAATCCAATAAATGTTTTATTATCTGCTTTACGGTGCATACTCAAATTTACAAATTGTGGCCGGTGAATTTGCACGGCATATCCACATGGAACGAATTCTAGGGATAATATGTGTTTAAATATACGTGCCGTGAAAGTCGCACTAAAATACACTATTGTTATACTTGTCTTATAAAGCCGCTTTATGCATTGAAGCGCAACAATAACTTGAACGCCCACGCGTTTTATCGCATACTTTGGGAATGAACATATAAAAACTGATGTCCTGAAAATTATTTCTAAGCGATATGTCTTTCGAACTCACCGGCTACAATTCGTATATTGCAATATGCGCCACGAATGAAATAACAAATTGTGAAGGTAATTATTGTACTTTATTAATTAGATAATTAATTATTTCGATTTAGCCCGCAAGGAGTGTCCACCTCTTAGAGCAGTCCTTCTCAATGACTGGAATTGAGGAATCAGCACAGGCGATTTTTAAATTATTGGTATGTTCTGAACAAAATTCCCAGTACATACATACTATAGTTATCCTCTAAAACCCATGGCCCGGCCCGGATAGACGACATACACAGCGCTGTGCATATCGTCCATCGCAGTCCTTGTCCTTCGTGCTGTACGTTATTTTTGACCATTGACTACATTCCCTGTACCAGGGTTTCTCTATCAGTTCGTGCCACTTACTTTCTATGCCAGTTTAAATTGTGATCTCTGCCTAAATCACGAACAGCATGCTCGATTTCGTCTCTACAATTCATAGTTCTTCCATTTTCACTAAGATCTCATGACACGTTCAAGGTGGTTGTCGGCCGCTTTAATTAAGGCAATCGCTGTAGCACCTGCCTCTTAGCCTGATTCATTCTGTGTGGTATATCGCGCGATTGCGAAGCTTACCAGAAAAAAAAGAAAGATTCATTTTTATTTTCAATTCGAGAAGCTTAATAGGACGTAAGTAAGAAACTTGCCAGCATTTCACAAGAATTAAAGTCATTTGGTGAACGCGTGGTTAAGGCGTGTGCACTGCACCAGAGAAGCCGCAGCCTTGACTAACCTCGTCGACATCGACGCCTGCTATGACTTCTTGCACCTGAAAGGCAGCGGGTTTAACCAGCCACTTGCTCGGGTCCCATCGAGGCATGAAGGGGAACGTCACGCTGGTCGCTGCTTCAAGCAGGTCTGGCAGCTCGGCATCCTGAACACAGGGCTCCAACTCCGACTCGTTGTCTCCGCGGCAACCGAGAGCGCTGGACAACTTTATCCACGTGTTGATGGTGTCCTGCGCCACCGGTTGTCACGTGCTCTGTAGAAGCCATCTCTCTTTTTCTCCCTTTCGGGCAAACCACACAATTCCGATATGGTGAACATGGTGTCAGTGTGTTGTGGCACTGTCGTTATGGGAGACAGCACGCCTTCAGTGTGTGTGCGAAGCGATCGAACTGAACAACTGCGCTCGCGATAAATGTGTCGGCTTCAGGTTTTTAACCTTTGCAGGAACACCCCCAAGGTAATGTTCACGGCTCTTATTTTATGCGCTAGCATTTGCGAGCAAAGATGTCTGCTTCAAAGAGCACACCACGGAACGTTTCGCAAAGCTTAGCGCTGCATTCTCAAAATGAGCCATCGCAAAATTACGATCTCTCCATGTAGTTGAGAGTGATCTTCTATGTGGCCACTTCATGGCGCTGACGTCAACTGAGACGGTACTGCCGTGGTGTTTCCAACGAATAGTAGAGTCAACTTTAGCGTAAAACTTCCAAAAATTATTCCAGCCTGTGAGCCCTTTACAGTTCGGCATGTTGCTTGAAATACTTATTTGTGGTTATGTAAATACCTATTTCTGGTTATCACATAGGATATGGAACGTCCTTGAACCTAGACATTGGCCATTAAGGCCTACGCTGAAACTTGCCCCTTCAGGTGTTCAATTTACTACCTACAAACTTACACTGGTACGTCCTACGTTAAAATACGCCAGCGTAGTATGGGATCCTATAGAAGGAATAAAATAATCCGAATAGAAAAAACACAGGGACGTGCAGCAAGTCATATAATGTCGAAGCACAACTGCGCAGATTCGATGACTAATGTACTATCAAAACCAAACTTTCTTCAACTCTTATTGTGGCGAAAAGTACTTGGATAAAAGCTTATTTTAATAATAAAATGTAATTGATTTAGCTGTCGTGGTGGTCTATTAAGATGTCGTGGTCTGTTGTACCTTGACCTATATATGCCCACACAAGCGCAGATCGACGCATGTATTTGCTCCCTCTTTCAGAAGACGACTGAAGACTGGAATAGACGGCTTCATAATGTGACCAAAATTGATTCGTCAGGACAGCTTGAAACAAAAAACGTACTGGTCTATTTTACCTCAAGCAAAGCTTAACGTGACAAGTTTTATTGTGTACTAACACAATGTGTCAAAATATTTCTGCCTGTTTCTATGTCACAGCTCTCATGTTGGATGTTGAAATTTCGTTGTGAATCTACTGCACTCATATATGTCAACACCTACAGCTGTTAAGGATGTTGTTTGAAGTCTGTCGTATATTTTTTTAGATCGTTTTGCCTTTGCAGATATTCGAGTCTCGATATTTATGTTTATGAAGAGAGGTGTTTCTTATGCTTTTTTGGATTCATGTTAAGCTCCTGTACTTATTCTATTAACAATTTCAATAGTCCTTCCACCCTGTATCAGCCTTCGGATTCATCAATAAAAACAAATAAGTAGAAGGTAACACTGGGTAAAAACTACACTGCTGGGCTTCATTAGCAATAGGTCAGCCATTACATAAATTTAACTTCTTAAATCTACATGGTCTTTGCAGAACAATGTGTTGCGCATTCTTTTGTTCAGAGAGCGAGATTCCTCTTAATATTAAGCTTTCTCACAAAAAGAAACATCAGTGTTTGATAGGGTTGGCAGGAGAGGATGTGAACTTTGTCCCTAAAGAGAGCGTTAACTTCGCCGGTGTACCCTCCATTATGAGAAGTTTCCACGCCAAACCGTACGTGAGCGCACTTATTTCGTGCCCTGTAGCAGGGCTTGTATTCGTATCTAAGAGCCCTAAGGCTCTGAGAATCGAAATTCACACAGTTTCTCAGCATCTACAGCTTTATAGTGTCAAGATCATTTCAGGAGCCCCCATTGCCTGTCCGAAAGTAATGTTCGCACGCGCTGGGGCCAGGAAATTTTTGATCGTGACTGTAATATACACTTTTCAGTTCACCCTCCAAGTCAGCTTCACAGTCGCCTGAATTAGGTAACAAAAAATAAAGAAAAGACTGCGTTAGAGTCATGTAGCGGGCACCGTTAATCGACGAGCACTTCAGGAGATTCGAGCATAACCAGCAGAACTATCACCGTGCACTGAGGCAGACGAATGTAGCTCGTGCTCTCTGAGCTTGGGAGTGCACTTCACTTTGCGGCTTTACTCATCACGGATCTCGCTGATTGATCGGATGAAAAAATGAATTGCCTGCTTGACTTTAAAACTGTCTAGTGAGTGAAATTTTACATTTTTTATATAAAAACAAATGGTCAATATGGATAGAAATACGAGGTGTACATGGAACAGTACATACAATATTGCGGAAGTCTATAACAATTACAACAATTACGGAAGTGTGTCGCACAGGCAGCTATTCGGCATGCAATGGCCCCAAGAATGAAAAAAAAACGGGATCCGTGAATTACAAGGCGCACAGGCACCAATAACTATGTCTTCAGTTTTTATTGCTTGTAGATGAGCTGACTTAAAGAACTTTAATCCCATAGTTTCACCTGAGCATCCTGCGATGCCCCAATTGAGGGTTCCTCATTTTGAGGCCATGTTCCCTGACAGTCATGAACGTGCGCGGAATCGGAAAATGCAAAAAGTGCTCACCTGCCATATATTGGTTACGCGTCAACGAACCCCAAAAGGTCCGTGTCGTGCTAATGCAGGGTCCCCTCCCCCCCCCCCTATTACATGCCTCATTATCAAATCGTGATTTTCGCACGCAAAACTCCAGAGGTGTTGTTTTTTATGTTAAGAATGGGTGCTCGTAACTTGGCATAAATTTGGCAGGTAATAAGATCATAGTCAAGAACTTGCTGTGTTTGTCGGCAGCACGGATCCAAGGACTGGTCCCTCCAGCACGGCTCGCATGCAGCTCAGCTTCAGTGCTTGGACGGCTGCGGTCAGCATGTAGGCGCCAGAGCCGTGGCCCACGAGCATCACTCTCGATGGGTCAGCGTGAAACGCCGCGGCATTGTCCAGTGCCCAGCGGACAGCGACCATGGCGTCTCTGATGGCCAGGTCAGCATCCAACTCCACTGGACTTGTTCGGCGAAGGAAGCCGAGTACACCGAGTCTCACGTTCGGGGACATCACCACTGCACCGGCTGTGCAAGTTGATTCACGCTACTCTCATATCGATCTGACGAAACACCTAGGTGGTCGGCATCGGCGCGGTTCTGGCTTCGGTGCAATCAAGAACAGCGACGGCAACAGGTTCGGGAAGGGTGAAATATGTCTAACAAAAGCTATAGCGAAGATATTTTAGGGAAACAGATATTACCAAAGCGGGGTCAGAGCATAAGGCTGGGAAAGCAGGAAATTATAGTGCCGACATCATTCTTTGCAGAAATTCATTGATGAGCCTTTTGATAAGGAACTTCTGGAGTCGAGGGAAGGTCATGGGCCCAGGATTTGTTATTCGATTCTTGGAATTGGGTAATGACTACAGCAGTGGGTTGCTTCTGTTGTGCAGCATCCAGGTCTCTTTATAAGTTATCGCGAATGGGAATTTCTATTTTGCACAAAAATATATCTTAAAAAGCGTAGAATGGGCCTAAAAGGCGTTGCAGAAAAGATGTTGTGGTGTTACGGAAAGTTAAAAGCTTCGAAGTCCTGTCTAACAGTGATATGAATTTTCAGGACGTTTAAAAGTTCCTTGTCATAGGTTGTCTTAGCATCATCATCATCATCTTCTGCTTATTTTATGTACGCTGCAGGAGAGAGGCTTCTTCCGTCAATTTCCACTGATACTTCTCTTTGCGCCAGCTCGCACCATCTTATGCCTGCAAATTTCCTAATTTTGCCACATCACTCCGTTCTCTGACATCCCTGCCTGCGCTTCCTTGCTCTTGGGACTTCGCCTTAAAACGCCCGTAAGAAGACCTCACCATTATTTTATTTATGTGCTCGAAATTGCAAAGCACCGTTCAGGAAGCGTTCTAACAGAATAATTTTTAAAACGGTCGTCTAGTATCCAAGAAAGAAGCAAACCTAAAATCAGTAAATCCTCGTGTTCTGGTCAGTTACGCTCTCGCGTTTGACGTCGTTGGCTTATAATTTACCGAGTAGACAGGCCACGTGGATGACGTCGTCTCGCTGGTGAGCCGGTTGGTTCCTGCAGGAGGGCGCGTGGACTTTCCATGCGATAGCGTCACAGGCCCCGTGTCGCAGAAAATCCGGCTTTCACGTAGGACGTTCTTGCGGCAAAATGATTTTCGAACCAGCCACACCCAGGCCCTCCATGTGGCGCAAGGAAGTTACTGAACTAATTGAATTTTCCAAGCTAAAATGCATAGAAAAATCTTAAAGTACGACACACACCCAACCTACAGACATGATAGCGTCAGATTGTAATTTGACTGTATGAGAAAACATAACTCTGTTACGCGAAAACTAAAAGAAATCACTTTTGCAACGTTTCTACCATTCGCGAACGAGACGCTGTGTCCGCCATCTGTGCGTGCGGGTGCGCGGGTCTCTCGGGGGCCATGGGACGGCGCACCCGGTTCCTTGCAATACCTCCGGCTGGCGCTTGACTCTGTCGCATCGTGGCGCACGCAAGAGGCCGCGTTTCTACCAGAAAGGCCGCCTTCGTGCATATCGTTCGCAGACATCGCTTACCGGTAAACATTACGGTTACATAGGCTCCAGTTGCCGGGCAGCGTGAAAAGCAGACAGGGATCTGCGATAAGTTCTACGGATGCTAACGCGCACTACTGAAGGTCATGCACGTCCACTGCCCTACCCTCCAGTTTGCCTACGGTGGTGTTCGCGTTGTCGTGATCGAACGACCCATATAACTCGAAAAAGAACTAGGAAGAGTCGGCATAAACCGTAGAGTTTCTTACAGATATTAATCGACGAAACGCTAATGCTAGTATGTACACCAACTGCTAGTAGGGCGGTTCAGTGAACGTTCAGTCAGAGGCAAAGATCCTGTGTGCTCGGCCTCGCTCTAACGACCCCCCCCCCCCCAGAAAAAGAATATACGCGTGCTTTAATTCTTTTATTAAAAGCCTATCTTTATTTGTATGAGGTCGTGCAGGTTAATTGGAAATTGCTATATGTGCGGTTGTCTTTACGTTTTAGGTCATGTCTCGCACACTTGGCTTCAAGGGCTTAAATCGCCCCAGCGGTCACAAACAGCTCCGAAGGCCTGCAGGAGGCTTCTTATATCCGTGCCACACGTGCATAGAAAATGGCAATAGGCTACATTCTATTAAATTACCTAAAGGCATTTTTTTTCGGCAGAGCTTCCACGTGTCCAAATTGATTGACATCTGACAACATCCTGTCGATGACAGCGTCTTCTGAACTGAACAACTTATGGTAATAATTAAATAAATATGGGCTTATAAGTTTATTCGGCCTGCATAAATATTGAAATGTAAAAATGAGCACCCTATGGGCCGGTTAGCTTGACTTTATTGCTGCCCTTTACAATCGACCATAGCAACAACGCCCAATGCCAGAAAAATCTGAAGCCCAGCAGCAAAAGAACACCTGTTCCGTCGAGGCCATTGCAACACCGATACGAAGGAGTTCGCCGAGCTCAACTGCGGACAGTTGCGTTGATATGCCTCTGCTGAAACAAAAAAGTTCGCGGAATTTCAAAGGATACAAGAGCAATGAGCAGTTGTAAGACTTCAAGTCCGCGACATTGAACTTAAATGACCTTGAACGCGTTCAACCTGGCCGCTTGGCTACCATTCCGAGCACTATAGCCAGATTGCGATGGCGCTTTCCTCGCAGCCAGCGATGGTCTAGACACCTTGCACAATTTGGGAGAAGTACACTTCGAGAAGTGTTTTGTAGCGTGAGCTACACTGGCCGAGGTTGAGTAGTTTCGCGTGGCTCTTGGAGAGCCGTGCTGCGCATGCGCGAGGAGCAGTGACGTCACGCGGCGCACAGCTGGCGCGCCGTTGCCACCGCCGCCGCCGTATGCGCCCCGCTGTTCTGCGCATTCCAGAGGAGTGACGTCATATTAGCGGCAGACGCACTGGTGCCGGCGCGTGCCCATCTGTGCGCCTCCGTTGAACAGTAGCCAAGTCTGACGCTGCGCCGGAGCCGCTTGATAGCGCCTCTCATTTTGTGCGCGTGCGCAGAGGTATAAGTGGGGGTCAGCACATAGCGGGTCGTTTGCCAGTATGGTATAGCCATGGAGAAGGAGAGCGAAATTGCTGCTCAGCGGCGCAGAAGAGCGGAGAAGCTTAACTCATCGGATCCCGAAGTAGTTGCCTGGAAATTAGCGGTTGAGCGTAGGAAGAACTAACAGATGAAGGCTAAACGTGCTGACACCGGAGCAAAGGGAGAAACGTCTTGCAAAGCGGCATCACCAGGAGGCTGAGCAACCTGCCTCAGCTCACGCTACGTATATCCTGGCATAGCCGAGCTAAACCACTACTAATTTTTGGTGCCTCACCAGCCACGCTGGGCTACATCGTCGAATTTTTTGTCACATTGACCTGCAGATTGTAAACGCCGCAATGACCAAGGAAAGTTGTGGACAAAAAAATGCTATGCAGATTGAACGCACATTTCAGAAATTAAGTGAAGCGAAGGTTTCGTAAAGGACTTGCTAAAAAAAGGTGATAAATTCGCTCATTTCATAACTGCCGCACACGCAAGCGCTCTCGTGCGCCCCTGCTATACAATGTGGCAGCTCCTATAGCGCCTTGTATTCATTTATTTCTTCTCATTTATTTTAAACGTACCGACCACTTCTTGTAAAATCCTCGTTGTCAACATGTGTTATATTATGGAAATCATCATCACCACGAACACGTGGTAAACATCTCAAAGAGGGAAGTTGGCCTTGGTACAAAAGTATATGTGCGATTGTGGCCTAATGACTAGGAAAGCAAGCAAGGAAAGGTTGGCTTCGTTAAAGGAATTGTTATTGATGACCTAGATTTGCGGCAATAAGGATGCTTAGGTATCATTTGTTTTATCACTGAGTAATTTCGTATGAAACAAGGCCATGTAGCCTGGGCAACTCGTATAGTAGTAAAAAATGTTAATTTTGTCCCGCATGCAAACTATTCGGCATAACAGCAGCAGCCAGTCAGCAGCCATGGCCAGAAAAGTACGGGAACTTTCGAAAAGCAAGCTTCGCTTTAGGACTCGCCGTCGCACTCTACCGCTTGTTTCGCTGCGTGAGACGAGGCAACCTTAGAGCTCTTTTCACTTGGCAATTCAACACTAAACAAAATTTACAGGGAGCTCTGTAAAGCCGTTGTACAAGATCTCGAAGACACCTAGCTGAATATGCCTCCACCTTCAGATATTGAAGACTACATGAGAGAGTTTCTTGCCGTTACTGGGTTCCCTCAAGAAGGGTTGACAGTTGCCGATTCCTGATGTTGCCTTCTAAAAAAAAAATTATGCAGATAGCTGATGTGTCGTCAGTTGGCAACCCAGCAGCGACTCCAGAACTGCATTCGGGACTCTAGGCACGTGACGAGTACGTCATAGACCACCTATTTACAACCCCGTGGTGCGAGCAATAAATGTTTCATTTATCTACGTTCACTATGTAGTTCTTCGTGTGTCGCGGCGTGACATATCAGTAACCGCAACTATAAGGGAAGGTAAACTGAGGTTCTGCTACTCCGCTGTGGCATTTTCAAAGCACGTACGTAAATATGCAGTTTACGTTCTCTTAACGCTTGAGTACTATTCAATTGTTTCTTAAATATAGTCGAATTTTGGTTTGTTTGAAGTGTCAACACATCTTCAATGTTTCAATTCTTTTTTTTGCCTTTAAGCACCCTTGTTATGTAGCCATTATGTGCCGCTCTTCAATGACCTCCTCTTATGCCAACTTGGGCATAATGTGTAAGTGCCGCTTATCAATGAACCGCTGACACAAACTTGCGTCACAAGGTATTTGCCATTGAGTATGTGCCATTCATCAATAAGCCACCTTGATGCTAACTTGGGTCACTGGGTACGTGCTATTGTGTATGTGCCGCCTGTCGTAATAATCACTATCTGCAGCGTATCATCAACAATTACCCAACAATCATAAGATCGACAGCTAACAGTATTAGAGCTACCAATAATTTGTAATGCATTGATGCACGTAGCATATCATCAACAGTTACCCACCAATCATAAATATACGGCTAATAGTATTCGAGTCAGCAATGATTTCTAATGCATTGATGCATCAGTATCTTTTTAGTTGTTTTAGGGGGTTGGTTGCTAAAACCGCACTCAACGAAACATGTTACGCTAGTATCGCGTATATCTTTGCAGCCGTACTACAGTCAAGTGCATTACTTTCGCATCATTGTGTAGAGGAAAGAATCCATTACTACAACATGCTTGTGTCACGTGCGCTGATGCCACTGTTGTCTCGTTACTGATGACGCAATTGGAGCTACATTTAGCCTCGCGTGTGGCGTTCAGAGAGCCGCACCTCGGCAGTAAATTTCTCCATGCGAGCAGGAATGGCTGAACTTGAGAGAGCTTAAGCCACAATCGTTATTATTTACCAAACTCGAACTGGTGCACATCGAGGGCTATAAGGACTACAAATGTGCATTTTTGCGCATGGATTTCACGCTTGCTCGGTGATGGCGCCCCAGCTCTCGACACGTAGGGCCCAGAAACGGCGCGAACACACTTTGGCAGCACGACAGACGGATACCATACCCGTCTGACCACAGCGGAACCGGTTCGTCTCCGTAGGGAGCTCAAGCGCGGCAGACACAGCCAAGAGCATGATCCCAATCCTACTACAAATGCGGCCAGTTCGACCAGCGCAGGGAAGTCTCGGATGTCACCAGTATCGGGGGGCGGGGGGAGGGGGGGAGGCTCATTTTGGCCCCCTGGGGCCCAATGAACCTTCAGAAAACGAACAGGGTCACTGCGCATAGGGAGGGAGCACGAGTGCAAAATTTCACGATAAGACTTGCGAGCTTTGTAACACGTGAATAAATGTAACTTGTGGGTTTGGTTACGTCATTTGCGCAACCTAGTGTCTCTATACACTTTATGCAGCGCGCACCAGACCTTAGACGTACCCAACTTCGCCTGCCAGCCCGATTTTTTTTTTCGTGTGGAATGCGCGTGCAAACAAACAAGAGCTGCACGAGGTCGGACTGCGCACGTGACCATAGACCACTGTGAAAAAGACGCAGGCTATATGCATGTGACCTTCCATGTAGCAGAACGCAGGCTGCCACCGTTTAGCAAAGCTCCACTGGTTGCAACTGCAGCTTGGTATTCTTAGAGTACAGTTTGTTTACAATTAATCAGAAAGCGTTTGCCTATAAGGGAACCGCTTGGAGCTGAAAGTTAACAATAAATTGTTTTTTTTTTACGTAATAAAACCTCAGTTTCCATGCCCCGCCTACGCTAGGGCTTCTAGAGCACGCATATTGCAGTACAACAAGTTCTCGCAAACAAATTCAATAACCAACGAAATTAAGGCTCCGACATTAAGGCTACATAGGTGGCATCCTGAAAATGACAATAATATTTGAGGCATCAGCAATATTTATTGTAATCTTCGTGCTCATATGGCACATATAACGTCTCAGTGTTCGTCTTGTTTGCGGTCGGCAACTGCTTTAACCACTTCGTGACTGTGTTCGGCACGCTCGACAAATGCTGCTGTTTGCACCTCGCCAAAACTGGTGCGGCCGACGCGTCGTCTACACATAGCAATTTCCAGTTGACACGCTGTACGTTGTACGAATAGGCAGTTTTTTTTTATCAACCGACCCCTAAGAGATGCTTATTGCGCTCTTCCGTGTCCACTATAGCAATCGTGACACTTTTTTGCCGTTTCCTCCCCCTTCTTTCAATCCCTCACCTCCCTTCCCTTTACAGAGTGGCTAACCGAACACCCGACTTGTTAGCTTCCCTTACTTGTGTCACTCTCTATCTTTTCAGCTTTATTTACTCTACCGTGGTCGTAGCAAAGCGCTCGTACTATTTTCGGCCGCCGATTGCGGGCTACAAGAGCTGTGGGGCCTTCCTATTCACTTGCTGGCAGCGCCACAAGCAAGGTGAGCGCGAAGAGAAGGCCTCGTACTCGCGCGTTTCATTTAATAAAAGCGCCGTGTGTACTACGTCGGTCTATCGCGTTGCGGACACGATGTAGCTGCGTAATATACGTGCTCTGGCGTTATACTGTGACTCCCTTACCCTTAGCAGCCAGCTGCTCCCATTCGGGCATATTGTTGGAGCCCCGCGAGAACCAGTCCTGCGTCATGGCCAGGAGCAGGGGTTTCTTGGCAGCGCTCACTGGTTCCCACACGTTCACGCGCAGGCAGTCCTCGCGGCCGAACAGGGTATCGTTGACCAGCTGGGCGCACGGCGGGCTCCACTCAGTGGCATCCAAAGCGACGTGACTGCTTGATGTGGCGGCCGGATGTGCGGAGGCAAAGCGCTTGCTTCCACTTCCAAAGTGAGCGTAGGGCACGCCAAGCCAGCGGTGGAGTCTCACGCCATACACGTCCACTGACCCGCCTTTCAGTTTGCCGGTGGTGGTGATCACCTGGTCGGGATCGAAAGACGGCTTCAGCTCACGCGTATGGAACAGTCCTGACCCTAACCTAAGGAGAGTTGGCATAAACTGTCGATAGCTTGCACGTGTCATTACGGTGTGCCGGGCTAGTACTCAAACGTGGCTGTCACGATGATGGCAGTGCAATAAATCATGACGCGTACGAAAAACAGTCTTGCTTCCTTTTTCGCAGTGACCGTCTTTCATCGGGTCACCACTGCCACTTGTTTATCTCTCGATTAAAGACGCATCGGTCGTGCCAACTCTTTTTCTAGTTTACGCAGCATCTCGACGTGCTAATACCCTAAGATGGCGGCCAGCATGACGTCAGTGCAAACCATATATAAACTTTTTGCAGAAACACCCAAAGGGGTATTGGGTGCTAGCGCATACGGGAACTGCAATTAAGAAAGCTGTCCCAGCATGATAATAATCACGGAGCAAGAAAATACACAAGGACGGAATACATCTTGCGGGCAGCCTTTGCAAGCTAACCCTCTTAGAAGCCAATCCCTCGTTTCTTTCCTAGCAGTATCGGGCCAACACGCCATGTATGAGACACAGCACGCGAGACTAGAATGTTTGGTTCACGATAGAGTCTCATCGATGTGCACTTGCTCGGCTGCCCTGCCGTAGCTCTGTCCGCAGAGCTGGAGAACTAAAACCTAGCGCTCGCTCTCATATGAGGACAAGTACTGGGCCAATACGCTTGGCTTCAATCGTGTGGCGCGATGCTCTCTCCTAATTGATTGCTTCCTCCATGAGCGTAATGGGTATTGCGTAGATTTGCCTTAACTTCATCTTTCTAGCTTCGCACGTACAGCTTCGTGACTGCAAATTAAAAATTTTTTTCAACAAAATATTGCGTCATATGTACAACAGTTCTCGATACTATTGCACGTGCGAAGTAACTTCATGCCTTCATGCGCTTAGAAAATGTTATCGCTTGGAAATTTGGAAAGGTGTTGCGCATTCAACGCGCTCACAAGAACGTTTAAAGTCACAAGCTCCGGCACAAGGTAAAACTCATGTGCTGTCCAACACTCCCACGGGAGCTGGGCGATATCGCAGTGCCCTAGTTCTGACAATTTTTTGGGGAACTCTATAGTAAACCGTTTTGAAGGCGCCGTCGCAGCGATGCACCTAAGGTGTCAAATAATGTCTTCGCATATAACTTTGCCGCGATGAAATCGAGTTTGACTGTTTGTTGAGCATACGGGACATGCCAAATCAGTTTGTCAGAATCTCGTATAGAGTGGAGGAAGATTCGTGATACAAAAATATTATTGAATGATCATTTAGCGGTAAATGCAAAATAAAATGCCTTAGCGACAGCTCCTCGAGGTTCCGGATTAAGGGTTTAAGCAGGGTTCAGCACATTACAAAGCGTCGTTCAGGAGCTCACTCGACACACATGTGTTGCTCTTCGAAGAGCGAAGTGCAACATAACATAGTGCGCAGAAAACGACTATTGCGCTGTATATATATAGCAGCTGCCTTAGAAGACTTGGCCCTGCCGAGTATTCCCCTAATGCTGGAGCGTGCGCCAGCAAGTTTCAGCGACGTAAGTTTCGTGCCTCCGTTTCATCGCTTCCCGCCGTTTTCGTACCCGTATCCAAGACGGACTGTGGCATGTCATTTGATCTGGCAGCAAAGTCCCGCAAGGGTCATGTTATCGGAAGGGCGGTTACTTAAGTGGCATTTCTCTGCTAGACGTCCAAGGCACGACATCGCTTTGGTCATGATGTGTTCACACCCGTTCTACGCGCAGGTCAGTTATTTACAACCTGCTAAATGCTACGGTGATTCTGATCGCAATCTAATTGCAGTGCCGTGCACCCACTGACTTGTTCAGTATTATGAGACAGTGTCTTGTAGGGTTAGCTTCTGCCTTTGTGGCCTTGTCCAATGTTCTGTTGATGCTCTCTGGCAATATCGAGAGTAACCCTGGCCCTGAAGCCAACCCAACATGCACAGGTTTCGACGGTGCGAAAATTGCCGTAACCTATGCAGTTGATAAGTTTAGAACTAAATCAAGTGACATTTCTTCTGGTGTTAAAGAATAGCAAAATGCACTGAATGCATCCGTGCAAGAGCCCTTGCTGGCAGAGTGGTTCTTCTGGAAAGTGATATGCATTCCCTCAAGTAGTTTTAAACATACAATACAGCTGCCGCTCCAGGCGCTGTTGACGTCCATAGTCAGGGTTTGGTCAAGCTAAGGGTGTCGCTTGATAATATTGTTGCAGGAAGAAAGCAGGCCCACGAGTCTAAAATAACGTATATTTGCAACTAACTGGCATATATGGCGTTCAGGCAACTGCCAGACTTCGTCTTCGTCCAGTCCAATTCAACTTCTTCGTTCCCTTCACCGTAACGTCACCCTCCCGGTAGAGTAGCTCCGTCCCGGTGCAAGTTATAGAGCCTCACCTAATGGGGGACATAGGGCTTAAGCCTGGCGACGTAAACAACAACGCTGGTGACGTTACGATGCACTGAAGGCTGACCGACTGGGGCGATGTCGTATGTCACGTCGGACAGTTGGCGTAAGATCTGGTACGGACCAGAATACCGGGAAAGTAGTTTTTCCGACAAGCCGACGCGACGTGAAGGCGTCCAGAGAAGGACAAGGGAACCAGGTGAAAAATGGTAGTCTCGGTGCCGAAGGCCGTGGCGTCGCTTTTGAGAAGCTTGCGAGACTGTGAGGCAATGACGGGCGACATCTCGTGCCTGGGCGGCTAAGTCAATAGCATCGCGAGCGTAACCAGTGCTGGGTGACTGTACTGCGGAAGGTAGCTACGTCCCAAAGGGCAAGGCGGGGTCGCGGCCATGCAAAAGGTAAAATGGTGAAAATCCGGCAGTGTCGTGACGGGACGAGTTGTTTGCGAAAGTGACGTTTGGTAAAGCAATGTCCCAGCCACGGTGATCGTCGGAAACGTGCATGGCCAGCATTTCAGTTAGCGTGCGGTTGAGTCGCTCGGTGAGGCCGTTCGTTTGAGGGTGGTACGCGGTAGCAATCTGGTGTTCTGTAGAGCAGGAGCGGAGCAGGTCATCGACGACCTTCAATAAAAAGTAGCGGCCGCGATCCGTCAGCAACAGGCGAGGGGCGCCGTGGTGCAGGATGACGTTCTATAATAAGAAGTATGCGACATCTGTAGCGCAGCTGGTTGGTAGCGCTCGCGCGATGGCATATCTCGTGGCATAATCGGTTGCTACAGCAATCGATTTGTTGCCTTTGATAGAAATTGGAAAGGGGCCCAGGAGGTCTAGGCCCACACGAAAGAAAGGCTCTGTGGGGATATCGATTGGTTGAAGCAAACCAGCGGGAGGCGTAGCAGGCGTCTTCCGGCGCTGACACAGGTCGCAAGAAGTGACAGAACGGCGCACAGAGCGATAAATGCCAGGCCAGAAGAAGCGGCGCCGCAGGCGGTCGTATGTACGAGTGACGCCAAGATGTCCAGCAGTAGGAGCGTCGTGAAGTTGCTGGAGCACGGCTAGTCGAAGGTGCTTGGGAACGACTAGAAGGAGCTCCGGGCCGTCAGGACGAACGCTACGACGGTATAAGGTTCCATCGCGCAAGGTGAACATGCGAAGGGACGGGTCATTGGGCGAGGAGCTTAGGCGTTCCATAAGTGTTTGAATAACAGGATCTTTGCGCTGCTCGTCGCCAATATAGAGGAAGCCAGAGATGGATAGAACACTGACGTCCGAGTCTGCATCGGTATCGTCCGGTTGATCCACGGGATTGCGGGACAGGCTGTCAGCGTCTTTATGCAGGCGCCCTGACTTACACATAATAGAACATGTATATTTCTGTAGACGCAATGCCCAACGCGCAAGTCGTCCAGTTGGGTCCTTTAAAGAGGAGAGCCAGCAGAGGGCGTGATGATCGGTTACGACGCAGAAGCTCCGACCGAAAGGTACGCCCCGAATTTCGCGACTGCCCATACGAGCGCGAGTCATTCTCTCTCAGAAATGGAGTAATTTCAATCGGGCGTGGAAAGAAGGCGGCTAGCGTAAGCGATGACACGGTCTTGGCCCTGTAGACGCTGAGCGAGGACAGTGCCGATGCCATGACCACTCGCGTCAGTTCGTATTTCAGTGTGCGCAGAAGGGTCAAAGTGTGACAGAATTGGGGAAGTTGTAAGCCGCTCAATCAGGGTAGAAAATGCTTTCTCCTGCAGTGGTCCCCAAGAGAAATAGACGTCTTTTTTAAGAAGGTCAGTGAGAGGGTGAGCGATGTCGGCAAAATTTTTCACAAATCGCCGGAAATGAGAGCATAAGCCCAGAAAACTACAGACATCGTTTGTTGAACAAGGTACAGGAAAATTTCGCACGGCGTGAACTTTCTGTGGATCAGGTTGGATTTTGGCGGCGTTTAGGAGATGGCCGAGCATGTTAATTTCAAGGCGACGGAAATGGCACTTGGAGGAGTTTAGCTGAAGGCCAGCCCTGCGAAACACGGAGAGTATGGTTGTGAGGCGCCGCTAGTGGCTCTCAAAGTTCGGCGAAAACACAATCACATCGTCGAGGTAACAGAGCCATGTAGACCACTTCAAGCCGCGCAAGAGAGAGTCCATCATGCGCTCGAATGTAGCTGGCGCATTGCATAATCCAAACGGCATGACTTTAAATTGGTACAGACCGTCCGGTCTGACAAAGGCGGTTTTCTCGAGGTCCATCTCATTGACGCTAACCTGCCAATAGCCGGAGCGGAGGTCAATTAATGAAATAGTATTGGGATCCGTGAAGGCAGTCAAGAGCATCATCAATGCGCGGCAGGGGGCAAACATCCTTCTTTGTTATCCTGCTGAGGTGACGGTAGTCAACGCAGAAGCGCCACTAGTTATCTTTTTTTTAACTAAGACAACCGGTGATGCCCACGAGCTACTGGAAGGTTCCATGATGTCCTTGTCCATCATCCTGTCTACTTCTTTTTGTGTGATGGCCCTTTCTTTTGCGGAGACACGATATGGGGCCGCCTATGAATGGGGCTGGCGTCACCGGTGTTGATGCGATGCGCGGCAACAGATGTCTGGCCAAATGGACGGTCGTCCAAATCAAAGATGTCCCGAAAAGATGACAAGAGGGGACGAAGAGCTGTTGTTTGCTCGGAAGGAAGGTCAGGGGCGATCATCTTAGAAACATCGTCCGCAGGCGTCGAGTACGGAG
Organism: Dermacentor variabilis; assembly: GCF_050947875.1. Taxonomy (NCBI): domain Eukaryota; kingdom Metazoa; phylum Arthropoda; class Arachnida; order Ixodida; family Ixodidae; genus Dermacentor; species Dermacentor variabilis. Next base: position 49,063,349 of record NC_134576.1, on the reverse strand, counting down.
GAGTGGGTGAATGAGGTCCGTTGGTACTGACGAAGGATTCAGAGGTCAAAGAAGAAATCTCAAATTCTTCCAAAGGAGCGATATGCGCTATGGCGATATCGTGTGGCAGCACATGCGACAAAAATCCGAAATTGAGGATGGGCACGCGAGCGCAGTTTTCGCGGATCCGGATTAAGGTGCTCGGTAGGGCAATATTGCGCGACAAAAGCACGTCAGTAAGCGGCGACACGACGTACTCGACATCAGGTACGGGACGACGGGGCGTCACGAGGACATTTGTAGCCGCCTGTAGAGATAGCCTTGCAAACTCAGCAGAACATAAGCGGTGTGAAGCACAAGTTGTTGCGTCGGCAGGAAGCGGCAGATACAAGTGTACAACACCTGCGGAGCAGCCAATTTGGGCCGAGTGTTTCGAAAGGAAGTCGATGCGGAGAATTAGGTCGTGTTGACAGTGTTCCAGGACGATAAATAGAACAACGGTATAATGGCCTCCAATGGTCACACGTGCTGTGCACATTCCAAGGACAGGTGAAGTACTCTCATCGGCGACTCGCGCAGTGCACGGTACGGCGGGTGTCAGAACGTTTTTGAGCCTTCGGCAGAGAGCAGCGCTCATAACTGAAAGCTGCACTCCTGTGTCAACGAGAGATCTAACAGGAACGCCATCAACTTCAATGTCCAGTAGGTTTCCACATGTAGGCAGGGTCAACAGAGGATTTGTGGGCCGGGTTGCAGTTGCAGCTTCACCTCCGGGAGCTGCACTGCCTAGTTTTCCGAAGCGAAGCGACCGGTTGTAGAAGGGGACGAAGAGCGGTGAACGAGAGGCGAACGGTACCTACGACCTTGCGGAGACGGGGAGCAGCTGGATCTTGGTGGAGCACTGTCGGCGTTGATGTTCCTAGTCGGCGTATAGGGTGAGAAAGCACGATTGTCTGATACTTGGCGGCAGTGACTTGGAAACGACCACCGAGGAGGCGACGACCAATGGTTACGGCAATGATGGGCGATGTGTCCAATACCGGAACAATTAAAACAGATAGGTTTATCATCCGCTATGCGCCAGTCAGCTTGGTTGCGACGAGGGGGCGGAAAGCTTTGCGTCTGGGAGCGAGCGGCCGGAGAAATCTGGTAGGTGTTTGTTTGTATGGCGGACCGAGCAGAGAGATGGAATGCCCAAACTTGCTATTTCCTCCCGAACGACTGCTTGTATAAGGGAGATAGCGGTCACGCTTTCCCGACAGTCAGAACGAACTGGTGCCGGAGCCATGCCCTGAAGCTCACGGCGAACGATGCGCGTGAGTTCTTCCGGTCCTGTGGGCTGAACGAAGCGCGGCGGGTCTTCGCAAGCAGATGTCGCGGCGGTATTGGGCAATCGGTCGAAAGTTTGAGCGACGCGGCGGCCCTTCGCTTGTTCGAAGCGCCGGCACTCCTTTATAATCGCATCCACAGTGGCACAATCCTTGCACATCAGGAGATTGAAGGCATCGTCTGCAATACCTTTCAATATGTGACCAATCTTGTCTGCGTCGGTCATGTTGTTATCAGCCTTGCGACAGAGGGCCAGCACATAATATATGTAGACGACATAGGATTCTGTGGGCGTTTGAGCGCGACACGCAAGTTCTTTTTTTGCCGTCAGCTGACGACCGACAGGTCTGCCAAACAGGTCTCGCATTTTTCCTTTCCAGACATCCCAGCTCTTTAGGACAGCTTCGTGTGTGTCGTACCATTGCCTCGGAGTTCCTCTTAGGTAAAATATCACGTTTGCTAGCATCATTGTTGGATCCCACCTGCTGTTGTCGCACACTTGTTCGTACATCGTAAGCCAGTCCTCGACGTCGGCGTTTTCCGTGCCACAAAATGTACCTGGGTCCTGCGGATGAGTGAGGATGACCGTTGGCACGGGCTGCTGAGGCGTTGTCGCTTGTGTCGGTTGATTTGCCATTGTGGCGGCAGGTAGATGAAGTCCGCTGCGAAGTTCCGTGATTGTACGCCGCATCTTCCACTAAAATGTTGAAGGAAGAAAGCAGGCCCACGAGTGTAAAATAACGTATATTTACAGCTGGCGTATATGGCGTTCAGGCAAGTGCCAGACTTCGTCTAGTCCAATTCAACTTCTTCGTTCCCTTCACGGTAACAATATGAACAACACATCCAGAAGAAGCAACTTGCTTATTTTCGGCGTAGATTGTTCTTGGAATGAAATTTGGCCTGAGTAAGAGGAGGTGCTGTCTTCATGCCAAACGCAACTTGGTGAACCGGTTACTTCTGAAGGTATAGAGCGTGCTCACCGGCTTGGCAAATTCCAAGAAACATAAACGCCCTGTCATTACTAAATTAGTTAACCTCAAGGATAACGAGTGCAGCTTATCACGCTGTGTCAAACTTAAGGGTACAATCTTCGCATTAATTGAGGATATCATCCCTGACGTCAGGTTTGCTGATCTGATCTGCGGGTCAAGTGTGTCGGCTTTTATGACTCGTCAAAGGCTCCAGAGTAATCACTGGTGCTTGCATCCCTTCCTGTAAATGCAACACTATTCGCGTCGCACATACAATCTGACTACACTAAGCTCAGCAAGAACATACACAACAGGTAGAAACAACGATAATTTTCGAGTAAGTTCCAACTTATGCAGCTGCGTCTTACGCTTAACGCTAACTTTAATTGGTTAGCGCGTGAAAGGCAGTCCCTGGAAAAAGAATAAATAAGAACACGTGTCCATTTGATAGGCTACTCGTTGACACGAAAAGCTATGCATACGTCGATGCTCACAATTTGATAACTTATTAAAAAAAATTATCAGAAAGGGAGGCACCTGAGCAATCAGTCCATAGAACAACGCACTCGTAAAGGAAATTCGGTTCGTAAAAAAACAAAACAGATAGATTCACTACTCTGGACTCTTCAGTTGTACTGCACGTGAATATAGGTACAGAGTCTTGCCTTGGGAGTCTGTTATTAGTTTCGAAGCTTTTCCTCCTGATTTCCATGCCTACCATTCCGACCGCTATACACATGGCAGTGGTGTTTTTTTACTTGTAGATTTATGCTTTCAGTCGCCTCCTCTGGTGATTCCACGTGAATTCCAGTCTGTTTGGTGCAATATTTGTTTCGACAATGGGGAGTTACCAACAGTTGGTTCTTTTTACCGACCTCCCGCATTCACTTCTCCTGAATTATTTACATCTATTTTTGTTTTTGTCAACCGTAAACAATGACTATCTCATCGGCGATCACTTCAATATGCCCGACGTGCAGTGGGTCGACCATAAACCTGTACTTCGTAATTTATTTGGACTTTCTCTAGCTTTTCGCTAGACAATAGCGGCCAATGATCTTTATCAGTTTCTTTCAAAGCCTGCTAAGCGTGGTCCTAACAGCTCTTCTACTTTACACCTGCTTTGCTCAAACACGTCGTCGCTTCTATCTCAGGTCGTCATATCGAGTATTAGGGACAACGACTGCGTTGTGGCCAATGTTTGAATTGTCCCCTTCTCATTCTCACATGATCAAACGAGGAAGGTTTATTTCTTCGATAAGGTTGATTATACTTCGTTATCTAACGAACTTTCTAATTTTCTGTAGGAATTCGGCCACTTAGAACGGTTATTAGAATGTAATAGCCTATGTGAGACATTTAGCTGCACTATAAAGCAACTAATTCACAGACGTTCCATTCAACATTTTGACAGCAAAAAGACTCAAAGAAAAGCCGTGGGTTACTCAGCAGATCAAACGATTGAGTGTTAAGTGACATCGTCCCCTAAATGGCTATATTAAGCATCGTAATCCTACAATACTTGAAATGCTAAAGTATCTTCGAAAGGATATAAAAGTAAGAGAGAAGTTCGCTAAAGAAAACACAACCCGAAAGAAATGTCGAAGTGTTTAAAACCAAACACCAGAGAATCTGCTTGCATTCCTACTACAAACAATGGCAATGACCTTGTTACTGATAACTTTGGTAAGGACTGCTGATTTCACTTTATTCTCAGTCTTATTTTACAACTCCTCCTGTAATCATGAACTTCCGGATGTTCACGACCTTTGTTTGAACCTTTATGCCCGAGCTTACTGTGACATACAGTGGTGTGCTCAAATTACTTAACAATATAAATGTCTCCTCTGCAAATAGTCCTGATGGCATACCTTTTTATGCGCTAAAGACGTGTTCTCACATCAGTACCCACTACCTAGTTATCCTATTTGAATAATCCTTAAGTTCTTCATCCTCACCTCAGGAATGGGATGTTCCATACGTAGTTCTGCTCCAAAAAGAACTGACCCAAAAATACTCTGATTATAGTCGAATTTCTTTGACAAGTGCGTCTAGCAAAACAATGGAGCATATTGACACTTCTACTTATTTATCCTTTTCTGGGGGACTGCATTTCACCCACTAACTATTTAAGGTCATCGCTCAACGCCAAGACGCGCCTGCATAGTCGGAAGTGGGTGGAATGTTATCGATGGTTCTGTGCGTTGTCTGTTGCCACCGAAGTTATTGTAATTTGATTGTTTGCGCGACGCGAATTGTGCAGTACGTTCTGGAAGACACGCGGTAACCAGCGATTACTCTGGAAACATCGATGATTCGTGATTAAAGATGACGCACTTGACCGGTAGATCAGACTTTCGATGATCGCGGACTGTGCTCGCCGCTGTCGTTGTGCTTTGAGTGTAACTTGCTTTTAATTTTTTTTTATTTCAGAATACTGCAGGCCAACAGTTATGGCCCATGCAGGAGGGGCTATACAAGGCATGTAAATACACTGTGACATAAAAAAGGAAAAAAAAGAAAGAACGGCACTTTAACAGATTGTCGCTAATAGACAAGCAGAAAAATATATATATACAACATGTACATATTCATTCATATATATACGCATACGCACATATACAGCACTCATTCACTCAAACAAATGCTCTTCTAGAGCTTTAACAAAATTAGGGGACTGGAAGATGGCCCCTGGAAGACAGTTCCAGTCGGAAACGGTCCTCGGGAAAAAACTGTGTTTGAATGTTTCAGTTCTTGCAAAATTTGGTTCCAGTAAATGACTGCCTGTGTGGTGTGTTCGTCTAGACGATAACTGTTTAAGTTCTGTGGGATGCGAAATGTTTAGTTTATGTGCTAAAAGGTTATGCAGGAACAACAAACGGGACATTTTCCTACGTACTTGAAGTAGTTGGATGTTATTTGTTTTCATTAGTGTCGTAGGTGAATCAAGCCTTCTGTATTTGTTATAAATAAACCTAATCGCTTTCCTTTGCCCCATCTCAAGCTGGTAAATGTCCTTCTTTATGAACGGGTCCCATAAGACCGACGCGTACTCTAATTTTGATCTGATGAATGTTATGTATGCAAGACGTTTAAGCTTACTTGGAGCGCCTCTAAGCTTCCGCCTCAGAAAGCACAGCTTGGAAAATGATGAGGAACAAATGTCTGCAATATGCGCAGACCAGGTTAAATCGTTTGTTATTGTAACCCCTAAGTATTTATGATGTGTGACCTCCATAATAGAATAATTTAGAAGGCTTGAAGAGAAAGGAGAAACCTGTTTTTTTGCGCGAAATTCGCAAAAGGACAGTTTTATCTAGGTTAAGTTGCATATTCCATTTAAGGCACCATTGATGAACAGCTAATAGTGAGTTTTGTAAGAGGTAATGATCATTACGCTCGTTTATGCTCTTGAAGAGAATGCAGTCATCTGCAAAAAGCTTGACAGAGACATTTTCGGAAATAGCAGCCGGCAAATCATTAATATAAATTAAGAAGAGCAGCGGGCCTAAAACGCTTCCTTGGGGTACACCTGACGTAACTGGAAGCACTTCAGATTTACAACCATTAACCTCTACGTACTGTGTCCTGTGTTTTAAATAAGCATTAATCCAATTAACAAGGTAAGTAGGGACGCCAATACTTTCCAGTTTATAAATAAGTTTACTGTGGGGAACTGTGTCAAATGCCTTGCGGAAATCTAAAATAAGTACATCAATCTGCCCTAATTTATCAAGCACAACAGAAAAATCATGAGTTGTTGTAACTAACTGTGTCACAGTGGACATTTCTTTCCGAAAGCCATGCTGTGCAGGTGATAAAATGTTATTTTCAGCAAGATAGGAGTTAAGATAACCGATACTATGTGTTCAAGCAGCTTGCAACAAGAGGAAGTGATTGAGATTGGTGGATAATTAGAAATGGTTAGCTTGTCCCCTTTTTTTAGAATTGGCACAACGTGGGCCATCCTCCAGTCCTCCGGCACATCTCCCGAAACTAACGAGACTTGAAAGATCCTCGTTAAGAAAACAGATACCTGTGCTGCAAAACGCTTCAGAAAGGCATTTGGAAGCCAATCGGGACCCGCGGATTTTTTATCTGCGAGTTTACGCAGCATAGACATAACACCGTTCACAGAGATAGTTGGTACGTCCCCAGGATCTTCAACTGGAATTCTAGCTGCGTTTGCCCGTTCCACAAGGAACACGCTTTGAAAATACGAGTTAAAACCTTGGGCTATGATCGTGGAGTCGGTTACAACGCTGTTATTAACTCGAATTTCGGTCAAGTGGTCAGTCCTGCGACCTAGAAAATTCCAAAATTGTTGGGGATCACTTCTGATAAATTCGGGGAGCGTCGTGTCAAAATAACGGGACTTTGCTAGTTTTAACTTACAGGCAAGTTCCTCTTTTAGAACCTGGAACTGTTGCGGACAAGGTATTTTTTTCTTCCTACAGCGCCTCACTTTACGTTTCATGTGAATGATTTCACGACTTATCTAAGGATTGCGGCGATTAATACAAACCTTTCTAAGGGGAACAAGATGTTCAATAGTATACTGTACTGTATTCTTAAAGTGCTGCCATAAACTATGAAGGTCATTGCTGCAAGGGTTATCTAACTGTGATTGTAAAGAGTCGATGACTGCGTTATCGTCAGCGCGTGCGTAGTCCTTGATCATTTTAACTGGTCGCATCCCGGCAACAACTGACGAAACACAACAGAAGAACAACAGACGATGGTCCGAGATTTCAGCTTCAACACTAAGCACTCCATCAAAAAAGGTTTGACTAAGAAAGTGGGCACAGGTTCGCCCAATAAAAAGTTAAGCTTTTGACAGTTTTGCTGCTGCGTTTTTTTTTCACCGTCACTAAGTGACACCTATAGTGTACAGCGCAGTAATAAAACATCAGGAATACATCTTTTTTTACTGAATCCCAGGATGGTTTTAGGTCTAGACCTTCTTGTTCGGCACAGCTCCTAAAATTCATCCACAATGCTTTTCTTTTATGTGACCTTGGTGTACAGATTGATTGCATATTCCTGAAGTTTAAAAAAATATTTTCTCTTCCGCATGTTTTGCTCTTACATAAGTTATCCTTCCTTGGTATCTCTCCTTTATTGATTGGATTCAGTGTTATGCACATGACCTCATGCAATGTGTTGTACGTAATGGTTCACAATCTCATTATGTCACGGCTACTTCGGGAGTTCCGCAGAGATCCGTATTGTGAGCTTTGCTTTTTCTGGTGTAAATCAATGATATTGCTCAGGATGAACCATGCAATATACGTCTGTATACGAATGATTGCGTGATTTATCATTGCATTGAGGATTTTGCTGACCACGAGTATCTCCAATGCAATTTGAATTGTATAAACCACTGGGGTGATAGGTGGAAAATGTCTCTGAACTCCTGTTTGTGTCACTTCATCTCCTTCACAGGTAAACAAAATCCATACATACCTGATTGATTATACATTAGATACGGTACAGCTACCGCGAGTGAATGAGTAATAATATTTTGGTGTTTATTTTTTATCCTAACTAACTTGGACTAAGCCGATTAAATATGTAACAGCGAGAGCTTACAAATGCTGAATTTCGTTGCACATAACTTCTGGATGGCGCCTCCCTAAATTAGAATAAGAAGAAACTTTATTAATGAATGGTCCGGCAGCTTGTGTTGTTGTGGCCTAAGGTGGCGGCTCGGAGTGCTTGGACTCGGGCGGCATCTTCGGCTTGCCAGACGGCCCAGAGAAAAAAAAAATTACTTCCCTAATTTAAGATCCATATTAGAGTACGCCAATGCGGCCTGGGACTCGCAAACTAAAATCCTTTTTCATATGCTGAAACTCGTACGAAACGGTGCGGTCAGATTTGTTTCTAATAATTATAACTTTAATTCTAGTGTTACTACATCTAAGGATGGCCAGGGATGCGAAATTATTGAGCAGGCCCACAAAGCTCCACCATTACCAGTGTGTTTCAAAATTTATTGCGGCATGACTATAGCAGGCAGGGAAACATACATTTTGCCCCCTCATTTAAAGACGTGATGGTCAATGAAAAATTAGGGACATTAATTGTAGAACGAGTTTCTTTCATGTCTAATTTTTTTCCGCACACCATCACTTTATAGAATCAACTGCCACAACGTATTCCTGAATGCCGAACTGAAGTGTCGGTTGGAGCTCTATTGTTGTATGTGTACCGCGCGTGCAGTTATGTTTTGTAGGTGTACAATGGCATATGCGCGGTATTGTTTGCTCCACACCGGCCTCATGCAAACACTATGTGTGCTCCCCCATTGCAATAGTACCGTCGGGCGTGCTGCAGGTATTTCACATAAATAAATAAATAAATAAATAAATAAATAAATAAATAAATAAATAAATAAATAAATACGTCAACGTGTCTTTCTTTCCGCACTTCACATTGACCTTTATTTTTCAACTTTATCGCTCTTTATGCTAACACAATAAAATGTCGTGTAACCGATTGTAGCAGGAAGCTACGAGGAAAACCCGTAAGGGTCTCTCGATGAGAAAGCTTCTGAGGTGAGAAAAAATTATTTCTGGTACGGGGATCAAACACGGGACCAACGCCTTTCCAGGACGGTCGGTATACCATCGGAGCGAATAGCTCAGGTGGTACACCGATCGTCCTTTTTGTAAGCTGTAAGTATATTTGTAAGCAGTCTAAATAAAGTTCTGTCGGTATGTGGCCAAATTCCCGAAGGAGCTGTTATTTAGGCCTAGCTTGCCAGTTGGGATGCGGAAATATTTTAAACTCTCGAATAACGTAGTAAATATTGTCTCACTCCGATTCAATTTGTGAATTGCGTAGTCACTGCTTGTAGTTACTAATGGTTCTTCAATATTTCAAATGGCGAATTGATCAAGCATAACATTCGAGCAAAAAGTGCGACAAATCATTACTCCACGGTGGTAATGGACATAAAAGACGATAGGTCAGTGACTGGAATGCATTTCACCTCTTTGTAAGTAAGAATTACGAGGCTAAACAACCAACAATTGCACTCAACAATGAGTCTTGAGTATACGAATGAACTGTTATTTGCTCTTAATTCTTCATTTGTGCTTTGAATAAATAACAGTTTATAGAGGGCCATATATTGGCGGAAATTTTCTAACGTTGTTGATATCGTAGGGTGAGAAGATCGCTTTAAAATGATAGCGACAACGGCTGCTCACTGATCGAAAACTATATGAGACGTATTCGATATTCTAAGGCTCGATTCGATTACGTAATCGCTTTGGTTTTGGAAACTACTATTCGCACACCTTTAGCTCTTCTCACGGCGTTCGCAGTACTCGACAACCGGGCGCGAGTGCTATCCTCAAGGTTGTCGTGACGGGCGAAATTACACCGGAATTTGCCGAATCACCTCGCTGAGTTAAAAATCTGCGCCGCTTTACGTGCCATCACCACGACGTTATTATGCAGCCCGCAGCGTTGGATGCGGCGTGGAGGAGAGTGGCACTGGATTAATTTCGACCGTCTGCAGTTCTCATACGCGATGCACTGTAAATGAGCATTTTTTTTTGCTTTCAGATCCCATCGCAATGCGGCCCCGATCGCACCTGTCTCCTCGAGGTCAGCAATGCAAAGCTGTAGCGGTCGCGCTACCACGACGGGCAATCTCACCTCGGGAGTGGATGTCCCCGGAACCTCAGTAGCGTTTCCGATGGTCGCGTGTGTGGATTCTGCAGACCCTGGGACCGTGGTCCCGGCGGAGTGGTTGGTTCGCAGCACCTCGTTTGCTTCGGTGCTGTTCGAATCCTGGGACACCACCGTGGTCGCAGCGTCCCTGTGCCTCAGTAGAATCGCCGCGATGACGATGACGACCACGATGGCCGTAAAAAGCACTGCTCGAAATGCGAAAGCCGCCGTCTTCCTGCACTCGAGAAGAAATGCCGCAATATCGTTACCTTTCGTGCACCGACACTGGTCGTTCGGACAGTCGGGTTCCATCATAACAAACTGGGTTGTTGATTGAGTTTGAGCGTCAATGACGCACCGATACGTTTCCTACTTTCTGTCCCGCCATGTTGTTTTAGGGATCAGCTCTAAAGCGGTCCGTGCCTGTGTTGAGCGTCGGCGGCGTTGCACCACGTAACCGAGCGAATGAGCACAGGCGAAAGTTGAAAGCGAACGTGGAGCGCAGTACGTGGTAGATAAAAGAAGAGCGCGCGAGGAGGAAAGTGGGAGTGGAAGGTACAGGGAAAGCATGAAGGGTGAAAAGGAGGGCCAAGGCATCAGTAGCCGCGTGGGCGATCTGATTTGCGCTTCGGAGAGGGGGGGGGAGGCCAGGTTGGAGTGTAGTGGGGAGGGCGGCACTTGTCCGTGGCGTCAGCTGTTGAGGTGAGTCCGCAGTACCGGCATGTGTGACGGCATCACTGCTCCTGCAAGGGGCAATGGCGGGCGGCTACGAGTGCGACTCGATGTGACGCTCCTTTTCTTGGTGTTGTCACCGCGGTCACCGGTCGCACGATTTCCCCGCGGCGCAGGACAGCTCTCGTCGTTGGTGGAAAAGCGTAGTTCCGCGCAAGACGGGCTGTGCGGCAACGATGGCTATGATATGATAGTGTAGTGTGCGTCGTCTGTATGGAAAGAAGGCGCTCTACACATAGCGTTCTTTTCCTAATATAAACCGTGTACCTATATAATCATAATACGAAATATTGGCACGCGAAATGTAAACACGCATAGAGCTGAGCTCAAGTTTCTCATCAGGGAGTACCGTAATCGTCGGTGCATTTCTTTTACATTCCTTTTGCCAGATTGAAATGTGAGCACGACAACAGAAGAGCATTACCCATTGCTCGTCATTCTTCTTTTTTTAATTTCCGCACGATACAAAATAAACCGTTGTGTTCCTTTTAAAATATCATAGAAAAATAGATGCTGATGAAATTCTGAGAATCGTCTACCAAGGAGTAAACATTCTTTGCCTCGGCTACTACTTCGCTATTGCTTACTTATTTAGCTAGCCTATACATGTCTACGCATCGCTACAAATCATCTATTATTACACTGTATTAAAGATTACGTGTGTTAATATGACCAATTGTTCATTTATATTGCCGATATAAGGCGTAACGGGACGGACAAATTTGGTGGGGTACTAGCCAGAGAATGCTTACGTATTAATTACCCGACGTTAGGGGCCAAAAAGCCGACCGAAAGAACCCACACTAAACGGGTTAATGATGCGAAGCCTTCGTTCGCCAATGGCAGGTATGTTTTCGCTGCATGGTTTTGTGAAAGCGCGCTTGAGACCGTCAAAATGGTCATCCTAAAACTGCTCTTCTGAAAGCAACTACACTGCAAAAAACAACTGTCTCGGGGTTAATACGCGTGACCGCTTGTGATAAAGTTAATTAACAGGAAGTCTTTGTTATAAGTTGCGGGGTCGTAACCACTTAAATAGGCAGTTCTTTTCATAGATTGCACACACAAGACTCCCACAGCTGAAGGGGGCTCTCACCAATGCTCACTTGTGTCTACTAGATGTTTTTGCGAAGACTGCCGCAAATTTAAAAGGACACAGCACTCAAGATAAAATTTTATTTTTAGAAACCAGATTACCACGATAGGCGGACGTGAGAACCAAGTGATGTGTTCCAATTCTCGTGCTATCGTTTAAATATACTAATTATTATTTTAAATTGTGCATTTGCTCATCTACTGCTAATGAAAAGTCTGTGGTCATGCAAAAGGTAAACTCGTATCAGTTTCCAAACTGGGCACGGCTTCCTTGCACCAGTCCCTGTAGCAAGGCAAACTTTATCGCTTGCTCGCTGGAAAACTGACACTGAGTGAGCGAGAAGCGCGGGAAACCAGGTGAACAAGAAATGTGAGTTATTGACGACTTAAGATGTCTCCTGGTCTGCGACACTCAAGCCGAATAATCTTCCTCATTTCTAACTGGCGCTCTGTTGGTCGCTTATTTGGCTGTGTCACTTCTCCAGCCAAACGCACTGCACTCATTTGGAGACGTTTTACCCGTTTATACGACAAACAATTAAGTCCTTCAGTAGCTGTTTCTTGTCTTTTTTCGGAACCTCCCGATCTTCAACGATAATTTCTCTAACGTTTTTAGAAAGGTAGTCATATAGCAGCTGTTAATGCATGAAAACCTTGTTTGTAACGAGACTTTAAAAGATGTTTTGAAACGAATTCTGCAGTTGCTTTCATGAACATTAGTGATATAGCGTTTGGATTGGACCATAATTGTCAGCGATGTCTGTTTTTGTTTCACTAGTCAATTCAAGCGCGGTACGTACTTACGTCGAACTAAATATTTCTTTCTGCGTTTGGCTATTCAATATTGAACTCGATATTTGATAGCTAACGCTCACATTCAATTCGAATTCGGAAAACTTAACATTCTCCCATTTCTACAGTATATGCATTCTCCTTCAGCGAACTGTATTGTTCTGCAAAAGCTACAATAGGCCTTATCTTGTTGTCGCACTTCAAACCGTATCTTTTGATAGTTTCTAATCGAAGAATTTTCGATTGAGGGTGCAATGACACGGCGGCCAAAGCAACATTAGCAGCGTTGCCGGTGTCGTTGCGGTGTCCCGCTATCCACGGCGCTTACGCCGCTTGCATGCGAGGGTTTAGATTGAACATTGTCTTCGGAGACGATGAGTAACATTTCACTGCAAAAAAACACAAAGTGGACTCACCGTCAAATTACCGCTAAACCCGCCAGGGTGCGCGGCGTAGTGGCTTTGCCGTTCCGTCGCTAAACCCGAGAGCACGGGTTCAAATTCCGGCCGCGGAATTCACATTTCGATGGGGGCGAAATGCAATAACGCCCGCGTACCATGCACGGGTGCACGTTAAAGAAAACCGGGTGGTCAAAAATTAATCCAAAGTCCGCCCTTCCCCTTTCACCCTCCCATTTCGGAGTGCCTTATATTCTGGCTTTGGCAACTTATGCTGAAAGCCACGGTGTACTCTATCGTGGCTTTGGTTCGGCGGGTGCCGAGGCCAGCGTCTGCCTTCCGCTTCTGCGATGGCCTTTGCACACAGGCATGCCGCTGTAAACACACACATTTTTTTCCATTTCTTTATTTGGTGCGTGGATGCGCATGTATAAGTATCTGACACAGACGCAAACGTTGTCTATCATTTCACTGAATACTGATTAAAGCAGGAGGCGAAAGATCTGACCAAGAAACGCCAATGTATGAAAGCCTCTAACCCTACAGCTAGAATAGAACTGGCAGAACTTTCCAAGTTAATCAAGAAGCGTAAGACAGCTGACATAATGAAGTACAATATGGATAGAATTGAACATGCTCTCAGCAACGAAGGAAGCCTAAAAGCAGTGAAGAAGAAACTAGGAAAAGCCAAGAATCAGGTGTATGCGTAAAGAGACAAACCGGCAATATCATTATTATTATGGATGAGATCGTTCAAGTGGCTGAGGAGTCCTATAGAGATTTATACAGTACCAGTGGCACCCACCCCGATAATAGAAGAGAGAATAGTCTAGAGGTATTTGAAATCCCACAAGTAACGCCGGAAGAAGTAAAGAAAGCCTTGAGAGCTATGCAAATCGGGAAGGCAGCTGGGGAGGATCAGGTAACAACAGATTTGTTGAAGGATGATGGGCAGATTGTTCTAGAAAAAGTGGCCACCCTGTATACGTAATGCCTCATGACCTCGAGCGTACTCGAATCTTGGAAGAACGCTAACATAATCCTAATCCATAAGAAAGGCGACGCCAAAGATTTGAAAAATTATAGAGCGATCAGCTTACTGTCCGTTGCCTACAAAGTATTTACTAAGGTAATAGCAAATAGAATCAGGGACACCTTAGACTTCTGTCAAGCAAAGGACCAGGCAGGATTCCGTAAAGGCTACTCAACAATAGATCATATTCAATCTATCAAGCAGGTGATAGAGAAATATCCGGAATATAACCAACCCTTATATATAGCTTTTATTGATTACGAGAAAGCATTTGATTCAGTCGAAACCTCAGCAGTAATGCAGTCATTACGGAATCAGGGTGTAGACCTGGAATATGTAAAGATACTCAAAGATATCTATAGCGGCTCCACAGCTACCGTAGTCCTCCATAAAGAATACAACAAAATCCCAATAAACAAGGGCGTCAGGCAGGGAGATACGATCTCTCTGAAGCTATTCACAGCGTGTTTACAGGAGGTATTCAGAGACCTGGATTGGGAAGAATTGGGGATAAGAGTTATATGCACAATACCTTAGTAATTTGCGATTCGCTCATGATATTGCTTTGCTTAGTAACTCAGGGAACCAATTGCAATGCATGCTCCCTGACCTGGCGAGGCCAAGCAGAAGGGTGGGTCTAAAAATTAATCTGCAGAAAATTAAAGTAATGTTTAACAGTCTCGGAAGAAAACAGCAGTTTACGATAGGCAGCGAGGCACTGGAAGTGATAAGGGAATACATCTACTTAGTGAAGGTAGTGACCACGGATCCAGATCATGAGACTGAAATAATCAGAAGAATAAGAATGGGCTGGGGTACGTTTGGCAGGCATTATCCGATCATGAACAGCAGGTTACCATTATCCCTCAAGAGAAAAGTGTATAAAGGCTGTGTCTTATTAGTACTCACGTACGTTGCAGAAACCTGGAGGCTTACGAAAAGGGACGGCCGTGTTCTTGTGCATCAAAATGCAAAATATCTCTTGTACTTACGTGCACTATGAAGGACCGATGCAGGAAATGTCAATGCGGAGCCCCCTATTACGGCATCCCTTCTACATTTATTGTACGAGGAAATAATATTATTCGAATGTAGTGGCTACGTAGACATCCATTTGCAACTGTCCCGACTAGAAGCGGAAGTCAGATGTTCACCGCAACGTACGATTACATAAAGCTGAGGTCTACTGTTAGAAGAAGAATTACTTTATCAGCGTTATGAGGGCTGATGCGAGGGGAAGGGGGGCAGGCGAATAGTCGAGACTGTAGTTTGCGTCTGGAAGGGAAGAAAGAAAGCATGTGGACCGAAAGTCCGGCACAGCTCACAGAAACACACATCTGGCGTGCCGATGCCTAAGCAACAGCCATTCAGGGCGGGAGACAACACAGCATACAACCCGTTGTCTGGTGGTCAGCAGCTTCTGGCTCAGCTGACCCGTCGACGTTCAAATATCTCGTATCTCTTTGATCAGACTTCTGCGTTACCATACAGCAACTCTTGGGCGTTGCAGCGGGCATTCAAAAAAAGAAAGAGAACAAAACCACACACACCCAATGTTTGCCTACCTTTGCCGGGGACTTCTGAGATGTATGTCGTGATGAATCGCTCTCGTTGAAGTCGGCTGCTCCTGAGAAAACCAAGTAAGATCGTTTGCTCAACATTTGCATTACGTGTGTCAATAATTGTTGATAGCGAACTACAATCTCAAAATGTAGAAGAAATGAATATATCTCTTTATTGACACATGTGTAATAGACACACTTTTTCCAACGACCACATCATCTATTTCAGGCTTCACGTACGGCACGATTTGATTGGTAATGCGGATATTCAAAATGTCGAACTTGCAGCGAAGCACCATCCGCCATCTTCTCTAGAGTACGACAAAACTGAACAGCCTGTTCGACAGCATTACTGCTGCTTTTGCTCATCTTTTGTAGTTCCTTCCAACTACTATTCGCGGCTATATTAGGAGCAAAGGACTCGTAGCAACTTCGACAACAAGCTAGGACTGTTTTTTCATTAACATACAGTTAAAAAAATCTGCGAATAAAATCGAATTTGGGTTCCAAACAGTGACCAACACATACGTTTTTAGTCTTTTTCCCCCGTATCTGCTTGTTTACTGCCGCCAATAACGAAATAACGAAAGTATCCCAATAACAAAAAAATATTTGTTTTTAATTATTAAGCACTTCAGCTTCGTTCAAATTAGCGCGCAAGGGTAACGTTTGTTTCCGTGCGAATAACTGCTTGAGAGCGCTTCTATAGTTGGAAGAGTGCTAACCTTTATGTTCGCTTTTCATATGAACGCACTGTTCGCAGTGAGAGATTTTTAAACGTTTTAGACACTTTGTGGTTAAACAGATAATTTTGCAAACGGAGTGAAAAGCATAGCTCGGGTTGTTGCGGCCCACATTTTAGAGCACACATGCCTGAAATACTTTCCATGGTAATAAAGAAAAAAAATCAGGGAAACTTCTGAGCAGCCAGTGCCATTATCGCGATAGTTGTATTTTTGCTGTAACGAAAATGAAGAAATGAAGGGCGCTTTGAAACGCAACCACAGGCGTGCAGAGGGGAGCACTTCGTAACGCCATTTTGTCACCGAAAAGTCTGAACAGCTCAGCAAAACCCACCAAAGTAGGTTTTGCCATAGGAGGAAAATTCGCAGAGCGGACATGACGGCGGTGCACATTGCTCCACGAATCTTCACATCACTTCACCAATGGCACAGAGATAGACTAAGCGCACGCGATCATTCCTCAAGTTGTAGCTGCTTCACCATGCAACGCGCTGTTGAATCTCATGTGCCTTCATTTTCAGTACCCCCATTTGTCCTTCAATTACCGTTCGTTTCTTCGTTTTCCTTCATCGTGCCATTGCACCTTTAGACAGTGAAGCCACCAATATTGACCAACGCCTACACCTCAAAAGTAGCGCAATATTTAGGCCGTGCGCGGAACGCGAGTGAGAGAGAACACAGGCAACGTCGTATTGTGCGAGAAGCTGACATTTACGGTGTCTAACTGACTGACCCTCAACTTGTAGATTACGTTGGTCCTTCGTTTTTACCGGACATGCATGCGTGACCTGACTCGCATAATTTTAGTTCTCGCGCACCAAGCGAAAATCCAAAGCAAACGGAGCAGCCGCAGTGCTCATTAGTTGCGTGCATGGAACAGCACTAGTACGGGACCTTCGATTTTTCACATTACACGCCCGTTTCCTTGCACGCGCAACAAATATTCGGGATTGTATAATACAATGCAAGCTTGTTTTAGAGGCTTCAGTCAAAAATCGAGGGCACGCAATAAATTTTTTTCCCCGGTATGTAGCTCAGCTTCGAAGCGAATGTCGCCGCCCAATGAAATTCGGGGGGAGGGGGGGGGGCAGGTTTTGACTTCAAAATAGTACGCTTCCTGAGAATGCCGTCTAAATGGATTACGTCTAAGGTTACAGGACAGACGGGTAGAGATTAACACGATCAACAAAGCCCGACGAACTAGACATTAACTGAAGCAGGGTATGAGACAGGGCTAGCTGGTATTCCATGATGAAGTGACTAGCGCAAGAGTGGGCACGGGACATTAAAAAGGCGACAAGGACTAGCTCAAACCGAAGACTGCTAAGACGTCTGCGGCCAGCTGCTCGTTGCGATTGCAGTATCCCAAGAAGCGGGCACGCCAAAGAGTGATTACGATCAAGGTTACGAGGACAGACGGGTCAAAATTACCACAAACAACAAAGCCCGACGAACTCGAAATGAACTGAGCAAGGTGTGAGACTGGGCTATTTGGTATTCCATGCTGAAATGACTAGCGCAAGAGTGAACACGGGACACTAAAATCGCGACAAGGACAAGCGCAAACCGAAGACTGCTAAAACGTCTGCGGCCAGCTGCTCGTTGTGAATGCAGTATCCCAAGAAGCCAGCACGGCAAACAGTGATTACGATCAAGGTTACGAGGACAGACGGATGAAGATTAACGCAATCAACAAGTCCAACGAACTAGATATGACAAAATGTTGATTGTGTTAATCTCGACGCTCAGAAACCGAGTATCTCACCGGGCTAAACTCCCATGCTTGTGTTTTACCGCCTTATCTCTGCTGTCGCGCAACATGGGCAGATACGCTGTCAATGAGTTGATAAGGATGATAAGGAATGTTGAGGCATGTGTGTATGATCAAAGTTGATAATGGTTCGACACGGTAGACAGCGTGCTAAAGAGTGATAAGGGCTTATAGTGGTCGGAGCAATTCTAATAAGGTTCATAAGGACCCGATAAGAGTTGATAAAGGTTAGATAAATTTCTATAAGGTTGATAAGGACCGACGAGAATCAGATCATGTTCGATAAGATTGATAAGAACAGGTAAGGTTGATAAGGGTCGGATCGATTACAATAAGGCTGACAGTGACCAATAAGGATTGGTAAGGGATGAATCGAGTCTGTTAAGATTCATAACGCCTGATAGCGGTTGACCCTGAGTGCGCATGGCATAAATACTACACCGCTGAAAAAACGCACCTATCCCTTGCTAGTCAAACAAAACGCTCTCTTCTTTTTTGACTACTTCACCAAACATTCTGCGAGATAACTCTAAACAATTCTGGAATATTATAAATCCAAAGCGTTCACAACCACTTGCACGGTGTGACGAGAAAAATAATACTATTCCTGACCATGAACCGCCGAAGTAACTAATCATGTATTTTCCTCTCTGGTTACTAATGAACTCAAAGGTGAACTTCCTGAATTACCATATTCAAATTACTATTCCATGCCCGCAATCCCCGTCAGCTGTGATGAAATCGGGAAATCTATTGTTTCCTTGAAGCTTTTATCTTCACCTGGCATCGATGGTATTAATTCGAAGTTCTTAAATGTACTAAATATGTGAGTAGTGAGATCCTATGTTATATTTTTCAGCAGTCTTCGTCATCAGGAGTGCTGCTAGATGACTGAAAAGGTTGTAAGGTTATGCCAGTGCCCAAAAAATGTCCATCATTATACAGTAGTCTCCGCCCAATTTCTGTAACCAGAGTCTGTTCGAAATTTATGGGACATGTACTTTACTCTCACATTGATACATTACTAACGTCTGTGAATTTCTTCCACCCTAACCAATATGGCTTCCGCAAAGGCCTACCTTGTGATGGTCAATTAGCTCTATGTATAAGTGACATAAGTTCTAACCTTGATCAAAATATCCTAGTTGATGCCCTCTTTTTAGATTTCGAAATGGCGTTTGACAGTGTTCCGCATCGACGGCTTCTCCTAAAACTTTCTCTCTTGCACCTTAATCCTCTTGTTTTAGACTGGATACGTGATTCCTTAACTAACAGAGAACAGTTTTGTGTATGCTAACAACAATTCTTCCTCTAAAAGCACCGTTCTCTCCGGAATACCCCAAGGCACAGTCCTTGGACTCCTTCTCTTCCTTAGATATATTAATGATTTACCCGCTAAACTTTATTCCAGCATTCGCCCTTTTGCCGACGATTGTGCCATATACCGCCCAATCCTTACTAGTACGGACAACCGCACATTGCAAGATGATCTTGAGAAAGTTACCACTTGGTGCAACATGTGGCTAATGTCACTGAACACTACGAAGACTTTACTAGTACCTTTTCATCGGAGGAAGCATCATCATATTCTGAAATACGTTCTCTGAAACTCGGAAATATCATCTGTGGAGTCATGCAAGTACCGCGGCCTTCCACTTTCAAGTCACCTTTCCTGATCTTCTCATATTACGAACATCAGTAACGAAGCCAATCGCACGCTTGGGTACTTCCGCCGCAACTTTCGCTTCGTACCCCTATCCTTAAAAATACTTATCTAACTTTTGTCAGACCTAAGCTAGAATACGCGTGTTCTGTTTGGGACCCCCACCAAACAGCCCTTTCAAACACCCTAGAAACAGTACAAAATCGTGCAGCTCGCTTTATTTGTTCTGATTATTCATGCCACACTAGTCTCTCTCAGCTAAAATTAAAAGCAGGAATTTCCAATCTAGATATAATGCGTCCTGTTTTTACACGGCGTCCTTACCACAAATTTTATTATTCTGCTCCTAGTACTTCAGCCATCATTCCAGCGCACTATCTATCCTGGCGATTACGTCACGAAAAATCTGTGTACTCTCTGCCTGCCCGAACCACTACGCACCTTCATTCATTCATTTTTTTGTGAAGACTGCCCGGGACTGGAATGACCTTTCCGCCAACGCCGTGCACCATTCCAATCCACATCATTTGAAGGCTGCCACTAAATCTACATTTTACTGAAGTGATCGCCCATCCCTCATGTAATACCCCACAACGCGGCCTTTAAGGTAATAATAATAAACTAACAAATAAGGGTCGAATCAAGTCCCATAAGGTGGACAACGACCGATCAAGATATATAAGGAACGGATAAGGTGGATAAGGACAGATAAGAGTTAAAGGTCAGATCAATTCCGATAAGGTTGAAAACTGCCAATAAAGCCTAAAAAAGGTCTGATCGAGTCTGATAAGGTTGATAACGAACGATAAACTTTGATATGGCTCGGTAAGGGTTAATAAGGATTTGTACTATTCAGATCAAGAGCCAAAACCGATTACAAGGAGAATAAAGCATAGATTTATGAACCTGCTACGGCTTCGTAAATGACGGTAAACAGCATACATCACGTCGTATCAGTGGAGATGAGCAAGTGGCACATTGCTTACACGTAGACAACACTAGTGGAGTTTCTTCATAATTTTTTTAATCGCCGGACGATGAAGGCGACTACTGTGCTTTAGAGTCCTGAGTATTCACAAAGTGATGATTGCCGTACTGGGCTACTATTGCGACCCACACAAAGTTTGGAGCAACCTTCATCCCATTGAGTGGAGCGCAGCCATTCAATGCGTGCATCTGCCGTGGGCGGGCAGAGGTACAGGCGAAGTAATCATGTGGGCAAATTTTGTACATCGCTCAGTTCGAAACAGCCATTAGAAAAAAAGAAAAAAACACTATCCACTGGGTTGTCCTAATGTGGCCGCTACTTAAATGTCTCTCTTAGGATGCAGACAAGATTTCTTTCGAAATCTCCTCCATCAAGTAGATGGAAATAAAGCTATTCTATTCTATACTATAGCACAACTAATGCATCGTCGAGATCATATTTACAATAAAACTCGAATCCATGTCAATGATTTTAATTATACCGCCGGCTGCCCACGCGCCATCGTTCCGCGACACAACTGGCAGCCCGATTCGCTCACAGCCACTCGTAACTAGGGCACAGCGCATATCCGCACTCCAGTCATGCGCAAAGTAGATTTACCCCAGAGGTGAGGACGGGGTGTGCTGTGTACATGTAGGAAAAAAGTGGTGATGTCCACTTTCAGTTTTTAAGCGAAGAAAAGTTAACAGAGCTGGTTTAACCAACTAACTACCATGTATATGTGTTTAGCTTGGTTGCTCGACTAAACGCCTGTGCGGTCTGCGTAAGTGAAAACACTTCTAAAAGCAAAAATACATCCTTACCGTTGTATGGAATAGCACCGGTGTCGGCTTCGCACCCTGCATGGTGAAGATACAAAAGGTAATTTGATATATTTATTTGGATTCTGAGCAAAATTCTTGCTGACATTGTAGTCTATTTATGAACGAGTAAAAACGGGCATCCACTTATGATGATGACGCATCTCCCGTTTGAGTTACATCGCACTACTGCAAGGATTTACCGTTCCTCAAGATTGATCAGGAACAGGCACTTTGCAAACACTTTGGCGATCGAATCATTCCACAGCCTTGTAAAATCACTTTGGGGCAAAACGCACTACACAACAAACAAAAAAGTTTCAACGCGATTCGACCTCTAGTTGGCGTGATCGAACAACAATAATTCATTCTGATAGGCCCGCCGCGTCTTAAACGATGGCGTTTGCGTCTTCAACCAGAGGTGCAGCGTCTCAACTACAGTATATCAAATCGCTTGCCAGGCGGGAAGAATGCCAGAACACTGCCGTTACCATCTGTACCAACGTTACCAATACCACCGGTACCAATTCAGTCTTCGGAATTGCCGCATATTTAGGTTCCAATATATTCAGGATGGGCCCACGATAGAGTCCAGAAACATAAACGATACCGAGTAAAGCAGAAAAGGGGGTAACTGGCAAACACATTGTCTTTAAAAACCAACCAAAATTAGTCATATGCATGAAGCGTGCTTCCCATGCTTAGACATGTTGGGAAAATCCTTTATGACATAGTGGGACGTTGAAAACATGTCTTTCTGCGCGTATTTGGTTGTGTATATGTGCAGCCGAAGTTCTATCCCACCACCTAAACAGCACGCGCGGAAGCGTTGCTTTGTCTTTGTCACATGCGACGAGCGTGTCAATCGTGAGTCCTATGCCAGTCGTACGTCGCAACATACCAACAAATTTGGTTCGTTATAGCATTGCCTCAGAGATTAGGTGGCGCGTGCAGACAGCGCGCGCCACCCGATTTTGGATGCCATGCTTTAGAGTACAGACTGAATACTCGACTACCACGGTGGCGCGTCCTCACGTATAATATTCGAGCTTCCCGCAATAACGCAAGCAGTGGCGTCACTATCACCGTGTGGAACTGGCACAATCATCATCCATCATGAACGACGCTTAGGGATGGGATGTTTTGCGAACGCGAGTCCAATTCTGTAAGAGTCTACCTAGTGGGCTGTCCATTTCGGCCGCTGCTGATTGGCTAAGGCCGCTTGACTTCTCTTCGCTTGTACAGCTGCATCTAATTAGCAGCTACCGAAATGGACAGTCCGGTAGGTGGACTCTTACAAAATACCTCCCCCCCCCTTCCTGAACTCGTCGTAGCAATGTTACAGCTACGAGCCGATGCGGCAAGCGCTTCTCGCGCGTATGAGAAGCGAAAACCATACGATATAACATTGCGAGCACGGAAGCATGATAATAGACCGTTCTGGTTAGCGTACCGCCATGGGGCGCGAGTAGGCAAGCCAGTTGCGTTTTAATCTACGCAAGAACTTAGTACCCCTAAATTCTGACGCATGGACAGAAGTGCGTGCGTGCATACCTGTGCACCCCCCTTTATTAAAGGGAAGTTTCTAAACATCGCATTTCTTACAAACATGCAATTTTCTGTAAACTGAGACGGCCAAGGCACATCTACTTTTCCTTTAGATACCTCAAGAGGTGCGGGAAGTCCACCTCTAATGTAATATCGAAATGCGTCACCAATGGCGCGATTGAACATCTCTCTTGCATCTCTTCCAGTACAGCCACCAAATGATGTGATCATTAGGTAAGCTGCCGCGGTTCCTTAGTGCCTATGGTGTCGGGCTGCTAAGCACGAGGTCGCCGCATCCAATCCACGCCACGGCGGCAGCATTTCGATGGGAGCGAAATGCGAACACACCCGCGTAATTACATTGAGGTGCACGTTAAAAAACCCCAGGTGGTCGAAAATACACCGGAGTCCCTACCTACGGCACGCCTGATAATCAGATCGTGGTTCTGTGGACGTAAAACCCCATGATTTGGCTACTTGGACGGAAACTTCCATTGCTTATGCCGGCGTGACGAAAGCCGTGACGTCAAAATCACCGCGATAGTCGGGACCGTCCCCATTAGACTCTATGGCAGTCGGGCGAGGTAGCATGACGTCACGGATCGAAGTGCACCTGCTTTGTGCAATTTAGGAAACGTGGCCCTCAGCGTGCTGCGGCTCCGTGCGTTTCACTGTCGTAGAGTTTCGGTTCGAGTAGTATGATGTCATAAAGCAGAGTGCACGGGGCTGCTATCTAGGAGGCGCTGGCTGCCCGCCGTTGGGTGACGTAAGCAGAACATCGCTTCGAGGGGCGCGACTTTGCGGTCGCTGCAGCGTCGCAGTTTCAGTTTCCCGCACTCTTACAGGCCAAATTCGTCGTGCGACAGTTTCGCGTGTAATTGCGTTTTCACAGATCAAACAGTTGATAGGGCTTGCACGAAGTGTTTGCTTGAATTTTCCAACTGCGGCGAGCCCACTGATACTAAAACTTCGAAAGTCAATTGATGTTTTTTTTTAATTAGCGACTAGTTACCATGTCTCACCCAGCACCCCATGGTCTGCACGGCTGAAGCGAATTGACATGGTCGTCATCACCGTCGCCATGATGTTCCGTGTAAAGTCAAAGTACGATGACGTCGCGTCCGCGGGCCGTGTGCTGTATGTGCGAGCGAAAGCTTGCGAAAATGAGCCGCGAAGCATGGTGGCTTGATGCGGCAGTGTCTTCCAGCGGTGACAAGGAAGGAAAGTGGGGAGGGTGCGCGCCCGTATTCTCACGCGTGCACGGGAGGGAGGGTGTAAAACCCCTTAAACTGACTAAAGTAGCGACACTCTCCTCCGCGTTCGCTCCTCGTTTTCCCTCTTTCACGCTCCCTCCTCGACCGTGGTGCCGCCTACACTGCTCGAGCGTAGCAACGGCGCCAACATGCGCTCCTCGCCATTTCGTAGAAGTTTCTTGAGCAAAAATAGCGTTGATGCACGGCGCGAGGGCCCACGTGATGCTATTAGGCCAATAGCGACGCGGCGTCAGCCAGATCGCGCGAGGAGGAGGCGGCATTCTTTTCGACTGCAATGGTGGCGGCTGAACGTAGCACCCGCACGTAGAAAAGCAAAACCAAATATTTAATTTACGTCTTTAATATGAAATGCTGGTTTCGGCTTTTCTAGTAAACCTCCATTTTGTTCAAATTATGAAACACCGGATCCTCCGAAGAACTACTTCACACACACACACACACACGAATATATACATATATATATATATATATATATATATATATATATATATATATATATATATATATATATATATATATATATATATTGCGAAGACGCCGACCGCGCGGCTGCGCCACTGAGCCGCCATCATCGCCATCTGGACCTGGCTCACGCTCCGGTGCCACGCGCAGCCAGCATGAGGCCGAAGCGCGAAGAGCTGCGACAAGAAAGCTGAGAGTTGGTCTGGGGCCTTGGGCAGTAAAGGTACCCTGGCAAATGGCTCTTGCACCCTGTGTCGTCTCTTGAGAGCTTCAGCTGGCCACTGGTTCTGAAGCCATTGCCCTGAGGCCACATTTGGGGCCCGTGACGTGAGGCCAGCTGGTGGTTCACAGAAGTTAGGCATCAGGGTTTCTTGTTCGTTAGCTTAGGGGTTTTGGGATTTTGACGGTAGCGGTTGTGGTGTCATTCGTGGTTGGGTTACCGCTTCTTGTGCAGCGTTATTTGCGTGCACATATATTTTACACCTTGCTTGCCTGATTTCCTTTATTTTTCCATGGGGACGCGCTCTTCGACACGCAAGGCAAGCCTCGGGCGACGATGAAGAGCAACCCGGAGACTCGACTGTGGCGGGAGCTGGAGCCGGTGAAGCCGGTGAGCGACAAGACGCGATGGTCTCGTCGCCTTTGGGCCAGATCGTCGCGCTGTGCAACACTTTTAACGGCTCGGCTCGAAAACTTGGCCGCCGCCACGTGCATGGGTCACGAGCGTGCGTAACCCGTGGCACTTTCTAAGCTGACGTTGGAGGCTGCAGCGTTTAGCGACCACGACGCCGGGAAACCTGTCATTGAGTTTCTTGATCTGGCCCTTTACAGGATGGTTTCGAGTGTCTCGCAGACGAAAACTCGCTAAGCGCACTGAGGTGTCTCGCGTAGCGCACTTGGGCATCATATACGCTAAATCTAGACAAAGTTTCGGGCAGTTGTCCGCATTGCTACATATAAGGAATGCGCAACTGAATCTCTTGTGATGAAGAACCTAATCGCGAACGCAGCTCCCTTGCGGATAGCGTACGCAGCAGCTGCACACGCTGTCTATAGTTCTCGGATATCATCTGCGCCTTTGTGCCACGAATAAATTGGTTAGTCGGTCTCTTCGTTTGATTCCGCATTATTTTGTCGCCAAACATCAATATCTTATGCAGCGCATGCATCACCAAGGTGTAGAAATGAGAGTTCGGCGAATTTCTAAGAAACCGTGGCTGGCCTAACAGCTCGAGGACAATAAATGAGGAAGGCAAGACGACTAGACGCTTAATGCAGGGGCGTGCGCTATAGATTTTCTGCTGTCACGCTTCGGGTATTGCTTTTTTTTTTGAGGATTCAGAGATGTGACTTGTATCGATTTGATGATTTAGTGCTTTGAAGGCGCACGAGTCGTGGTTTGTGCTGCTTTGACCTGTTACTTTGTAACGGTGCTTAAAGGGGCGTTAAAGCTTTGTCCGAAAGGCGAAGGGTCGATTACGATACCAAATTACTGGATAGCTGTGCGAAGTTGAGATAGTAGTTTTAGAGGCCGTATCAGCTTGTAAACATTCACTTACTAAATTAACAATGATCAAAGGTGTAAGCGAGACTGAACGAGGACGTAGGAAGAAACAGACGCACAGAGACAGCGCTGTCCTTTTGTGTCCGGTTCTTTCTACGTCCCTTTTCAGTCGCGCTTACACATTCTATCATACATTCAACCAGCTAACCCACCAGTGTGTTTTAACTGCATTTACAAGCACGGTGTCACATGCGAACCGGTAAACATGAACACATCTCGCTCCATGAGCGCAGGAACTCGCTGTCAAAATGCTGGGGCGGTATTCTGCAAAAGTCCACCTAGTGGACATGTCCACTAGGTAGTATCTTACAGAATACCTCCCCTGGCGTGAGGAATCTCGGCAGCAGCAAGCGAATTGACCTTCGTGCATCTCCCACGTCGAAGGCACAGCACTTACGAAGCTACCGGCATTACGCGCACTCTGCAAACATCGCAGATTGCTTCGAAGATGAAGCCCACGCGGACGCTCACTTTGTCCGCGGCGCAAATCGCTTTCAAGACACACGAGCGCCGGCAACGGGTCGCTACAGCGTCCGCCAATCGCGTGCCCAACGCCGTAGTAGACGCTGCGGTTGTCTCTACTCTGTACGGAGCGGTGGGCGACGAGGACATCGAGGCACCCTAGCAGCCGTCCGTAGAACGCCCCTTCTCTCTAGCCTGACCCTCTGCCTCGTGCGCGACAGGAAAGGCATGCTTCTGGCCCGCGTTTCTCGCTCGCGCAAGCGAGAGTGAACCGCGTTCACCGGCTCACCCTGGCGCGCTTTCACTCGCGCATACAGCGTACGGCGAGCGGCGACGGTTTTACGGCCCTTGGACTTTATACGGAACCTCACGGTGACGCTGACGGCAGAAATGCGCCTGGAGCGTCCATGCGATTGCTGTCGCAATAAAGCCATTGCTGAAGCTCTCGTTCAATGCATCACTAATTAATATCGTCAGCTTCCTCGAGTGGTAATCACATATCCTTACAGATTTTCGGTCGAGCACTGGCGTCGGTTTTATGCTCACAGGTGGTTCCAATGCGCCTACTGGAAACGCGGCTGCAGGGATAAGAGTAGATCCATTTGTCGGGGTCGGTATAGTAGCCGTGTCGTCTATTTTGTATTTGGCCGTTCTTCTGCTCTTCTTTGGCTTGAGCTTGAGCGTATCCGTGCTATTAAAGGAAGACCTGCATGGAGCCAAAAATAACACCTTAGCAGCAAATGCTTATACGTGTACGTTTTCTTTCTTTCCGCGCGTAATATATGAGTGGAGTCATTTGGGAGTACCTTATTTAACGCACATTCAGTAGTACTGTTCCTATATGCACGGCGATCCGCCTTGGTTGATTAGTAGCTATGGTGGTTGATTAGTAGCTATGGCTTCTCAACACGAGGCCGCGGGATCGAATCCCCGCTATGGCGGCCGCATTCCAATGGGGGCGAAATGCAAAAATACGCGGTTAATTAAATTTATGCGCACGGTAAAGAACACCAGGGGGTCGAAATTATACCCTAGTCCCCCACTCCGGCGTGCCTCATAATCAAATATCGGTTTTGGCATGTAAAACCCCATAATTAATTAAATAGTTATATGAAGCGTGTCCCAGATATCATGCACCAAGATTTAAAAATATTGTGACGCAGCAGTTATCACGACGTTTATTCCGCGTCAAAGACTGGGCGAACCGACCACGCCCACAGCACGGATCACACCCGAGAGCCAGCCCCACAAGCGATGATGAAGAAGAACCCCATATGAATCCCACATGATGATGATCATGTACAGATGACAAAGAATAGCTTATAAATTCCCACACTAATGTTCCCTCACGCGAGAGCGGCCATCCTGGTCGCAATTCAAGGGGGCGGTGAACGTCGCGTGAAAGGCTTCATACCGGAAACGTGGACAATCTCAGCGGCGCGGCAGCGGCGGTCATTTGGAACAATGACTGGTTCCACGCGATAGTTAACCGGCGAAGTCTGCTCCAAGACTTTGTAGGGGCCGATGAACCGAAGCTGAAACTTGTCACACACGCCAGGAGTACGAACTGGTGTCCGGAGTAGCACTTCCTTGCCAGGGCGGAAGCACACGACGCGGTGAGAGGCGTCGTAATGCTGCTTGCGGTCCTGTTGCCGTGCTTCGGTGTTGATGCAGCGGAGCTGGCGACAATGCAGAATGCGGGACACATATTCTTCGCAGGAGGAAGGACATCGATGGACAGTTGGCGCGAAGAAAGAGACGTCAAGATAAGAAGAGGGCGAACGACCATAGACAAGGTAAAATGGCGAGTAACCGGTCGTGCGTTGAACGACGGTATTATATGCGAAAGTCACGAATGGCGAAATTGCGTCCCAGTTTCCGTGATCCGTGATCCGTGATCCGGGTTAAGGTACATGGCTAGCATGTCTGACAGCGTGCGATGAAATCGCTCTGTGAGGCCGTTGGTTTGCGGATGGTAACTGGAGGTGGTCTTGTGGGTCGTTCCGGAGGCTCTGAGTACTTCGTCTAGTAGTTGCGAGAGGAATGCTTTTCCATGGTCGCTCAGGAGGACGCGAGGAGCACCGTGACGCAGTATTAAGGATTGAAGTATGAATGCAGCAACTTCAGAGGCTGAGGCAGAACTCACACGAGTGTTTTCGGCGTAGCGTGTCAAGTGATCAACGGCTGTCACGATCCATCGTTTACCGGTGAGAGTCGCAGGAAGAGGACCATACAGGTCAACGCCAACGACCTCAAATGGTTGCGACGGACAAGGAACCGGTTGCAGTTGTCCGCTTGGAGCTGATGTAGGGAGCTTTCGACGCTGACATAGCGCGCAGGAAGCGACATATCTCGCTACACTGGCGGACAATCCAGGCCAGTAGAAGCGACCTTTGATGCGGTCATAGGTTTTCTGAAAACCGAGGTGACCAGCAGTCATGTCGCCATGAGAAGCCTGCAGGACATGAGCACGTAGAGAGCGTGGCAAGACAGGAACCCAGAATTGACCGTCAGGGTGATAGACATGATAGCCGAGGCCGAGATGGTGGAAGTAAAGTGCTTGTTGGCTCGTCCTGCGACATGCTGGCGGAAAGCGGGCACAATCGGCGACCCGATCGAAGCTCCAGGAGGTTGAGCGGGGAGGCAGAGGACGGAGGACCGAAGAGCACACTCCACCACTTGTGACGCAGCAGTTATCACGACGTTTATTCCGCGTCAAAGACTGGGCGAACCGACCACGCCCACAGCACGGATCACACTCGAGAGCCAGCCCCACAAGCGATGATGAAGAAGAACCCCATATGAACCCCACATGATGATGATCATGTACAGATGACAAAGCATAGCTTATAAATTCCCAGAGAGAGAGAGAGAGAGAGAACAACTTTAGTAAATATGCCTGCAGAGTCGGTTAGGCTCCCTCCACGCAGGGAGGACAAGCTTTTACCGTGACGCGGCCACTACGTCAGTCTCGTGCATTGTGCTCCTCGAGGTCTTGGTTCCTCGCTACTTCTGCGGATCCGAGAGGGCTGCCACCCCCTTCCTGGGGGTGCTGCCCCCCTTCTCCTCGGTTTCGCGAGGTCGCTGCCTCTCTAGAGCTGCCGAGACCTGCTGGACGGCCTTTAGTTGTGTATCTTGGTCATAGGTCCTCGTTGCAGCCTCTAGCTGCGGCGGGATCGTCGTCTCCTCACTGGCTTCTCGTGGATTTATACTACAGTCCCAAAGGATGTGAGCCGCGGTGGCTCTCTCCTTAGCGCACAGTCTACACACGTCACTCGCGTACACGCTCGGACACACGTGCTTAGCTAGCACCGGGGTGAGCAGGGACCCCGTCTGGAATTGCCTGTATAACACTGCCTCCTCCCGGGTAAGCCCCGGGTGAGGTGGCGGCATAGTCTGTCTGTTAAGTCTGTACCACTTCACTATTTCGTTGAAGGTGGTTATCTTGTCCTTGGCACTGCACCGCGACCAACACTCCGAGTCGGCCGTGCTTGCAGCTGCGTGGTTGGTTAGTCCTCGCGCGGCCGAGTTGGCCGTCTCGTTGTGGTTCACGTTCCCGCGTTCCGACACGTCACTGCCCATGTGGGCCGGAAACCACTTGATCACCACAGCGCTTTTGCGTCCGATGTCTTCGGCCTTGCGCAGTATGCGCGCATCCTCACTACATACCCTACCCATGGCGTAATTCTTCACTGCCGTTCTAGAGTCACACAACACTGTAGTGCATCCGGGGTCGGAGACGGCCAAGGCGATGGCCACCTCTCCGGCAGGTGTGCCTCTCGAGTCCGGACACTCGCCGCGGTCTTCGTTGCAACCGTCGATGCCCCGACCGCCACCACCGCGTATGCGTCGCTGCTCCCTCGATACTCCGCCGCGTCCACGTAGATGGCGCCTTCTTCTCTGGCGGGGAGGTCCACAAGAGCCCTGGCCCTCGCCAACCTCCGCTCCTTGTTGTGCTCGGGGTTTATAAATTCCCACAATATATAAATGCCACGTAGATGGACAGAACCAAGGTAATGTTTGCCGTCGCTTGGAGATACTCAAATTAAATTTTGCATTCCGCCTAACTACAGAATTAGTCTGAATTAAGCCACCTCTCAAATATTTGCGTTCTAGATGAATAGTGACAATGATATAATCGTAGAGCAGCATGAAAAACTACCGATACAGCTTTATGTTGCTCAATACCTGCTACATAATTGTTTTTCCGAGCGTGAAAGAAGCCCGCGATTACCTGAAAATTGCCTCGAGCAGCCAGTCACGCTGCAATTTTGTATGTATTGAGGGCTTCTTTCACTCTAGGAAAGACACTTTTGTGAAGAAGGTATTGAGCAAGAGAAAACTGCATCGGTAATTTTTCATGTTCTCTACAATTTGCTCATTGACCCTTTTCATCTAATTATAGTATTTGAGAAGTTGGCTATTAAGACGAATTGAGTAATTAGACAGAATGCAAAAAATAATCTGAATATCTTCAAGCGACGACAAATAGCATTACCTTGGTTCTGTCCAGCTACGTGGCATTTGCCTATTTCTGATACTTGGTGCATGAGAGTTGGGACACCGTGTATAGACTCTTACTCGAGATGCCCGCCATATATCGGGCCAGAAGAAAGGAAACGGAGGGGCCCTATTTTTATTAGTCATATCATGAGAAGCCGACAAGCAGTGACACCAAGGATAGCATAAAAGAAATATCTTGAAGTTCTTCATTGAATTAAATGATCTGACTAATAAAAATTGGGCCCCGTGCTTTCCTTTGTTCTCGTTCATTACATAGCGGGAGCCTCGAATCCGGCGCATGCCTCCAGGTAGTGCCTCGAGGTACGGCTTCAGACAACATCTCAGCACGAAAGACGTGATGATCCAACTCCACAAACTGGTCGTCAAGCCGGCAACGAGGCACGCGCCGCGCGGGATACTCGCCCTCGACCTGAAGGGAGCGTTTGACAACGTGTCCCACGCGAGCGTGTTGCAGAATCTAAACAAAACCCGGTGTGGCGAAAGACATTCGGCTACATAAAAGATTTTCTGTCAAACCGAACGGCGACCATCAGGATAGGGGAGGAGAATTCGGACCCTATCGAGCTCGGCGATAGGGGCACCCCTCAGGGATCGGTCTTGTCGCCCCTGCTCTTCAATCTGGCCCTGCTGTCCCTGCCCGATCTACTCAAGCAAATCGAAGGCGTGGACCACGCGTTCTACGCCAACGATATTACGGTGTGGACGGCCCGAGCCGGATCCGATGCCTGGATGGAGGAAGTCTTGCAGCGGGCGGCAACGACCGTGCTCGAGTACGTAAAGTCGTGCGGATTGAGCAGCGCTCCCCAGAAATCAGAGCTGCTCATGATCCAAACGGGAAAATCCAAGAAGGAGCTGCCGCCGAACGTGATTATCACGATCGCCGGAACGACCATGATGGCAACACAGCAGATTAGGATTCTCGGCCTACTACTTCAGAGCGACGGAAACGCACAGGCCGCCATCACAAAGATAAAGACTACAACCGAACAGATACTTGGTATGATTCGGAGGGTATCCAACAGAAACGGAGGCCTTAAAGAGGACGATGCCATGCGCCTGGTACGCGCGTTCGTCGTGTCGCGGGCTACCTACTCGGCCCCGTATCTCCAGCTGACGAAGGCGAATAAGGACACCCTAAGCACGATGCTTCGTAAGGCAACGAAACAAGCACTGGGCATGCCCATATACTCGTTCACGCGAAAACTGCTAGACATGGGCGCCCACAGCACGGTGGAGGAGCTCATCAAAGCCCACCTCTCTAATCAGAGAATCCGGCTCAGTCACACGAAACACGGACGAGCCGTCCTACGCAAGATAGGATGGCAGATCGAGCCAGTACCCATCAAGACGGCCCTTCCGGAAGACTGGAAAACGATCATTCAGACAAAACCCCTTTCCCGGAACATGACGCTGGGCAAGGACGACGAGAGGCGAACCGCGCGAGCCAAAGCCCTAGCCAGGAAGCTGGAAGAGAACCTCAGGGTCCTCTACGCGGACGTCTCGCTCCGAAAACACAGTGACCGTGCAGCGGTGGTGGTTACATCAAAAGACAGGCTCATCGTCAGCGCGTCCCTGAAGACAACAGACCCCGCAGTTGCCGAAGAAGCGGCCGTGGCCTTCGCACTCGCACACCCGAGCGTGGACACCGTAGTCACCGACTCAAAGACAGCCTACAGAAGCTTCCGCAGGGGGGTAATCTCCTCCGTGACGCGAGCCATTCTAGCCAAGCACAAGCCTCCTGGAAGAGCCATAGAGCTCGTGTGGGTCCCGGCTCACTCGCAGGTAGCAGGCAACACCATCGCCGACTACCATGCCCGAGAAATGTCAATCCGGGCCGAGCACGAGCCGGAAGAGCTACCGCACCCGGTTACCAGCTTTCGGGGCAGTACCCGGATGTACCGAGAGGAAAGGTGCAGACTGCCACAACAGCACCCCACACTCACCAGGCAACAACAGACGATCGTGCGTCGAGCGCAGGCGGGATCGCTTGCGCATCCCGTACTGATAAACCGCATGTATCCTGCGGAATACGATATGCTCTGTCCTTTTTGCAGAAGAGAAAAGGGCACGCTGCCGCACATGTTGGCAGAGTGCACAGAACTCAAGAGCCCCCCCTCGTCCCCTACCCACCAACACCCCCAATCCTCTACCCCTTGAGCGATGGGAGACCTTGTTATTCAGCCCCGCCCTACCGATTCAGCTCGCCCTAACGAACAGGGGCGAGGAGCTGCTGGAAACATATGGGTCCCGTAACTAGGGAACCACCCCATCTGGTGCCTGCGTGCACCACCGATTTATGTCGGGCCAAGTAAATGTTGCTTCTTCATCATCATCATCATCATCATCATCATCATCATCATCATCCAGGTAGAGTGTGTTGGTTTATTGACTAGTTGCCTTCACCAAAAAAAATTTTCGCGTAGACGTGATGTCTGTTCCCAATCCGCCACCAAGCCCGTGAGTGGTGGCACTGGCTAACACTCCCAGGGTTAGTTTTAGAAGATATACATAAATACCCCAGAAAGGGGATAGGAAAGCAGTGCCGCGGCAGCCTAATTGGTAATAGCATCCCACACGTAGTGCTTAAGACGTGGGTTCGTATCCCACCTGCGGCCAGCTGCTTTTTCAGCCACTTTCATATCCATTTATTTATCAATTATTTAGCTCAGTTAGGCATTGCAAGTAATTTTCGCTGTGCTATCCTTAGTGTCGTTGTTTATTGGCTTCTTATGATATGACTAATAAAATTCGGGCCCCTCAGTTTCCTTTCTTCGCGTTCATGTATGTATGTACACACACACACACACACACACACACACACACACACACACACACACACACACACACACACACACACACACACACATATATATATATATATATATATATATATATATATATATATATATATATATATATATATATGTATATATATATAGTGTGTGTGTGTGCGTGCGTGTGTAGTGGTCATGTATGGTCCGAAATTTCGCTGCCAACTGCACCATTCATAAGTATTGATAATCGCACTTTTGCTTTAATCTGTCCACTAATTGCATTCATTATGGTAATACATATTTTCTTACTGAGATGTAGTGGTCATCCTTGGATCTTGTTATGGTATGCAGTATATGGTCAAGAAAAAATAACAATATTGCTCTTACGTTAACTAATAACGGTAACGAAGTAGCAAACTAATATGTCATTGTTTCGTTACCATACATACTTGCACCCGCCGTGATTTCCGGCAATGGAGTTCAGTTACCGAGCGCTATAGGCCACGAGTTGGAAATTCCTGGCCAGGACGGCCACGTTTCGATAGAGAAAGATGGAAAATAACGCTCGCATATTTAGATTTAGGTGCACATAAGACAACGCCAAGAGGCAAAAATTTGCGAAAAAGAGAATTCTTTCCAGCAGGAAGTATTGACGTGGGAAGAACGGGAGGCGACGCACGATACCTCCAGTCCATGTCAGGTTCCCTTTCTTTTTCTTTCTTTCTTTTGCAGAAAAACGTTCTTGCCATGTTCGGCCAACGAGCTCACGGAAACACTTTACAACCAAGGAGAAAACAATGATGCCTAGCCATTCTTCGCGTAGTGCCACTCATGGTTAATATTGACCCTGGGAGTGTCACCGAGCACTAATCAAGACCGTCACTGGCGCTGGCCAACAGATACAGGGCTAATACACGAATAGCAGTGGAAGTTGATGGGAGGGCGGTCGACGCGGTTGCATAATGGCAACGCAACCCACGCGTAATGCGGAAGGTGTGGGTTCGACTCCCACCGGTAACAAGCCACATTTTCGGCCTCTTTTGCTTTTTAATATTTCTACGTTTTAATTATGAAGATAAAGAAATTGCTGCTCTGCTACCTTTGACTTCGTTTTCTACCTAGCTAATATGACTGTAATTACCAAAAAGATTTTACCACTCGGCGGTCCTTGTGCTTCTCGCTTTTTCCAGTCTCCCGACGTTAAATCCCGCCGTTTAGGTTAATTCACATCGAAATTACACAGGCACTGCCGCGAATTTTTATCCCGCAGTAAGAATCCGTTTGACTGATTGCATGACATAGGTTTTTTTTTCGTTTTAACTAAATGCAATGAAAATGCTTGGTCCAAATTTCGCGCATTGAGCTACACGGCTAACTTATGGGACCAGGAGTCGGCATTAATATGTAAAAAATAATCCTTTAAAGACAAAAGTGTATTAAAGCACATCTGAACAGAAAAGTTCCGCAATGTTTATATAGGCCTGACCGACAGCTCCGTATGCCTCAACGCTTTGTTGTTCCTCACTTGCGCAGTTGGGGCACCAAAACGTAAAGCTGTTCCGTACTGTTGTACAAAAAGGTAAAAACAGCACAAAAACGGTGACACACACAGAATGAAATACACGCACGATTCTGCTGTGTTCTATTCTGTCTTGATTAATACTTTTGTGAATCAAATTTTACGTATCCGCCGTTGCAAGCACGAATGGTGGCACGCCAATTTATCGCAGCCCAATCAAACGCTCTCCTAGTTTATCGCAGGTTACCTTTGGTGTCAAAGCAAATATTATTGTATGCCACGACAATTTCTTTCTGATCTAATTCGCTGAAAAGACGTGAGGAGCGCGCAGAAGAGAGGGTTCCGGTGGCGTCATGCTAGTGCTGTGAAAGTAGGTAACCGGATGAGGAGAGTTGTGCGGGCATCTCCGATTGGTCCGATTCCCCTGGCTCGTAGTAGCCGGTAACCCCTCAACGATCGCGGCGCCGTGCAACGGTGCGTTAAAAATACCACCTAAACGGGTGTTCTCTAAAGATATATTTGGCAGAGCAACGTAGATACATGCAGGAAGGACTCGGCAAGGTTATGTCATGCGTTTATTTTTTTACACGGCAAAAATCAATTCTCGCCGGCAGCTCAGAGTAGCCAGCGCCGGAGTGATCATTGGACAGCCATCTTTTATTTTTTTTTGTCGGAACGTCACGCCGCCTGCAGATTCTGGCTCTTTAAAAAAAATGTTTTTTTCGGCATATTATGCATCTTTAGTGCGTACAAGTGACATTGAAGCGCTTAGTTACCGCGGTTTTGTGACGTCGCGTGACAAAGAGGTGAACCAGGCGTGGCCCGAAAACATTTTCGCCAATCGCGGGAGACTTATGGCAACAAAGGCGTAGAATCGGAAAGAAAGGTTTTCATTTTTGTTCCATCTAATCAAGCAAAATCCTTGGGTACGCTTTTGTATCCTGGCTGAATCTGCAGTTGTTACCAAGCACCCGTAATCACGGGATCTGTCAACTCACGTTACTTCCCTTTATGTGCAACTTGCTCAATCTCAATAAACTTGTTCACCCGTCTGCTGGCCTGGGGGCAGCAAAACCCAGCCGACATGTCGATGGCGTTCGCGCTGCTACCATCCCGAAGCCCACGGATGCATCACATTACCCTTGGATTGCGTGGGAAACTTGTAAAAAACGAGTTGCTCTTGTTTCCCGCTTCTATACGCAATCGAACAAGCCGCCAAGAGACGTTCAAGCAAGAAGTTGCTAGTTGCCATAGGCGCATATGCTCGGAATTGACAGTAGCTTCATGTTCGAGGAAGCGGACAGAAATGACGTTGAACATTTGATTAAGAAATTTGAGGACCGTTACAAGCCCGCAACGAAATTAACATTCTAAGAATTTCGTTTCGGTTCAACGAACCACAAGGTAGGCGAGACATTTAACCAGAGGCTACAGAACAGCGTGTGTTAGCGAACAACTGTGAATTTGGGGGCCTTGAAGGCCGCATGGCGCATAGCCGAAAAGATTTGGGAACTCAAGACAAGAGCCTGTTGGAAAGACTTATCGGGGAAACACGACGCAAGGTTGATCCAAATAGGTAGTGAAGCTTCGGGTAAAAAGTGGTTCAGAACAAATTGTCCCCGACATCAGCAAGGGGGGTTATGGCAGCAGCAATTGAAGCACGATTATGTTAGGAGGGAACAAACATTGCGAAAGAAAACAATGCGTTTTTACTTACAGCGAGACAAAGTTAGGATCACTGAACAAAATTAAAGCTCCTGATCAATTTTACAGATGCGTGACAAGTAAAGAAAGAGCAAGTTTATTAATTTTATTTTTATCAATATATATCTTTTTTCAGCGCCTATCGTTGTCGCCGCTATCACTTCAATGCAATGCGGCTCCTGAAGAGTTCAGAAAGGCGCGCTGTAAATTTCACCTGTTACAATATGCCCCCCTCACACGTTGTCCTGTTTTGCTTTTTGACGTTTGTTTAATTTGGTGACGCGGTTATCTTCATCGCTTGTAAACTTTTTCAGTCAAGAGTAGTTAGTTACGACTGCCAGATAATTGTTTGATTTAGTTGTTTTCACGCGAATGCGCTGCCCGACGGGCTTGGCGTCTAAAGCTTTCGTCGCCCTCCACAGAAATTATGTTCTGTGCAGGGATGTGATCTCGACCTCACACGCTGGCGTTTTCCTGCATCGCTTTCCACGCTGTAAGCTCGAAACACCAACTAAGTCGAATGGCGGGGCATTTGAATATACTTCTCTTGGCAGGCCACTAAAACAAATTTCGCGCCTTTAAGAACCAAATGATGTCACTTCAGTTTTTAACAGATATGGTGTTACATTATGTTTACTTCCGCCGGAAGTGTTTCCTCGTCCCACAGATGGCACTAAGCCCCATAAACCACCGATTAACTGCCACGTTTTGAACGTATGGGCTTCTGTGGAAGCATCGCTACCATGTGTATTTACCTTGCACAACGTACGAAAAGAAAGTCTACATTTGCGACGCGCAAGGGTGAAGCAAAGAGCATTTCCGTGAGATAAGTGAAGCTACGAACTCCAGTGAAGGCACCGTTTCATATGCGGTAGCTACAAAAAAAGCGTTTGCTATAAATGTGGGGGTCATATGCACCGCAGTGACCAGTTCCCAGCAAAAGGAAAGACATGCAGGAAATGCGGAAGGCTGAATCACTTCGCTCGAGCGTGCAAGTCATCTAAGTTTCCGCGCAGTGTTAACCAACGGATGCGAGAGTTACGACTCGAAGACGACGAATCCCTTTACAAACATGGACTGTCGGTGCAATAACCACACATCACTGGAGCGTGACGGTCTACAATGAAGGCGATCCCGCAACGTGCGAATTAGATCAACTGTTGTGTCACTTCAAGAAACGACATTGCAGAGCGGCCAGAAAAGGCTCAGTAAGACAGCAATGTCAAGTTCATAGGATTTTTTATGCACAGGGCAGCCACACATGCGAAAGTTCAATTGAGGCTCTCCGCAAGTGACAGAACCAAGGAACAATTGTTTTTATTGTCGACCGCAACATCCCTGGCCCTTTACGTGGTGCCGCATTTGAAGTCTTCGGGTAGAGGGGTGTATTCTATAAGTGTCCACATAGTGGACACGTCCATTTCATCTGCTGCTGAATTTCTGATTGGCTGGGCCGGAGTAGGCAGGCGCACCCAGTCATTCAACACCTCAGCAGCAGACAAAATGGAGGTGTCCACTAGGTGGACACCTTGAGAATGCCCCCAGGCTTCACATATCGTATGCAAAACATACAGCATGAACTGTACCCGCCTGTGCAGCCTTTTGCAGACGTCTTCAAGCCGCTCGGGCTGCTAGCAGACTGAGTATGAGATGAAGCTCAAGCCAGACTTAGTGGGCGTCGTCGTACGACCGAGAAGAGTTCTTGTGGCTCTTCATGGCAAGGTGACGGCTCAGCTACAGCGTATGCAAGGACAAAGCGTCATAACAGAGGCAACACAGCCTACAGAGTGGTTTAGCCATATGGTGATGTTAAGAAGGACAACAAGAGCGGGCACGGAAAGGCGACCAGCATACCTGCAAAATTATGCTCGTTTGACGCAGGTGCTATCTGCTTACTCATGCACGGACGTTACCCCTCGCAGACGAGTCTCAAACATCGAATGGCCTGCCATCCATGTGCTGTTCGGCCGATTATTCCCACAAACAGCGCTGCCCTGCACATCCGTTAGGAGGCTCAGTGGTTCCCTACCCTACAGCATTTGTTCGGCGTGACCCATCGCCAGCAACATCAAGCTTCCGCCGGCCTTTGCATCTGATACTCTCGACGTGCTTCGCCAGTGGGCATGGAAAGGCGGCCAACATGCGATCGTGCCAAATGTTTGTTCTTCTGACGCTGGTTGATCCCCAAGGCTCTTTATGCTGCAAACGCACAAGCAATATTACTTTTCTGCTTATTCCATGTCCAAGTGTGCTTTTTTGTATTGTCCGTGAATACCTACAGGTATTTAAATTTTATTTATTAGGTCGTAACCTCAAATTAAACCCCGTGACCCCTAAGCTCGATCCTAAGGCAACCAGTAGAGTGACCTACGGTCTTTGTAGAAAACGCTAACCGAAAAATTGGACAAAAACCATGCTGATGTCATATCACAGATTGATGAAGTTAAAGAAATTCAGAGAAATCTACTGAAAAAATTCAGTCGAGGGAAGGATCGAGTCAATTTCAAAACTTACAGAGCATGAACTTGCCACGAAAGTATCCACTGTCATGCGCACTGAAACAGCTGGCCTTTCTAGTCGATTCGACGACTTCGAAGACAGGTCACGGCACGAGAATCTGACTTTTCACGGTTTTCTGACAAACCGTCCGAGTCAAGGGCCCATGCGGAAGAGAGCGTACGTAAGCCCCTATCGTCCACCCTAAAAATACAGCTATCTGATGAAGCTATTGTTCGTTCACATACGTTGGGTAAGTACGTGCCAAATAAGTGCCATCCAATTATTCGGAAATTTTTAAGTGCTAAAATCAAAGAGCCATCTTTTCAGCACGCAAGAAATTAAAACAAACCCGCGTAGATATAATGAGGATTTCTGCATTGCTAAACGCACATCCCTCAAAAGGCTGCTGGAATTTGCAAGCACCACCGGAGAACTGTCTTCAAGTCGCCACAACAGGTTGCTTTTTGAAGAACAGGTCTCATATGGATGCCGTCAACCGACAGCGTGCGCAATACATCTTCGAACAGAGGCTCACCTGTTGCACAGATCCATAACATGTTCGTACCTGCTTCAAGTAACACTCGTTCGTCAGTGATATCACACCAAATAGTTCAGCTAGTGATGTTTATTTTCTTTTTTCCAATGCTCGCGGTGTTGCTGACAAGCCTGATGACATTTCTGATCTAATTCACACGTGTAGTAGTGATGTCGTTATATCTATCTATCTATCTATCTATCTATCTATCTATCTATCTATCTATCTATCTATCTATCTATCTATCTATCTATCTATCTATCTATCTATCTATCTATCTATCTATCTATCTATCTATCTATCTGTCTGTCTGTCTGTCTGTCTGTCTGTCTGTCTGTCTGTCTGTCTGTCTGTCTGTCTGTCTGTCTGTCTGTCTATCTATCTATCTATCTATCTATCTATCTATCTATCTATCTATCTATCTATCTATCTATCTATCTATCTATCTATCTATCTATCTATCTATCTATATCTTCCGTAATGCGACCCAATTGTCTTCTAGCGAGCGACTACGTATGTAATGACTACGCACGTAATGGTATAATGGTAATTCCATCGTCGTCAGACAGTCATCATCATTTCGGACACGCCATCAGATTGTCATCATACACTCATTGTCATACCACCTTCGCAATTCCATCGACGTCATTTTATCATGATTATGTCGCGGTTGTCATGCCATCGTCGTCATTGCGTCGTCGACATAAGGTCATCGTGATTTATTCGTTGCGATACCATGGTCACTATAAATTCT
The DNA here is from genome assembly GCF_050947875.1 of Dermacentor variabilis. NCBI lineage: Eukaryota > Metazoa > Arthropoda > Arachnida > Ixodida > Ixodidae > Dermacentor > Dermacentor variabilis. The sequence continues at coordinate 49,022,185 of NC_134576.1, read as the reverse complement.
GGATCGTTCCATCGTCTCGATTCCAGCTTTGTGATGTCATTCTCGTTATACAGTCGTCGTGCCGCCATTTTCGTCACGGATTTGTCGTCACGCTTTCCTCATCACGCCATCATCGTCGTACGCTTGTCGCCATTCCATTGTCGCCAGGCCACCGTCGCCACGCTGTTGTCGCACCGTCGCCATCATTTGTGAAATGCCATCCAATTGTCATGCCGTGGTCGTCATATCACCTTCGTCGTTCCGTCTCAGATTTTCTCCCTCATTCCCTTATAATTGTGATATCACCAATCAATCGTGATTATGCCACCGTCGCTATAGCATTGTAATTGCTTTGTGGTTATTTATGGTCATCACTTCAAAATCATCCCGTCGTCGTCATGCCTTCTGTTGTGATTGGCCTGCAGGGGTAGCGACCTGCAAAAATTTCCCAACCCCGCTACAGCTGCGGGGGTGGCGCCCTTCGGAGAAGCGACCTTGGAACCCTTCCCGACCCGCTGTGACGACTCGCTTTCTAAAGACAACAACGCGCCGCCTAAACAGCCCCTTGGCGCCGGTATGTCTAGCCACATTTGTCGGACCGTGCATTGTTGGTCGATTCGCGGTCGCCTTCACGGTTTGCTTTGAGCGGGGCAACTCCTGGAAGGGGATGTGTTGCGGTGCTTTCCCACGAGGCCTAGAAGTCGTCACAGTCAATGGGCAGACGCGGCGGCTACTGACTGCGGACCAGCTCTTGGATAAAGAGGCGTCTGCACGGGTCAAGACCCCTGTCTACAAGAACCCTCTCATCTCGGTGTGTTCCGTGAATCCAAAGTGCGGAAGTGAGTCTGTGAAACCTCGCCCTCAAAGACGGATCGACAACGATGACTTTGGACGCTCCCATTGATTTAAGGTTGAACGGCTGTTTTCCCTCACCTGGAGATCTAGGGAGAGCAGAGAGTTTTTAAGCAGCCGTTTTGCGGCTGCTCAATGTGCATTTTCTTTCAGTCATGCTAGACTGATGAACTGTACCGTTCTCCACCCTTCATGAAGATATTGTAAATAAATCCCATATTCTCCGTTCTCGATGAGAACAAGTACCTCCCTTGAACGACGTCCTTAGTGTGGATTAGTCGGACAACGGCGTGCGCCAGCTACCACATTATTTCATGCCCGACCCCAACTCTTACAACTAGCTGGCAGCGATGACACGGTCTTTTCGACGTGGTGGTGTGTCTGCGGTGAGTGCTTGGTTCTTGCTTTGACTCTCTAGGCTTCATTTTGTGGCTGTTCTGTTTAGAACAGTAGGGAAGCTGGATTGTTGATTGGTAGATAGGTTGTGTTTACCTAGCTATGTTTAGCGGGCAGGACCAAGACAGTAAAGCAGCAATCATGGAGTTAAGGACACTGCTGAGGTACGAATAGTTGATTGTTGGTGAGGAACTGGTTCTAGAGGTGCGCAACCAAATGCTAAAGTCGGAATTATTGCGGATGATTCCCGAAAAGGCCAGTGAGGACGACATTTAAATTGGGTAATAACTTCTTAGGAAAAGAGAGAAACAGGACCGAGAGAGAGAAGATAGGGTAAGAGAGAGGGAGAGAGGTAACAACGGGACAGACAGGAACGCGAGAAAGATCGCGAGTTAAGAAAAATTCAACTTGAGCTTGAAAGAAAACGTCTGGAGTTGTCTCAAGGAAGTGAAGGGGCTCTGGGACGATCAAGTGAGGCAGAATCATACCGCATGGACAGACTCTTAAAGCCATTTGAGGTCGCGAACGACATAGGCTTGTTCCTAGGAAATTTTGAAAGGACTTGCGAGAAGATGAACTTCGGTCCGAGTACGTGACCAGAGCGGTTGCTGCCTCTGTTGCCGTATGAGGCTGCGGAAGTAATTGCCAGACACAGGGCGCAAGATGCATATGATTATGCGAATGTTAAGGCTAGTATTTTGAAGAAGTACCGCCTTTCAGCCTAAGCTTTTCGGCAAAGGTTTAGAAGCACGGGCAAGAAGGATAGCGAGGCCTATCTGGAGTTTGCCTACGGCTTAAAGGCCAACCTTGTCGAGTGGTTGAAAAGCGCGGAAGCGTACGAGAGCAGTGACATGATTATTTAATGCATGTGTCTAGAGCAGTTTTACAAAAGCATGCTACAATCTGTGGAACTGCGGGTGCAAGACAGAGGAAACGTAAACACTGTGAAAAGGGCGGCTGGCGGCTGAATTAGCCGAATAGTACGCAATTCGTAGAATGCTGAACGGCAAGGACGGAAATTGGGACGGTCGAAATGAACCGCGGAAATCATTTCTGTTTAAAAAGGGTTCGCAGACTAGACGACCGCAGCCTGTAGACGTGGAGGAAAAGCCCTCAGAAAAGACCGACGAGAAGTGAAACGGGAAAACTGCAGAAAAAGAGCAGGAAAGAAAATTCGAATCTTTTAGACCAATCCGCTGTTATAAGTGCCACAAACTAGGGCATATCGCTGTAAACTGCGGGAAGCCTAGTGCAGTTTCCTCCTACGTGGATGGAAAAGACGAGAATGTGGAACTTTGAAGCCCGTATCTTCACGACCTGGAAGTTAATAGGAAACGATGCCGGGTGCTGCGAGACAGTGCCGCTACTATGGACATGGTGCATCCATCTTACGTGACGGTAGATGACTTCACGGCAGAAGTAGCATGGATCAAACATGTTGTAGTAGAACACAGCGTGTGCCTGCCCGTGGCCAAAGTCAAAATCAGTGGACCGTTCGGGGAGCTCGTGACTGAGGATGCAGTGTCGGAATTCTTGTCGCTGCAGTACCCTTACATTTTTTTTCGGATCAGTCGAATCAGTTACTGCGTGACAAAGGGATTAAACTGGGAGAGGGCGTAGCACAGGCGTTGACGAGAGGTCAAGCTCGTAGGATCGCGCCGCTTTCGGCTGAAGATGCAGAAGCTGCTCCAGCGGAAGTAGCAAAAGAGGTAACTTCAGTAACCGAATCCGAGCTAGGCTCGAGGGACGCAGAAACGGTTGCGGAAAGCCTGCCAGCTGACCAGTTCAATGAGAGCGGATCACTAGGATGTCAAAGTTCACTCATACAGGAAGAGCCAACTGACGCAATCGCAAGCGAGACAGGGTCGTTACTATCACTAGCCTCAAAGAAATTTCATCAGCTCTTACGTGTGGCCACAGAGTCACTGGCAGTCGAGCAAAATAATGATGACAGCTTAGCCAAATTGCATCACACAGCTAAAGAAGGCATTGCTAAGCGCAACGTGACGATACAAGAGAGAAGAGGATTGTTCTATCGGCATTACAGAGACCGAAAGGGCAGGATTCTAGATCAGTTTGTCGTACCTGCTATGTACAGGGAGGACCTTTTGAGTGTCTGTCATGGAAATTGGTGGTCTGGCCACCTAGGCATAATCAAATCGAAGGAAAGATTGCTTATGGACTACTACTGGCCTGGCTTTTTCAAAGAGGTAGAAAACTTTGTAAGATCATGCGATGCCTGCCAGCGCTCGGATAAACCAGGAGAAACCTGGAAAGCTCCACTAAAGGTAGTGCCGTTAATTTCAGAACCTTTCAAACGACTTGTGACAGACACGGTAGGGCCTCTACGAAAGACAAAGTCGGGTTACAGGTACTTGCTTACCATGCTGTGACCGGCTACAAAGATTCCGGAAGCAATCCCTCTGAAAGAACTTAGCTCCATCGAAGTAGTAGACGCGCTTTTGTCAGTATTCGATGGAGTTGGGTTTCCAGCCGAAATTCAGGCGAATCAAGGGTCAGTATTCACCACCTCACTGACTTCCACATTCTTACAAATGTGCGGGGTAAAGTTGATACACAGGTCCGTCTATCACCCTCAGTCAAATAGTGTAGAGCGATGGCATTCGGTGCTTAAAAGTTTTGCGGACCCTCTGTTACGAGCACAAGGAGGGCTGGGAGAATTGTCTTCCGGCGACTTTGTTTGCTTTGCGAACGGTTCCTCATGAGGCTACAGGGTTCTCTCAGAACTAATCTATGGGAGAACACTCCGTTCTCCACTGAGAATGCTAAAATAGATGTGGGGGGAAAGAGGAGATAGTCCAACAGTGGTAGAATACGTGCTATAATCTGCTCGAACGGCTAAGAGCAACCCAAAAACTAGTCAAAAAACATAGGAGTAGCTCAAAAGAACGCCAAGTTCTATTACGAAAGGAATGCGAGGCTTCGTACGTTTAACGCAGGAGACCAGGTAATGATCCTGATACCCTCAAGAAAGAACAAGCTTGAAGTTCCCTGGGACGGACTCTTAAAATTGTTGCACAAACATGCAGATACTAACTACGCTCTGGAAATGCCAGGTCGCAGGAAGAAGGTTAGGATATGCCACTGCAATTTGATGAAATCGTACGTAGAGCGGAGTGGACTCGTTAACTTTACCATCAAAGAGCATGATGACACTAGTGCCGAGTTTAATTAGTATAAGGCGATCTCCAACTCTGAAATTAGCCTTGAAGAAGTGGTAAAACATTCGGCAGGCTCGCACGCTCTTAAACCCGAGCAGCTAGATGAGCTTAAAGGGATGTTAGGGGAACATCTCGACAGATTCAGCGATCGGCCAGGTATTACCGAACTAATAACGCATGAAATAGAGCTGACATCAACCAAACCCGTAAGGTCAAAGCCTTACAGGGTGTCTCCGTGACAGAGAGCGACTACGGAGGCAGAGATACAGCGCATGCTAGAGTTGGGAGGTATTGAGCCCGCTGAGAGTGACTACACGTCACCGCTAACACTTGTAGAAACGCCTCATAAGGACCGTTGTCCGTGTGTTGACGATAGGAAGTTAAATGCCATCACTAGGGATCAGCTGTACCCGATACCCAACATTGAGGAACGAATCGAAATAGTTAGCGCTGCTAAATACATTTCAACTATTGATCTCGTAAGGGGATACTGGCAAGTTCCCCTTTCAGGAAGTGCCAGCCCGCTATGCCGCATTTATCTCACCTGTAGGCACTTTTCGCCCTCTCGCCCTCAGCTGCGAGCTGAAGAACGCGCCGTTTCACTTCTCTAAGTTTTTGATTGTTGGCCCAAAGGACTTGCAGGAGTTCGCCTTGCCGTTTCTTGATGATATAGCAATTTTTTCGGACAGCTGGAAACAGCACGTATCGCACTTCGAACAGGTGTTCTCACGGTTGAGGGAAGCAGTCTTAACGGTGAAGGCGGAAAAGTGTAGGTTTGGTTGTTCACAGGCTACTTACCTGGGCCATGTTGTCGGTCAGGGCCGAGCTGAAAGCAGCTATGATCGGAGATTTTTCACAGCCGCGCACGAAAACAGACATTCGTTCATTTTTGAGACTTGTCGATTACTATTAATGGTACATTCTGAATTACTCGCAAATAGCAAGTCCTTTAACGGATGCCTTCCGAAAGGGAGCACCGAATAGCGTGCACTGGTATAAGGACAAAGAGAACGCTTTCCAAGGTTTGAAAACGCTATTGGTTTCTCGCCCTGTGCTTCGCGCACCAGACTACACAAATGAATTCATAGTTCAATGCGACGCAAGTGACAGGGGTATGGGCGTGGTACTTAGTCAGGTCGGTGACGATAATGAAGAACATGCCTTCCTCTATGCCAGCCGTAAACTAACTGTAAGAGAGGAAGCCTACAGCGCTTTAGAGAAGGAATGTGCTTGTTTGGTTTGGCCAGCCAGGAAGTAGTCGTGTTACTTGTACGGAGCGAGGTTCATCTTCGAGCCCGAGCACGGTCCTCTGGCGTAGCTCAATCAAATTTCACACAAAAATGGCCGCTTGCTCCGATGGAGCCTAAATCTCTTTCAGTCATGCTAGACTGATAAACTGTAACGCCATTCATGTAGATATTGTAAATAAATCTCATAACACTCGTTCTCGATGAGAACAAGTCCGTCCCTTCAAGAATATCCTTAGCGGGGATGAGTCGGACGACGGCATGAACCAGCTACCATCTATTTCATGCCCGACCCCAACTCTTACACTTCACCTTCGTACTGCTTTATTCAATCTATTGACGTCATTCCTTCATAATTTCATCGTCATCACTGCATGAGCCGTCGGCGTAGGTCCTCGCCTTACCGTCGTTAGCTAAACCATGCCGAAGGATGGTCATATCAAAACGGGTCAATCACGGAGACCATGTATGTCGCATATAGCCGGAGAACTTAAAATCACAGGAGGACCACTACAGATACTAAATAAAGGTGTCTTAGGCAATACGGTGTGTCGCTACGTGGACGCTACGTAGGGCGAATGATAAACGCATTAACTTCCATAGTCATCTTAAGATGCGTTCTGCCGGAATTCTTTCGTCTTCGCGACACTAAGAGACTCTGGTCAACATTGTTGCCTGGTTATTAGAATTTCCAATTCGTAGAGGCGATCTTAAGCTTGAGACGAGCAACCCAACCTTCGATGGGTAGCGCTGTGAGTTCGACAGCGGCCCCGGCTATCAACAAGGAGAAGCTCATTGGGATGGTCGGGAGTGGCGGCGAAAGGCAAACTTCAAGATTTGCTAGACATCCCGAAGTCGAATCACCATGACGAAGAGTTCGAAAGGTAGTAGCATTTCAATCTAGCTAAAGAGATTGAAGAATGGTTGTATGCGACACCCGGGGAGGGGGGAGCGCAAAAAAATCAGTAGACGGTCTTCAGGTATCCAAGCTATCCTACGTGTAGCAACCACAAGTGGAATCAATGACAGAAGTTTCGGCACACCTGGTTACAATGGGTTGGACAGAAGCGGGCAGGGCTGGGTTGACCTTGTCGGAATAGTTCAGTCCCGAGCCGGATTCGGGACAGGTTTAAAATTTCCCACTCAAGCTCGGGCGGGCCAAAGCATGGCACGTTTGGGATCGGGCCGGGCCCGGGTCTGAAAAGCCGGCCCGTGCAGGGTTCGACCACCATACCCGCTGCCTACTTTACATAGGTGAGACCACATTTATATCACACAAAGCACTTGGAAAAGTATTAGGCAATTTGAACATTGATTTAGGTAATATAAGAACTTTGCGTAATAACAATATGCCTCACAATACGCCACCTAAAATCATGATCATTTTATTTATTTCCTCCATACTGAAGCTGACTACGACATCGTTAGCAGATAGCGACTAGGTAATATAGGCAATAGACAACGCAAGTTTTTTTTCTTGTTGTGATTTTAGATGACAACTTGAAATTTAACAATCACGCTCAATCTATGTTACAGAATGTTTCCTCTGCTATTCGCGTAATCATTGAAATTCGCGGTCACTTTCAGCCGCACATTATCGCTACATTTTGCCTATGGTCATAACCATCTCTCGTATCGTGTACCATCCATGTGGAAATATTCACTCTACTCAAGTGAAAATCATAAAGGCCTTCAAAATAAAACATTGGGGCTTCCCATGCAAGCTCATTCCACGTCGCTTTCTTATGCGAGAGCGTTACTTCGCTGATTGTGCGACCCCGCCTTTATCAGAAAGTCGTGGCAGAAAAGCCGTCGCAGAAAAACCGTACTTAAATACGTCATCTTGACGTAACTAAAAAAAAGTTGGACATCGTGAATTGGATCCTCTAGCCCAGCGCCACTGCTACCGCTCCTTAGCCTAGCGCGCTAATAGACGACAGTGATGAATATCTTCGTGGCTGATGATGAGATGAGTTAATGGCGTCCCCTTCAAAACGTGGCGGTGACAAATAGTCATCTAGCCTGCTTGAGTTACTCAGGTATGCTATAGATGCTTTTCATTCTAGCATTTTTTGTATACACCTCTTTTATCTTTTTTTTATTTCGATATAAACTATATGGACACTTCAGCCAGGCGCATTCCTGCCATCACCGTCGGCATCGCCGTGATGTTCCCTATAAAGTTCAAGGGCGATGTCAGCGTCGTCGCGCACCGTAAGCTGAATGTGCGAGTGAAAGCATGCAAGCGTGAGCCGACGATGGCGGGTCGACTCGCCTGCGCCACGGAGGTAAGCGGGGAGGAAGCGCGGCGTCTTCCGTCGTGCGCAAGGCACTGGGGCGAGGAGATGGGCGGGTAGGGGGGGGGGGGGCATTCTACTCTTGTGGCTGCGGCGTATGGCATGGCCACGCGGGCCCTACTTGAAAGCAATCTGCGATGGCGACTGAGTGCAAGTGGTGATATCTTTGTGTGTTCCGCTTTCGCGTCTTAGTTAGCGTTTAAGCGAGAAGCAATCACAGTTATGCACCAACTAGCCCTACAACGTGTTTTAAAGCGAGAAGCAGCATGGAGGGGGGCATTTCGTATAGCTGTCTACTAAATTCGATCGTAATCGATGATTTGCCCTGCTAGTGAAACTGCAACTTTTTGCTCTTACTCGAAACTTCTCTATCTAGCTTGAACCGCTATCTGTGCCTGTAACGGATAAGGCCGTATCAATTTCTTCCCTAACCTTTCTTTACTAATCAGTGCAATCTGGCTGCAATCACGTTCACTAAGGCTATGCACGTGACACGAGTCTGCCTGGCGGGCGATTCATTAGATTTCATTAGATGGCGCATGATAGGAGTGACGCCACTGTCGGTGCTATGTAGTCTTGATCATCCGAAGTTGACGCCGTGGCCGTAGGCGCCAGTTCACTGCCGACGAAGTACAAGACTAACGCAACGCAGCAAAACGTGAGAATCGAGCTGCTGCAGCGACATAACTCAGCGACACACTCAGCGACAGGAGAAGATAACCAAGGATGACCGAAAGATTGTCCAAAATTTGAGCAAGGAGCTTTAAAGAAAGATGACCAAAAGATTGACCAAGGAGCTTTCGAATTTACGCTTAAGAATTGCTTAGGTGTCCCTATACATTTATTGAAATTATTATGCTTCGATCAATTCAAGCAAAAGTATCATTTTTCATTTTCGACCTCATTCACTATCAAGTTCATATTTTAGGTACTGAGGTGATACTCTTGCAAGCTCTAACGTATCCAGATTTTATAAACGCGGTAGCCTGCTTCTCTTCAATGCTACATCTGGCTATGGAAAGCTTACGGCGTTAACTGGCATTTCGGTATGGAACTCTGTACCATAAAAGGTGAAACCGTCACCAGATCAGCCATTCCTACATACGCTCAAGAGATGTTTATTTTCTTAGCTAAGGTGACTGCTAATGCTTCTTTAGGAATGCATTGCTTTTGACTCTTTTCGCTCTTTTGGTTCTTGTGCGTTTGGACATGCACTATAGCCACAGTAACCATTTATAAGTCTTAGCTCGCGCTTTATTAATATGGTTTTACAATACCTTCTCTAGGTTTCTTTTTTCTTGTTTTTGCTGCCTATAGTTTTCAGTTATTGTATACTGTAACTGAAATTAAGGTTTCCCGCCATTTGCTGTACTATGAACTTTATTAGTGCTTGCACTGAGTGAGGAGGTCCTCCAGATAGCCCTTGGATCTGGCACCTAGCTCCGACGGCAATAATGCGGAAAAAAAATAATAGACTTGAACACGACCGACAGGCCTATCCTTCTACGGGCATTTCGTGCGAAAAAAAAATATTCTTACAGATAAGGACTTTGTTCCTTCCTAGATTATGCTTTGTCACGGCTTTCCAGGTTGCTTGCAAGCTCCTCGACGTGAAAATGTTGCGTCGAGCTTCCAAAAAGGCTCCTCTGAGAGGCCCATGTATTTTACCAGCGACATTGTGTCGTCGACACAGGTGAAAGGTAACTCACCGGCTGTACTCGGTGCTTCCTCGGTCGCTGTCGAACCTGCTGTCGTTCTCGGATCGCTCCTTGAAGCGCTTGTCCTTGGCGTGCCCTTTCCAACCGGTACCGCCGGCGCTACGCTGCTTATAAGCGGCACTTCGGGAGCTACGCCGACTCGACAGTGTGGGCGGGGTTTTGTCATCGGTGTGCTTCTCTTCAGTGTTCATGTCGAGGAGCGATTGACCAAGGAGCTGCTGCGAAGCTGTCGTTCCTTCTTCTGGTATTCGATGAGAACGATGATGATCGTGGCCTCGGAAGAGGGCACAAACCCAATGTTGTGGGTAGGCTAAACGTGGGGTGGCAGGAGGTACCAGGAATATAAAGGACGGTCCATTGAAAGACATCGGATGAAACGAAATAAATAACCGAAATTTGGAAATTAAGACCTACGGGACAGATCGCATTGATTATTATAAATCAATAAATATTGCTCCAAGCGAAATCGAGAACCAGAAAAACAGAGGAATTTAGCTTGCGATTCTTTTTTTCGTCACTAAAAACAACAGTCAGCAATTTGATTACCAGTGTTTCTTCGGCTACAATCTCGAGTTGTAGTACCAAACAAAAGGAATGTAGAAATAAACAAAGAAAAATAGTGCAGAAGCCGTCGAGGAAGAAAATGTCATTATAAGTACCTCAAGCCGAAAACAAGCTAGCGCTCATTTTCGTAAATAGGAATCGTGTAAATTAAAACCTTGAAAACTGCATTTCTATTCGAAATCAATTTCTGCAACTTATATACATTGCACGTCATCTTTATTTCTGATCACATAGAACACGACAATATGGGTTTTATGCATGTTGACGGCAGTGTTAGTTCTTGGGTGTATATACACTGTGGAATGCGGTCTTAATACATGTTGTTGTTGATGGCTTAGTGTTTATTTTTCCTTTCGTAACTACGTTGTTCTCATCGATGTTAGATAAGTGTTCTGTATGAAACGTATTGTATGTCGTTGATTCTTCTGTCTTGTGTTCATATATAACTTAATATATATATATATATATATATATATATATATATATATATATATATATATATATATATATATATATATATATATATATAATGTGTGTGTGTGTGTATTTATTTACGGGTTAACAGATGAGTGTTCGTATGCTGTATGCCGATGGCACATGTGCTGCTGCTTGTCAGGGCCTTGAGTCACTTTCAAGGTGTATGTTGCAGCTTTTTGGCTGGAAGGTCCCCAGCACACTTGCTGGAAAATAAAAACATTCTGCATTCTGTGTTATGGTCCTCAACGTAAGCGAACATCCTAGCGGTTCTGGAAAGATATTCGGTGTGTGAAAGAAATAATGCGCTGGGGGTGCACATTTCTTGCAGTGGAGTTATGTAGCATTTGTTGTTTGATTGTGCAGTTATGCAGAGACCACCGCCTTCAACCAACACATCTGTAGCGGTCTTATTACTTCCACCAGTGGCGCGAGTGCCTGCGTGAAAAGCGACTGCTATCTTCCTCTCCCGCAGCCGCCATTTTAGTAGACAGTGGCGGGAGAAAGGCAAGGCTGTCTTCTTGCGAGCGTTCCGCCAAAGCATCGAAACCCTAAACCATCAAACGTCCCAAAGTATTGGGGCTATAACCAGGGATCGTATATTTCGCGTTTTACCTTAAAATTCCGATAGCTACCCGCTGATTTCAATTTTGGAAATTCGATCCAAAGAGTGCCAAATTTGGGGATTCGTGGTGACTCGTTACGCTACCGCACTACGTGACCGCACCTTCCCAAGTGGGCTGGTTGCTCGTGCTGTTAAGGAGAGCAGACACCAAATTATCGGGTGACGATATTTTTTTGTAGTCTTCGGTAATACCAGAGTCCTTCCATGTTTTTCTGGTCACGAAACTCCGCCGTCGCGCTATGGGAGAGGTCCATATGCTGCCCAAATCTGCCGCGACGCAGCGCCACTGTGCCACAGAGGGCATCGTTCACTACCGAAACGCTTGCGCAGTGCGAGGCGTGCTGAGTGATTGGGTGCGTTCTGTGCATGCTGTTAGGGTTGGCGTCTGACACCACGTGTTGAAAGGAATTTCAACCGACCATCTCACCCTGCCTCGTCGAAATGAGGCCTGACTTCGCCTGCTATTGTGGGCATCCTGATGCACGTGCGGAGAGAACTTTCTCTCACCTGACCTTTTACTAGGCCTCGTCGAAAAGAAGCGTGACTTTCTAATTCGCCATGACCGTTTCGAGTGTGCCTGTCTGCCTGAAGCCCCTTTAAGCCTCTTTAAGGGGCTCCGAAATGTACCTTTAATCACTTCATGCTTTTCTCATTTTCGTTCATCTACGTTTGAATAACCCCTGCAAGTTTCACACTAGAAAATCGTCTCGCCCTTGCTTGGTCACCATGGTCTACCGGATGCCAGCAGCCCGCCGACAACGCCACGCTACCCAATAAGTAATGTCGGTCGAGCTTCGATAGGCAGGCGCCGCTGCTTCTCGGCAGCAGTACGATACGCTACCCTGGAGTACGCAACAACGCGCTGCGCTATTTTTCGAGCTCTGGGCTGTTTAGTTGAAGTGGCGGGGTGGGCAGCGATGCCGAACACGTGTTGCGCGCCGGCGTGCCGTTCCGGCTACAAGGGCACGACCGAAAAAGTGTCGCTGTTTTGCTTACCTATGGACAAGGAGCAGTGCGAGAAAGGGAAGCGGGCCATACCGCGGCAGGAAAGTTGCGGTTTTAACTTCGAATCGAAGTATACGCGTGTGTGCATTCTGCATTTATTGCCATTCGTTTGCTGGTGTTTGTTTCCTGCCTCCCGATGCATATCTCTCACGTTTGATGTTCTTTCTTTATGCTTATTATATCAGTGTCATGCTTTTAACAAACTTCTTGCATTGCGAATGGTGGGCCATTCGTGACCGGACGCCTCTTTGTGCTGTCTGTATTTCGCTGCGCTTATTTTACATGATAAATAAATGATCGTGCTTGTATGTTGTTTTTGCAGCAACACGTTTTATTTCTTAATCGAGATATAATTCTTTTTTTCTTTTTTCGACAATGATAAGAATATCAGGACCGGTGATTAAAACATTTTAACATCTTGTATATAGTTGCGCATTAAGAACCAAAATACCTAGTCTTGTCGTTTCTGCGTCGAAACCACGAGCAGCGTGAATAAGTGCTGGGCTTACTGACGCTTCGAAACGACTGCTTGTTAAGGCAACTGCCTAATTACAATACAGCTAGTTCCAACTGTACAGGTCCTAACACTTCACGTTCCTCTTAATCCGTTGCTAAAAGCCGCACCGAAGACATTTAGTGGCGAAGTTTGTTTTGCATTAATCCTACCTAAATCTCCTTCAGAAATGGCATCGTTTGGCAGGGAAATCTTAAGCGCCCGGAGCAGCTCAATTTCCTTTTCTTTGTCATTCGGCATTCTACTGTAGCAGCCATTTGAAATAAAAATTTCATTATTTTGATTTCCTGATAAGATACTGCCCACAGTTTAGCAGAAAGTGAAGAGCTGTGCTCGGCGAGGAATCTAGCGCTTACTAACGGCAGAGTCCTTACAGGTAAGCGGGGGCGCCACAGCACGTATGTTTGCATCTGGTGATAAGTGGGGCGACCACTGGTGCTTTGTTGCAAATGCGTGGTGGGTGTTCAATTTCAGGCAAATATAGAAAAGCGGAGCCCATCGAAGTGTTGAGGCGAACGGCGATGATGAAGAAATAAGGACCGAGACCGCCCGGCCGTGTACAGCGGACGCATTTCGACGGGTGCGAAATGCAAAACATTCGTCTATTTAAATTTAGGTGCATTTTATAGGATCCCAGGTGGTCAAAATTAATCCTGAGTCCCCGACTACGGCGTGCCTCACAATCGTATCACGGTTCTGGCTCCTAAAGTCCCATAATTTTTTTTGGACTGAGACTGCCGAAAGGTCCATGTTATGAGCGGCTTTTCTTTCTTCTTTTGTCCCGTGCGCTCGTATCACGGCACAAGACGCACTCAGGCAGTTATTTATGCTTGTTGAATGTTAAAAGCAGTTACATGAAAGTAAAGCGACGGTTGTGGAAGTTGAGAAAGCTAGAATACCTAGGCTGCCCCACACACAACCACAGCGGTAGCGGCGTCCGCATGCCCTCTCATGCACGGTTGCGCCTCTAGCGGCGGGCACTTGCTCTATGTGACACTGGCGGCAGTTTCGTGACCAGAAAAAAAAATGGAAGCACTCTGGTAATACCCAGCATCTACGCGACCACAATAACGAACTGCATGTGCACGATCGTGTCTTCAGTTATTAAATATCCCGCAATTTCCGCCACGTAATATCTCGTTTATGTATTCGCGCAAGCAGGGTTTAATAACTTTTGAATTAGGTAAAAGTTGAGTACTCGACGTTACGGAGGTGACGTGAACCGTCAATGCCTCGACGACGGCAAACTCATGAGTCGTCTCGCCCGCACTCGTCGACGCAGGAGCCAGGCGGTTAAAGACGCGCGCCTGTGTCTGGCGGCCGTGTTTCGGCAAATTTATGCACGTCCAGCCGCTGTGCAAAACGGGTCGCCACCAGCGTCATTCACTTCGCATTACTTGGCTCTCAACAATCACGTTTCACTGATGGCTATTGTGACGAGTCCGGAGGACAGAGTCACGTTTCATTTCGAGACTTCAAAATTGAAAGGAATTAATAACTGAGGTTTTAGCGCACGAAAAGGGACGAGAGACAGAGGCAAGACGCCTGTATGTCTCTCGTCCCTTTTCGTGCGCTAAAAACCTTAGTTACGGAATACCAACACGCCCTAACCTACGCTCTTTCAAGTGAGATAATTTAACTTTCAGCCGTCCGCTGTCAGTCATGCTCGTAAGCATGCAAAACTTATGTTGTATTCAATTTAGCCTCTAAATTGGGTATCTACACTCGTTAAACACACCTTAAAATTCACCGATCTGCTGGCCATGCCTGTCAGAGGCCATGCCATGTCATGCCATGGGCTCTGCTCTGCCTGGCTATGCCATGTCAGAGGCAGCACTTAAGAGGAAGTTATAGCTCGAGTGCTCCTATCTAAACACATGACAAAACAGTTTTCCTTTTTCTCGGCAACCACAGCACCAAATTAGACGAGGTTTGTTGTATTTAAAAAAAAAACTTAGAACGTAGGGACTGTTGGCTTTGAAATTTTGATGTAGATAGCCAATTTTTTATTAAGGATTGGGGAAAATCGCAAATGTTCACAAAACGAAACTATCATGTTTACATTTCTGTATCTCTCGAATGAAAACCGATATCACAATTGTGTGAATTGCATCTAATAGTACATATAAAGTGGACGAAATTGCTATGTTACGAATAAATCTAAAAAAATGTATAATATGGAAATATAGCTTTTAAAGAAACCTTGCACACTACGTAACGAATTTCCATAAAATATAAATTGACATATCGAATTTGTCCGCTTTTAATGGTCTAATGGATGTCGGTGACAGAACCACGATAGCTTTTCTTGATGGAGCGCTATTAAATGGCAAACTTCGTGCTTCTATTTTTCCGAACTTACGACTTTTTGACATAACTTTAACAAAACTCAGGCCCTAAATTGAACTTCTGGCGCCAGCAGTCACTAGAATTTATCTTTCTCTCTCAATAGTAATAAATTTCTTTAAAATCGATTCAGTGGTTATCTCACTAAAGTGTTTCTGAGTTTTACATGTATTTGAATCGGCCGCGTCGGAGTTGGACCCGAGCTAAAGTCTTCACCGAAACAACTTTCCCGTATGTGTAGCATGAACATGTAGCGCAGCTGTTCCCAAATGCGATGATTGCGACGATTGGCAGCAGCGGCAGCGGAATACAGACGGCAATCTAACGTGGCTCCGCAACCTTTTACAGATTTTTCTCTGCTGCGCGCCTACCGGCTTGGGGCCATCTTTTTGATCCGAAGACAGGATTGCCGGACCACGTGGATGGAAAGAGCATGCGCAAGATAATCTGCTACTCCTCGTGCCTAAAGACTAGTTCATCTACCTGGCGCCTGGCTTGTCCTTCACCGTGAATCACGTGCATCCTGCGGATAGGTCACAAGGGTCCCCTTCTGCTGCTGCTTATATGGGTTGCGCTGTGTTCTCCCGGTCATTTCGCAGCAGCGGCAGCGGAATACAGACGGCAATCTAACGTGGCTCCGTAACCTTTTACAGGTTTGTGCTTCTTACACATGGTCTTTTTCTGTTAATTGTGTACACGTTCGGTCGTACTTTCTCTTGTTGCTGCTGCTGCTGCTGCCATTGAACAATCTCTGTGATTGAAACTTGTGCCTTCTTTTCCTGCATCTATATAATCACTGATTGCTATTTGTCGTCATGGGTCCTTCAAATGAATCGGAGTGTGGCAAGTGTCGCAGTGCCTTTAAGGACGATGACCAATTTATGGAATGCTCGGAGTGTTCAGCCTGTTATCATATCGGAACTGCATGCTCCGGAGTTTCTGAGAGCACGTACCGGTGTAAAGGGGAAGACTATAGGAAATCTTGGCGTTGCTCGTCATGTCGTAAGGGCAAAGTAGCACAGAGCTCGTCTGTGCCAAAGGAAACTGATGGAAGAATAGCCACGATGCTGGTCGAGATAAGCAGGGAACTTGATGAATTACTGCCCCTCAAGCAAACGGTAAACGATATTGAGGAATCGGTGAGTCTATTATTAACCAAGTATGACAAAATTCTTGAGGCCGTTGCGAAGCATGACAATGACCTAAAGGCGCTCAAGAACAAAGTTTGCAAACTAGAGGAGCAAAACATGAGCGCAGAATTGCTTTCAGTGCGCTCCTCGATAAATGAACTTGAGTACCACAGCAGGAAACTAAATATTGAGGTTCACGGTGTTAATCAAGACAACAACGAGTGTCTTATAGATAGAATGAATGTCATTGGCTCAAAGCTGCAACTTGCCACTTTGACTGAACAAACTGTTACCTCGTTTCACCGGCTTCAGACCAGAGGCGACAGGCCTCCCGGCATTATCGTACGCTTTTCCAACCAGTCAACAAGGGAACAATGGCTGAACAAAAGGAGAGTTTTGTCACGTGCTCAGCATGGAATGTTTATCACGGAAAACCTGACTGCGCAGAATCGAATGCTCCTAAGAGCTGCGAAAGAATGGGCGCGTGTAAATAATTTCCGCTTTGCATGGCACCGCGCTGGAAAAGTGTTCCTAAGAAAGAGTGAGGGCGATCGCGCACGCTTGATAAAGTCGCCTGCTGATCTGGATAAGATCGTTTTTTGAGCATAGGAGTGAAAGTAAGTTGCAGTTAAAATGTTGTTGGGACACTCGAATAAAATGCGTTCGTCGGATCTTCACGATAATACAAGCTCGCAGAATGGTGG
Organism: Dermacentor variabilis; assembly: GCF_050947875.1. NCBI lineage: Eukaryota > Metazoa > Arthropoda > Arachnida > Ixodida > Ixodidae > Dermacentor > Dermacentor variabilis. Next base: position 49,005,152 of record NC_134576.1, on the reverse strand, counting down.
ATTGATTAGATGCATACATATTAACTGCCAGTCAGTGAATAATAAAAAGAATGAACTTGACATTTTTTTCAGCAGCCTAAACTTACGTTTTCATTTCATAATGCTTTCTGAAACGTGGTACAGTGATTGTACGGTCCTATGGTGTCCGCCAAAGTACGAGTGCTTTGCAAGATCGAGAATGAACTCACGCGGTGGTGGGGTTAGCCTAATCGTGTGCGATTCATTTAATGTAAACTGTGTTCAAGAGTTTTCATGTGTTAACGATGACTACGAGGTATTGTCTGTGTTACATGCTCGCACTGTTTATTTTGTTGTCTACAGACCACCGCGAGGTAGTCTCCAAGGCTTTTTTCTCTTTTTTGAGAAATTATTAAAATACATTGTTGAATTACAGTATAAATTGATTTGTGGTGGCGATTTCAATATAAACATGCTGGTTGACTGCAATATCACACGTGATTTTGAATTGCTTTTAAAAACGTATGGGTGTTCCAATGTTATCAATACTACTACCAGAATTACCTGTGATACGTCCACATGCCTTGACTTGTTTATTACTAACTACGGATCAAACAGTGTTAAATGTGGCACTATTTCAAACAGCTTGAGCGATCACATGCCTGTATTCCTCACTGTCAAACGGAAAAATAAAAGATCACCAGAACGAGTTTGCTTTTCGCAAATTATAACTGAAGAACGGCTAGAGTGTTTTCGTGATGACTTACGTCACGTAGTGTGGGACAGTGTTGCTGCTGCAACAAGTGCTGATCGCGCTTACGGTGCTTTTCTGGAAACGTTCATCTCTTATTATGTTAAACATTTTCCTTCCGTTCCTAAAGTGTCCGCTCCATCAAGGATACGTAAGCCCTGGGTTACAATTCAATTATTTAAAAAGATAAAAGAAAAGACTAGTTATTCAATAAATTCATCACATCTCGGGATCCTGATGATTTAAGAGTGTTTAAATCATTTCGAAATCGCTTAACTAAGGAATTACGTGCTGCGAAAACTGCATTTTATAAGCAATCCTTCGCATCTTGCAGTCATGACAGCAATAAGATATGGCATTGGCTTAATTCTTTGCTGAATAGAGTGCCCAATTCAGCGGCAGGGCTGCGTATAATTACCGATCGAGCGGACTTACCTGACGAAAAGTTGGTCGACTGTTTTAATAATTATTTTACTAATCTGCCTAAACGCAATGTGAATGAAAACGCCTGCCGTTTCATTACAACGAACTGTGTGAATTCAGTTCTTTTGCGTCCCACGAACACTTCAGAAGTAATTTTACTGTTCTCCGCTTTAAACAATAGCAATTCCAGCGATGCTGATAACATTGAAATCAAGCCTGTGAAATTTGTAATAGATATCATCGCTCCAGTACTAGCCCATATTTATAATCTCTGCCTTTCTACCGGTGTGTTCCCGTATAAAATGCAGATGGCAAAAGTAGTTGCATTCTTCAAGAAAGGTGACAAAACTGCCCTACCTAATTATAGACGTGTGTCTATTCTCCCTATATTTTCGAAGTGCTTGGAAAAAAAATTTTTTTGCAGAATATCAGACTTTCTGGACAAGCACAACTTGATAACTAAGCATCAGTACGCTTTCCGGAAAAATATGTCAGCATAGCTAGCTTTGCTTCAACAGAAAGAACTAATTCTAAATAATTTTGAGAAACGTTTGCTAACATTGGGAGTATTTGTCGATTTTTCAAAAGCCTTCGATTCTATAGATCATGATCTCTTGCTTAGTAAGTTAAACAACTACGGTATACGCGACAATGCACTTGACTTGATTAGGTCGTATCTTGGTCATAGAAAGCAGTTTGTACAAGTCAATAGCTTTAAATCTGAAGTTCGGGCGGTCAATGTAGGTGTACCCCAGGGCTGTATTTTAGGCCCCTCCTCTTTAATATCTTTAATAAGGATTTAGTAAACATTGATGTCGATACGCGTTACGTAATCTATGCTGATGATACTACGTTATTCTTTTCATCTAACCGCCCTGCCGAATTGATTAAAAGAGCTAATGCAGTTTTGAATAAACTATACGCATGGTCATTTGACAACGGTTTGACTATCAATTCGCAAAAAACTAAGGCGGTGTTATTTCGCGCTAAGAACACGCAAATTACTCTAGAGGAAGATTTTCTAATGAACAATTCTAAAATTGAACTTGTACACTCGGTAAAATCGCTAGGTGTATTTTTTGATACTATGACGTGCCAGAGCCATATAGATTTTCTTGCTAGTAAGCTTTCACAAATCACTGCAATATTTTATTCCTTGAACTATCTTCCTCGCTTTATTAAGTGCTTGTTATATAATTCACTTTTTCTCAGCCATTTAAATTATTGTTGTTCGGTCTGGGCTACCACTTCTGACACAAATATCAACAGGCTGTACATACTGCAAAAGAAGGCTCTTCGCGCTATTTGCAATAAACCATACGATTTCCCTTCAGCTTATTTTATTTATTATTTATTTATTATTATTTATTATTATTGATTATTTTATTTATTTCATAAACTTAACACACCGAAAGTACAGGCCCTTTTAAAGTATCGTTTAGTGCTTGCGCATAAAAATGAACAGAAAAAGAACATCAACTACATTACTTCTATGGCTAACTTAAAACTACACGAAACTCCATACAGCACAAGAAAGCCAGAGTACTGGCACGTACCAAAATCGCGCACAAACTATGGATCACAAAAGCTGTGCTCCAGACTACCTCGGTTATCAAACGATCTTATTATTAATAAAATTGATATTGCAACTTGTTCTCCTCCTGATATTCTTGATTTTTCCTCTCATATGTGAGTTGTACAATGCCTGTGTGGTTTTGAAGTGCAGTGAGATTTCGTGTTTTTTCTTGCTTGCTCACATCTTGCTTTTGTTGTATTTTTTTCCTCGCCTGATTTGCGATGCATGTGCATGATATGTTGTAATGCTTGAATATGTGTGTACTTGGAAAAACTGTATTTCCGCGCTGCTGCTTTCTTATTTTTCTTTTTGTATTTTTAAGGGTATTTGGGGCTAGTCAAGCTGCTACGAGCAGCTTTTTTATTTATTTATTTATTTAGGAATACTGCAGGCCTTAGAAGGCCCAGGCAGGAGGGGATAGGTACATACAAAAAGAAAACACAATAGATTGACGAAGGAGTAAAAAAAAGCTCCGGAAAAATGTAATAGAAAGTACAATTACATAATGAGTAAAGCACCTCTAAATAATGCATAGAGAGTGGCAGATACAAATTGAAACGCTGTTTCACAAGCACAATTTCAAAGCACAGGAAATGTAATAGAAAAAAAAAACGAGGACTGCATAATTCAAAATTACTACAACGCGCCAATCAATAAATATTGCACAACGATACAAATTGAAACGAGATTTCGTAAGAACAAGCACTAATATTAGATAGTAATAGACGCTATTGAGTCAGTGCTGAGAAGTTTGTTATAGGGTAGGCTGTTCCATTCCGTTACTGTTCGAGGGAAAAAGGAAGACATAAAGACATTGGTTCTACCATTATAAGGCGTTAATGATGCAGCGTGGCGATGTCTAGTTCGGCGGGCAGTAAGGGGTGTTATGTAAGGTTCGGGAGAAAGAGATAGTTTATTGTTACTCAGCAAGAAGAGAAATTTAAGCCTGTGAATTTTTCTTCTTAGTTGCAAAGACTGAATATTGTGTTCAGCCATTAACTGACTTGGAGAATCACTTGAGCGATATTTAGAGAAGATGAACCTAACTGCTTTACGTTGTATCATTTCTAGCGCATCGATGTTAGTTTTAGTATAGGGATCCCATACAATAGCTGCATACTCGAGCTTAGGACGGACAAGAGAGGTGTAGGCGATAAGACGGGTTTCAGAAGGAGCGTGTTTTAATTTATGCCTGAGGTAGCAAAGCTTCTTAAAAGCCGAGTCGCAAAGATGGGAGATGTGCGAGTTCCAACTAAGGTTACTGGTTATTGTAACACCGAGGTATTTATATTCATTCACCTCCGTAAGAGGTTTGGATGCTAGGCTATAGGTAAACGACAATTTATTAATTTTCCTAGTGATCTTCATAAATACTGTTTTATCAATGTTAAGCTGCATATCCCAGCGCGCACACCAAGCTAGTATGTCTTGAAGGTTAGTGTTTAGAATAACTTGATCTTGTCGGCAAGTGATCTCATTAAAGAGGAGGCAGTCATCAGCAAACAGTTTTATTTGTACGGGTTGAGTAACAGTGTCTACAATGTCATTAATATATATGTTAAATAATAATGGTCCAAGAACACTACCCTGAGGAACACCAGAAGTGACAGGAAGGGTGCTGGAAGAGCAATTATCAACTACTACGAATTGCGTACGGTTAGAAATATAAGCGCGAATCCAATTTACGAGATGTGAAGGAATGTTGAAATGTTCAAGTTTTTCTATTAGGTTTGCGTGCGATACAAGATCAAATGCTTTCCTGAAGTCCAAGAATATGATGTCAGTTTGCCCTGATTTGTCGATAGTGCTAGCGAGACTGTGAACTACAGTGGTTAATTGGGTTACAGTGGAGAGGCCCTTTCGAAACCCATGTTGCATAGGAGATAGAATGGCTCTATCGTCGAGAAATTTATTGATTTCAGAAGCAATAATATGTTCTAAAAGTTTGCAACAAGATGAGGTTAGTGAAATGGGACGATAGTTTGCCACTAGTGATGGATCGCCTGTTTTTAGTATCGGAACAATACGAGCAGAAAGCCAGTCGTTAGGAAGCACCGTCGATGAAAGGGATGCACGAAAGATGATTACGAGAAAGCGAGATAGCATTTCAGCGTACCTGTGAAGAAACACGTTTGGTAGGTTATCAGGCCCAGGAGATGATTTAGTTTTAATATTCAGAAGCATAGAAAAGACTCCAGACAAAGAAATAAAACTAAGATCGTTGTGTGCTACGCCATTCACACGAGGGGAAACGGGCGAGTTCGAAAAGACACTGTTGAAATAAGCATTGAAGTGAACAGCGATATCTTGTTTAGCGACGACAGGATTTCCCTCATGCATAATATGGTCAACTGATTTACTTTTTTTTCTAAGATAACCCCAAAACTTGGAAGGAGCAGTTGTGATGAAGTTAGGAAGGGTGAACTGGTAATAGCGAAGTTTAGCAACACTGATAGCCTCATTTAATTTTGCTTGGTAGGGTTCTACTATGTCACGAGAAAGACCCTGTCGCCTTAGTCGTTTGACCTTTCTCTTTATGTGCACTATGTCACGCGTCATCCAGGGAGTAGCTCTATATGTTCTCTTGGTTTTATTTGGAATAAAGTTGTCAATACAGTGCGTACAAATATTCTTAAATTCATCCCAAAGTTGAATGGTGTCATGTCCCCCAAAACTGCTAAGACGAAAGTCAAGATAATCCAGTATGCTCTCATCCCTGGCGCGTGAAAAATCTTTTACAGTAATAGTTTTACAATGAGTAGATCTGAGAGGAGCAAGGTAGCAAGAAAAAGCCACAAGTTCATGATCAGAAATGCCATGTTCAACAGAGACAGAATAATTATCTAAAGTCCGGCTAATAAACACAAGGTCAAGTATTGAGGCAGAAGTAGTGCTAATTCGTGTTGGCTCAGTAACCACTTGCTGCAAGTTGTGCATCAAGATTATATTACGCAACTGCTCATTATTGATATTAACATCAGCGCTAGGAGTTCCGTGAATCCAGTCAACTCCCGGAAGATTGAAATCACCTATCAGAAAAATTTTTTCGTGCACAAAATTCGCCATGTGATCACGCAGATCATTAAGAAATTGCGGAGCGGAATCGGGAGCGCGGTAAACAGCAAAAATCAAAACAGAAGCATTATGGCATAAAATTTTTAGAGAGATCACTTCAAGATTATCAGCTTGACGTAGGAGAACTGCCGAAATATCTTGTCTCACCAAAATAGCAACACCGCCCCCTCTAGTAGGTCTATCACGACGGAAAGCACGGTAATTATAGGGAAAGACATCCGTATCTTCTATTTCGTCATGCAGCCATGTTTCTGTGATGACGAGAATGTGTGGGTTACGCGCAAGAATTATCGCGTCAAGCTGATTACTCTTGTTGATAACACTGCGTGCATTGATATTTAAGATTCGGAATTCTTGAGGGGGAGCAAGTCAGTCCTTTTTTGAAGTACTGCGATAGTCGTGGATTTTAATCCTGGTGTTCGTGGCATCATTCCATATAAAGTATTCATTGTTGACCCGTAGTTTCGCGTCTATCAAAGTAACTTTTTTGCCCTCTTTCTTTTCAGCCTTCGCGATGTCCCAAAGCAATTTACGTTTTCTGAGGGTTTCATGCGAAAAATCATTTTGGACAGAAATTCTGGTCCCTTTTAACTTGTGGGCGTTTTTTAAGATTGCACATTTTTCATTGAAGTCCTGAAAGAACATAATAACGGGTCTTTGTTTACCAGTCTTCCCTAAACGGTGGATTCTTCCAATCGAGCTGCAATCGAGCTTTCCCCACTTTACCCCCGCAAAGCTGTATTTAGTTTTTGTGGAAATAAAGCATGCATACATACATACATACATACATACATACATACATACATACATACATACATGCATGCATGCATGCATGCATGCATGCATGCATGCATGCATGCATGCATGCATGCATACATACATACATACATACATACATACATACATACATACATACATACATACATACATACATACATACATACATACATACATACATACATACATACATACATACATACATACATACATACATACATACATACATACATACATACATACATACATACATACATACATACATACATACATACATACATACATACATACATACATACATACATACATACATACATACATACATACATACATACATACATACATACATACATACATACATACATACATACATACATACATACATACATACATACATACATACATACATACATACATACATACATACATACATACATACATACATACATACATACATACATACATACATACATACATACATACATACATACATACATACATACATACATACATACATACATACATACATACATACATACATACATACATACATACATACATAAACAGAAAGGAGCACTGCCGGCTCCCTGACGAGAATGTCTGAATCTATACGGTGCGTTTATGTTAACAAATTTCTAGAGTAGTTCATTCACCCCAATGCTTTGATGACAATGGAGCTTTCTGGTTTTTCTGTTTCATTTTCAATATAAATACGCCTGAGACGTTTTTCAAAGGGCCGAAATTTTCGAAGAGGAGGTACTGTAAAAAAGTAGGTGCCAATGAGCTGCGAATTCTTCAAGGGAAAAAAATGCCGGTGAATGCCTGCCAAATTTGAAAAAAAAATAGTGCATGCCAAAATATCCGATCCCCCATCTATAACAGTTGGCGTTCGGCGATAAGCGAGTCTCACGACGCGCATATGTTCCCTGAAGTGTCTGGGTATGCTTGCTTTCGTTAAGATAATCGTACGCAAGGACTTCTTTGCCACCTTCCTCCTAGTACGATCGCGATGATAATTTCCGATGGCATGCCCTTCGATACGTGGTGGAGACCAATAGTCACGTAACCCTTCCCAGCTTGAGCTATAAACTAAATCTATCGGAGTCTAACATTATGAACATGTTTGCTTGATTCCATCTTAAAACTTGTATATCTGCCTTGTAAGTTGCCATTACCTATAGGCCCGCCACTGCTCCGGTTCTTGTCAATCTCTTCCCTACTTTTTAACGTGGTTGCGTCTGGGTCGCGACGGTGGGTGGGAGCTAGTGGTCGCGTGTCCCTGTGTTTATCAATGAGCTTCCGTTGCATAAGAAAACTAACTCGGATTCTTTGTTGTCCTGCTTACGGTGAGTCAATCCTTTTGCTGCTATCGTACAAGCTTCTTCGTGATCTCTGCAACATGTTCGGATGAGTGTGATTTTTTACAATTTCTTCTTACTATTCCCAAATAATCTAGATCTTTGCAACTGCATACCTGCAAAGTATCTTCTTAGTTCTCTTACAATAATCATATCAAATGTGCCAGTGCGTGCTGTTTGCGATTGTTACTTCTATTTGTAATAGCCTGATATGCTACTTTTTTTGTCCACAATTAACTCCATGCTTACATTACTTACAGTGCAAATGGCAAAATTTGTCCCACACCACAGCGAAGTTGCTACACTCAGCGTTCATTTCGCATAACATCAATGCAAACGTAATTTTATTAGGGCGTCTTTGTTGGCAGACTTGTGCAGGACGCAAAAATAATTTTATTGCAATTACCAGCTTTGCTATAAGCATGGCGACAGCTGCTTAATTTCTTTGCAACCGTAGTTCTCGTACAATGTAGTATACATAGGCCAGCCCCCTTACAGCCCGAAACCAGAGCAAACATTTTTATCGCAGAGATTGCGAGCTTGAGTTAAGGAAATCATTTTCACATGGAGAAACTGATATTTTCTTCGGTATTGTTCGCCAGTAGCGACACTCAGAGTTCACCATGAAGTCGAAAATTGACCACACCAAGTTTCAACTGACGCCAGACGATGGCTGGAGATGTGGCTCCTCATTTTCCCATTTTTTGGTCACAAATTGAATTCTTCGTTGTCTTCCTGCCTGTTGACAAGAGAGACATGGAAATGCAACAGTTCAGATAATTGTAAAGAACACTTATAAATAAAAACATAAAGCACTATTACTCGCTTTTGCTTCCTTTCATAGCTAACAACAAATATGCGGAAAACAGACAAATCCTCCACTTTCGCACTCAATGGAAGTGCTATACACTTTTAATTTAACCAATATACTAACCGAAATTGGGTTCAGTGGGGCGCTAAATATAGAACCCAAGAACGCAGCCAAAAATGGTTCGCTGGCCGTATATCGTTCCCTTTGCATTCATATTTCAGAGGCGCCGCTTTGCCTTCTATCACAGGCGCAAGGTAGACATTGCCTTCTTTTGGTCATGGGGTCCAACAGCAGCGAGTTGTTTTGTGCTCGCATGCACAGCTTTTTGCCGGAAGAATCGCAGCAGGTGAGAACGTGCCCGGGCCAGTCTCGCATACAAAGTAGACTCCCCAAAACATGCAATATTTACAATCGCCATGTTTCTCACTCTCCTACTAATGAACAAAGCACCTGGGGTGCTACGAGAAGCCTCTCAGAATTAAGAGCGGGCTACTGGTGGTGTCACTTTTGCAGTTGCTTGTAAACATTTGAGAAATTATGTATGTTTTCACATTAGGGTATATTGAAGCCCTACAATGCGACCAGGAAAAAGCAACATCCGCAACATGACTCCTAGCATCGCGTTTCTTCATTTATCTTCAGGCTGAAAGAACTGACCTAAATCAAGTTTCCTCAATGTTAGGCCGTGATTAGAGCCAGTGCTCCAACGACGTAAACTGCTTAGCCCAGCCCGGCATTTTTTCCTGGAATGCCTCGAATATTTCTCATTCCCAGACGAGGTGGCGAAAACTTCGAGTTCGCACCATTGTGCAAGCACATCAGTTCACTTGGGGAGGTTAAGTACTACATAGCAGACAAGTTGCTCCATGTTGAAGAACTTACTGGTTTTCTTTAAGCCCGTCTTGTATTTCGCTCACTACGTTACTTGTTTACTCAAAGTGTTCTAGCCGCCATTGCCACAAGGTGATTATCTTGACTGTCATGGAGTATACACTGCTTCACCCTTTTTTAAGGGCACTTATGCCTCTTATTTATTTCTTATTTGTTGCTGGCCCTGAAGCCCAGCATCATCTGGTGAACAGGGTCAAGTTTTTGGCTCAGGGCCCCAGCATCCTTAATTAAGAACGTCGCTCAGTTTCATAAAGTTTATTCCTTCTCCTCCTTCCGACCCTCAGGATAGCCTTCCGGGAAGAGGGCCGTCGGGATCAGCGGACGCAGCCAGAAAGCTTCTTGTTCTTTAGGAAGTTTTGCTGTAGGTTGTTTCTGCAGGAGGCGCGTTCTTCTGGCCTTTGCTGTAAAACTTTCGGAACACACATAATGACGTTCCTGTGTGTGCTCATGTTTTCCGCCTCGTCTTCTGCACTCCGAAACTTGTAAGGTAGACTACGTTCACGACAAATCGTTTCAGTTCACTGTGCGGTTGAGATGCATCTATAAGAGGCTACAGTCAACACCATCTACCATCTTTCTGGCATTATTTAATGTAAATAACTGCCATATTCGCCTGCCGGAAAAGTATACTGAAAGCAGTAGCAAGGTTTCGACTTGCGATGAACGTGTTTTTATTTAATTTTGGTGTTTTACGCGCCAGAACCACTTGCTGATTATGAGGCGCGCCGTATTGGAGGACTCTGGAAATTTCGACCACCTGGGGTGGGCTCTTTAACGTGCACCTAAATCTAACTACACAGTTGTTCTCGCATACCCTCCCCCCCCCCCCCCCCTATCGAAATGCGGCCGGCGGCCGCCTACGGCAGGGCTGATTGAGCGTAGCGTGACGGATGCGCCTACTTGGCTTCATCGCTTCAGACCAAAACACGCTCAATCCGCCCGTCGGTTCCGCCCGCGTCCACCCGCCTGTGAATGGCTGTCCGGTCGTCTAGACGTGGTCTGGACTAACATTCGCAACTTTGCCATTCTCTCGTCCTACTTGTCTCTGATTGACTTGCCGGAAGCGGACGGCGTTGGGCGTCTTCACCGCAAACATGGCGCTTGCTCGAAGCGAAGCGGAGACGCGACGTCCAAGCTGCAGCCGCGACTTTTAGTAGAGTTATCCAGCATCCACGAAGATATTCATCGAAAGCAGCTATCCAGTGTACCCTTCCATGCCTCATCCGTGCATGCGATCGCCAACAGAAACACGCGGAGCGCAGGAATTCTGTGTTCTGCTTACGAGAGCATCGGAAGAAATATTTTAAGCCGACGATTTCGTGATTTTTTTTGCCGTGCTTCAGGGGTGCATTCCAAAAAGGATCCCATCACATACACGCCCATACTGTGCACGACACCTCTTCGGGGCGTGGCGAAATGAAAAGCGTCCGATCGGCGCAAGCAGCGTACGCGACTTGTATGTGTTCTGTGTATGTCGTTCGTTGCCGAGAAGTGGTCAATGCCAGTCCTTTACAAGCTTCAGAAGTGATGACAGGTTCAGTAACGATAAGCTTGATAGCTTCGTCATCGGTTTTGCCTGCTTCAATACGGCGTGGCGACCGCGACGTTCGAGCTGTGTCCTTGCTGTTACGAAGTGTGTCCGCAAGATACAATCGTGATATATATTTGTGATATGTCGCAGCGCTACTAGGCGCAAAAATGCTTCTCGATTCATGAGATATGCGTGTGCTCAGAAGTGTACTTTGCATAAAAGTGTTGCCGATTGCTTTTTCTTATGCAGCGCCCTGATAAAGAAAGCCCCATCACACCGGCCTTTTCTGCTTCGTACATGCATCGTTTATTTCAAAGCCTTTTACTGACTTTAGAAAATTGTTGCATTGGTGAGATGAAATTAGAGAACATCATAAAGGTTACATACTTCAAGACATGCAGCGCTGTTGTTAAATGTGAGATGTCTGAGAGTACTAATGTCGTGAGTGCAAATTTAATGCAGCCACAATTTTTATCATGTGTACATTAGTGTGAATAGCAGGGATTTCTAGATTGCACTAAGTAAATAGCTATATATTGTGAAGCAAGCGGCTTGCGTATCCAAGAATCCTAAATGCTTGGCTTTTGCTGGTGATCAAACAGAGTCTGTCCTGACACTAGTGGTATGGCAGGTGAATGTATTATAAGTAAGAACTGGATGCTTCCTTCTCATTCTTTACAAGTTAACGTTTTCTTACAAGAAGCACTATACACGTAAAAATAAACAAGACTGAACATAGGTATGGTGGTATATGGTATTCCGCTAGCAGCCAGCAGAATCGCATGAAAGAAATTCTGCCGACGGTTCTTCGTCACTGTTTAGCCATACTCACCTTAATAATGCAGGAACAGTAAGCTAAAGGAAAGTTTACCGTTACCTTGTAGATCCACCCTATTTTATTTTGTGTTTTCTGTCACGCATTTTGGCACGAGCTTTCAGTTTAATGTGAACAAAATTTATTACTAGTGCCAGCATAATCTTACTGGGAAATGCCTTAGGTTCTATCCTCTTGTTCATTATGCCGACAGTCAATGCTGAATAGTGCGCCTTAATCTTACACTGTAAAATACTTACATCTTTAAGGGTGTTTTCTTGTCGCACTGGTAAAACTTTTACCATTAGGACCTTAAAAAACTTATAGAGGACGACAGCGGAGCTCTAACCAGACGTGCAATGGCGAAAGAACTAGTTGAAAACTATGGAATCATTCTGACAGCCTTGGGCGCACAGAAATATCCGACAGGGGAGTTTCATAACTCTCCCTGTGAAATTCTCTTGTCGGATATTTCAATGCATCGAGGGCGTCTTGTCATCCTTTAGCATGCTCTTGGCTACGGGGTATTGCGCCTGAGAATTCAACTGCGATCCCAATATCATGGGTGCCTAATGACTGTCATGAGAATATTATGAACACGGGCACTCACAAATGTATCAGCATTAGTTATGTGATTGAAGCCAGCCAATGAACACAAACTACTGACAAAATTTTAAGTTGACTTTGCCGGCAGAATAGCCGGTCCCTACATTATATTATCCACAATGTTTTGGTCAGCGTGCTACATCTTTCTTTTGACATAAATTTACTACCCAACCACATAATGTGTTGTCAAACCAAGAATTTTAGAACCATATACACGGAAACTTCTTTATTTTCTTATATTATGGAAATTATTCCTAAACGCAGCTTAAATTACCGACATCAGCCTAATTTAATTTATGCATGCAGCTGACTTTGCATGTGAGAAAAAGAAATCATTGCGTAACTAATAGTAACTATTCCTGTACAAAATATAACGCGTACTTATATGTCTTGACTGTGTAAGTTGTGCTGTTCATTTGACGGACACACTAGCATGTAAATGCAAAATATATGCACATCCTGCGTTTTACGTGCATGTGCACGTAAATAAAACAGCACAATTTTTCTTATCGGGACATATAAGACCAACCAGACTCCATCAAAGATGTTCTATACAGTATTCAGCTGGTCTTACTTAAATTTTATCACATGGTGTAGTCACATTTCATACTTTATGTAAAGCAATTTATGGACTGTATGCGTTACTCGCGAGAAAACATATTTTAGACCAATAACAGTATCTGAAGCCGGAGCTTTTTATTTGGCCTTTGTCATCGCTTATTGTAGTGGTCTTGTTAATTGTGACACCTAAACAACTCAACGTGTTGTGTTTAGTATGCCAGAATTTATATACTGAACGCAGCTACACTACTTTGTATACTAGTGAGATGAACTCCACTGCTCATCATTCTGTCACGTGTTGTTCTCCAGTCATACATGTTGACTGCATTTGGTGTCTTGAGTTCTAGGCTCACTTTCACTTGGGCCTTTCGACCTCGTGAAACCTCCCTCTTTACAGTCAATTTAGCGGGAAGCCACCACTGAACCCATAGTTCCGACACGAATTCCCGCGCGCTGCTGGCCAATCAGATTGTGTGTGCAAGCTGTGTGTGATATATCACTTCAGCTGCAACAATAATCACACAGCTCAATCCGGTACATGTACTTAAGTCGCCGACAGAGGAAGAGGAAGATGTTGCGCTTATGCAACCGTCCCTCCACTTGAAATGTGAATGACCCAAACCTTCGTCAGCATGTCGGTCACAACCACGCGACAGTACAATGGGGAACTAAGCTATAGTATAGTGCCACTATCTCAACTGGTTTGTCATTATGCCTGCAGGTTTCTTGTGTTTGTTTCACAGGCTTTCTATTTTATGAATTTTTAGCTTTGATAACATTTACTTTGCTAATGAAGGCACAGCGCACATACCACCACTGAAGCAGGTATCTGTACATGTAGAGCATACAGAAGTTATACGTATGTTAAACACGTACAGACAAAAATACCTCGCATAAAGCATTTTCACAGTAGAAGACATACAAGTGGCAATACATGCACATTAAGAATATGGAACCAGTACCATGCGAGGAAAATGGAGACGTGTGATGCCGAAAAGCTGCTTGGCTTTTGAATATTGACGTAAAGATTCCACTCTGGACTTTTGCCTTCTCTATCGGAAGGTAGGATATCGAAGGAGATGTGCAAGACGGATGTTGTGTGTAGTAGTCCTTAAGAATGTGCTACTTAAGTCGCACCAAACATGGCTATCATTGTGCAAACGATTGGACCAGTAACCATTAGACCGTTAACTATATGTATTCCTGACACAGAAATATTTTGCACTGATCGTTCTGAGCTCTAAATGAGAAATGCATGCTGTTTTCGGCTTCAAGTAGTGCACATACGTTTGACCTGCTGCACAAAGAGCTGATATGACAGAAAATATGTAGGCCTGGGTGTTATGGTTTTTTTTCCTCGTGTCTCGGTTGACTTAAAACAGTTTCGCATTTACAGATTTTTCACATCTTTATAGCGAAAAACCACATAGTAAAACCTCAGAATACTACCTGCATAGTGTCTGGGAGGTCATAACACAAGTATTTGTGCTGTGTCCTCCCTGTCCATCGATGTGGCCTTGCACTATAAAAGTAAAACGTCGCACCAGCAAATATGAGTATCAACCCTTATGTTTCAAAGGCGTTTTTAATGATAGCCAGTTATGCTTATAAGCATATTATCTCAGCAAATGTGCACCATCTTCATTTCAGAGTGATGGAAAGAGATGTTTCTGCAAGCCAGGCTGTTCTAGTGAGTCTGCAGGAATACTGCACTGCCTGGCCTCACCATATAGTTCGGGCGTAACAGTGAACAAGTAGTAAAGAAAGCTGCTGAGGCTAAGGTGACCCATATTTAGGAGGATTATATTATCTAGGCCGCATGATAACTTGCTTTCAGTGTACTGTACCACCACAGCTTTGAAGTGTCAAGTTATTCCACTGTATGCGGGTTATATAGCCACACACACAGCGCTGAAATAAGGTATACGTGCAATGGCGTGCAGTGAGGGAAGGAATCAAATATGATTTGCGATGTGCGGATTTGAATAGTAGATGTGAATGCATCCCAATTTGCCACATTGCATGTTTTGTTGTGGAACAACTGCGTTTGGCACAGAGGCTGAGTCACCGGAACCCCTTCACTGCAAATTTCTGTGCTCTCTTTCACAGTGCTCATGGGGGTATCATTTATTTGGCTACTCGAGTAGTGACTATAGGTATAGAGCACACGAATCTTGCAGAGTTATTCAGAGACATTGCGCATTAATCACCAGTAAATCACTTCATCTCCACACATAAGCACAATCAATACCTGTTTGATTATACATAAGATAGTGTCAGCTATCACGATTAAGTGAGCATAAATAACTTGGGGTTTATTTATGATCTGACTTAACTTAGACCAAGCTGGTCGAATTTTCAACAGTGAGGGCTTGCGAAATGTTGAATTTTGTCAAGCGTAACTGCATGGTCAGTGGCTCCCAAAATTGGAGAACTGCTTTACTTTAATATTTTAAGGTCCATATTGACACATGTACTTATCTTTATCGGGCGACCACGTTACGCCGCCTAACAAATGTTATCGCACAGCGCGGGACGCGCCTGCATGTATCCGAATTTTCTGGAAAGTTATCGATGCTGATGTTATCCGCTGTCTGTTGTCGCCGAACCTTATGTATCTGATTTCATCGCCTGACGCGAATGGTGTAGAACTTTGTTGAAGGCACGCGGGTCATAACGATTAGTCTGGAACATTCGACGACTGCTGTATAAAAGCCGACGCGCTTGACCTGCTGATCAGATTTTCGACGATCGCCGACCGTGTTCGCCACTATCGTTGTGCTATAAGTGTAGCCTCTTTTGTGGGCACAGGATCGCCCAATAAAAGTTGGTTTTGTCTTTCACAGTATTGCTACTGTGTTCTTCAACGTCACCACTACGTGACAATATTAGAGCGCGCCTGTTGCAGTCTGGGACCGGCTAACTTAAATCCTTTATGAAATGCTTGAATTCGTATAACACCGCAGAACTCGATATCTTTCTAATAACTAAGGCTTTACTGCTGGTATTACTACACTAAAGGATGGGCTGTGATGAGAATTATTCAACCGGCGCAGAAAAAAATGCGATTAGCGATGTTTTTCAAAATTTATTGCTGTGTAGTTAAAGTATACAGGGAAACACAACTTTTGCCCTCTCGTTTTACATCTCAAACACGTGATCATCAAAGGGAAAAAATAAGAAATAATTGTAGAAGGACTTTCTTTCATAACTCTTTTTCCGTGCACTATCAATGGAATCAACTGCCGTAGCGAATTGCTGAATGTTCGGAGGTTTGCTGTTGGATGTATAATGGCGTGCGCGGTCGTTTCTTGTTTGCACCACGCCGGCCTCACGCAAATACTATGTAGCCTTCCCTCCCTGCACTAATGCCTTTGGAGGCTGCAAGTATTTAAAAAAACGCCGGACCCAAGGAAGAGTCTGTTGGTTTGTTATGAAAATAAAAAAAAAACGACAAGAAATGCTTCTTCACGTTTTTCGGCGGCCCGGTCTTGCGCCACATGAGAATTCCCTTCATTTCTTTGTGATTTGCATGTGAAAGCAGCTACTAATTAGGATAGACACACGAAACCACTGACTGCATCAATTAAAATCACTTACTGCATCAGCCTTTTCTCACAACGTGAGATCACTGAACTCACTGCGAAGCTTAGTCCCTCGATAATTTTAGTTTGCTTTCGTACAAAATGCTGGTACTTTCCAGTTGTTTATGTTAAGCTATACACAGCTTTTTTTCGTTTTCTTAAGATATGGCTGTACACTGGCTTGCTAGGTTGTTACTACATAATACGCAGGCCATGTCTAACTCCATCAAGTAACCGGAGTAGAGCTTACAATAATTCATTGATCCTGTGTGAGCTTATTTTTGATAGAGAGAAAAAGAACCAAGTTAGAACACCCATGTATGATGCTCGCAGCATCAAACGGTCTCAAGTTAATCATCCTTCTTTTCTTACAAGGCTGAAAGAGGGAGCATGAATGTCATGGTATTGATTCATTTTCTGCACTTCGGTAATTGCTCAAGAGGAAGCTTAAGCTCGCGTGCTCCTATCTAAATACATGTACAAGGAGAATTCGTTTTTCTCAGCAACCACTGCAACATACTTAACGAGTTTTGTGGCATATAAAAGAACTTACAATCTAGTGACTGTTTGTCTCGAATTTTTTATTTCGATAGTCAATTTTTATTAAAAATTGGCAGAAGTCGCAGATTTTCAGAAAACGAAACTATCAAATTTACAACTTCGTAACTCAGCATTGTAAAACGATATCACAATTCTGTGAATTGCATCCCATATTACATCTAAATGGGACAAAATTGATATGTTACATATGAATCTGAAGAACTTTAGTAATGTGTAAATACAGCTTTTGCAGAACCCTTGTACACAACCTAACAAATTCAAGTAATATGTAAGTTGACATATCGAATTTGTCCGCTTTGAATAATCTAATGAATACCGTTTACCGAACTGCGACATCTGCTCTTGATGCAGAGCTATTAATTTGTAAACTTCGTGCTGCTATTCTTTTTCGAACTTTCAAATTTTTGAAAATTCTTTCAACAAAATTCAGCCCCTAAATCAAAAATTCTGCACCTACAGTCACTAGCATTTAACCATCTCTGTCAAATGCAACACATTTCATTAAAATCGGTCCAGCGGCCATCTCAGAGAAGCCTTTTGCGTTTTACATGCATTTGAATAGGCCGCGTTGGAGTTGGGCTCGAGCTAAAGCTTCGTCTTAAATGCTGAATTAAGTATGTCTAAGTAGTAAATGAGCTAGAGATTGGGCACCCAGGTCAGCAACAAAAAATGTTATTATTTGATTTCACTCGAAATCGGTTGTTTTATCAGCAAAATCCAATTAATATTTGCTTTCATATAAACGTTTTCCTAAAAACATCTGATGAGTACCTAGCCTTCCCTCCATTGCCACAGAAAGTTGTCCTCAAATATAGGCGTGCCTACAGGCAAACATCCCCAGGATACAATATCCCCATCTCTCCTGATCTCTCTCTCTCTCTCTGTAATGAGATTAGTTTTTGGCGAGGGAACTGTGCAACAACACCTGAGGTCACCGTCACCCCGAAGCAATGGCTTGAGCTCGTCGCTGGCGTTGCTGCTGGTGATGGTTGACACGGGGCTTGTGGCGGGGACGGAGATGCAGGCGCCGGCGACGACTCGGAAGGCCTCGGTGTCGCACGCGCAGACACCACGAACGCAGTCAGCCTCGTCCAGGCATTGGGAGGAGACATCGCACGAGCTGCCCACGTGACCCGCTGCAGGAACATTTATTGCGCTCGTTAGTGCATACACATTAGGAGAAATACAGCGCACATGCGCCGAGCAAGGGAGGCGTGGGTAGCTTCGCTGAGCAGCTGTCTCTCGCTGAAATTCGATACGCGCGTAATCATCGATTACGAGAAAGCCTTTGATTCTGTCGAAACCTCAGCAGTCATGAAGGCATTACGGAATCAGGGTGTAGGCGAACCGTATGTACGGTCGACGGGCTCACGGTCGACTTTTTTGTTATTACCATTGTTTAGCAGCTACATAAGTTAGGGTAAATTAAAAAGCACAAACTAATATTTGATTTTGTATAATCTTTGCAGTTAGTTTTGTAAGGCCAACAATATTGTTGAGCTGCCAGTTAAAGCGTTAATACCATTGCGAACAGCTTATGCTACTAGAGGGCAGCATCGTCTTTCAATAGTTGCACTTCAGCTGAAAAAAAAAACGGCTTAACCATTATTTGTTTCCGCTAACAATAACGGAGTGGATTACGCTGATCCATACTTAGTTGAAACAGAAGGCATAGAAAAGCTCCAATTAATAACTACCGGCAGAACAGTTCACGTTGATTACTTTTGCTTTTGTACGCTTTCATTTTTTTCGTTTTGATCTTCGCGCTGCTGCTCTCGTTTTGAGAGAATTGTTATGTATGAACTCTTATCTTGTAACCCATTCTGCAGCGACTCCGGCTTGATTCAACAGTTTTGTTAAATAAATAAACAAATAGCCGAAAAATAACACGAGAGGGCATGATACCTACGGAATGCTACAGACTATCAGAACAGACTTCAACGTCCTTACGCAGTGGAATTCCAAGACGCATGGCTCGCTTGGTGAATCTGGATTGGCCGGTGTAATTGGGGTCTGTAAAAAACGCGCCAAGGCGCATGGATGTTATGAGCAGACATAACGGACAAAGAATTTGCCACTTCCCAAATTCCGACTTTGCTGTACTTTTTACAGAAATATTTCCAATGACAGCGTGATTCTACATCTCGAGGTGAACCATTACTCAAGAACCCGGCGGTAATTGCGTGGCCTGTATGTACAATTAGCAACTTAACAATGGTTTAATAGTTGTGATCTCAAATGCTTACTTTGAAGCGCACCTTAAAATTTTGGTTTTGGAGGCCGGCTGGGATGGTGCCACGTCTATTTGAGTAGATAATATCGTCGCGTAGTATTGACGGTGAGGAAAGCAGCAAAGCTAGGAGTGACAAAACTGGCGTTTTATTGGGCAAACTTTTCTCCTCAAAAACAGGCTACACTCAAAGAACGGCCACAGCGGTGAACACAATCGACGATCGTCGAAAATGTGATCAGCGGGTCAAGTGCGTCGGCTCTTAGGATTTTACACATCAGCCTTCGAATGTTCCCGAGTAATCGCTGTGATCCGCGTGTCTTCCACAAAGTTCTACATTATTCGTGTCGCGCCTACATGCAATCATATTACACAAGGTTTGGTCACAGACAGCGGAGGGAACCATCGATAACACTCCAGAAACTTCCTATAAATGCAGGCGCGTCCCGCGCTGTATGACAACATTTGTTAGGCGGTGAAACGTGTCGCCCGATAAAGATAAGCAAGTACACGTGTCAATATGAAAAACGAACATTCGAGATATCCGTGTTCCGCACGCGCTACAAAAAGTAGGCTGCAACTGTGAGGGTTTGACGTGAAGGCTGGCAACGTTAGCGCGGCGTGGCAAGTCGAGGTAACATAACTTCTTGATCCCAACATGCTTATTGCATGATTTAATCGAAACGAATCCGTACGTGCCGGCGGCGGGAACGAGAGACGGAAAAAAAAAATCTCAGTGCCCTTTCACTCTGTGAAGGAAGATGACCAGCGAAGCTGTGTATGTCGGCCTGCCCTTAACGCCTGCTTCAACTCCGCCGCAGGACGGGCCAGTATTGCACTATCTTCGGAATCGGCCCACGTATGTGGAGTTTTTTGCTTACAACGGTACGAAAATTTCCTTGGACGGTAGAGGTATACAGCCTCGCTGTAACGGAATGAGTGCGCGAGACCGGGCCGCGCTTGGGTCCGCTGATGTGCAGGCGTAAAGGAGGCGCCGGAGGTTATGCTACTCGCGATCAGTTACACTTAGAATTAATATATGTGGCACCAAAGGTAGCAGAGTGGCGCGTAGTCCGCCATCTTGCCTGTCAAGCAACAAAAGCTATGCAGCAAGGCCGCACTTTGTTCTTGCAGGCAGCATGCGTAGTGTATCGCCGATCGACCGTGGGCGCTTTACGGGCGCTTTCCCCAAGTTTGTAGGCCGCTTTTCGACCTAATTGAATGCAGAGCCCATCTGTTGTCAGCGTGCTGCTTTAGATGCTACGCGAATATTATTTGTTTTTGGACATGGACCTTGTGCACTCGCAGTTGATTCACCTGTGTGCCATCCCCATACTTTTACCCGATAACCTAGGGGCGAACTGAGTATCACAGATCCGCTTGCCAAATGCAGGTTTCATTCATCTCAATGTAGCGTTAGACCGCACTCTGACCAGTCTCAAGAAATTTGTTGGTAATGTTTTTTTATTCAGCCCGCATATCCTACAATAAGTTCAGTGTGAAAATTACTTGAAAAGGGTATTGTGAGCTTCAACATAAAATCCAATTTATTCAAAACTAAAAGGTTTTGACATTGGAGGTAAGCAGATACCCATCAACCTATAGCATATACTTTCATTGCTTAAAAATTGTTTGGCATTCTTATTTTCTATCAACACAGATAAGTACGCGACTTAGAGCTGTGCAAAGTTCTGTTTTAGGCTGCGAAAGAAAAAACGCTGATCTGGAAGCCCAACCTGTTTTAGGCAATAAAACCCCAATGGAATTCGCAGGAAAATGAAGTGGGTGCTTATATAACATACGATCGCATCAACGAAGCCAAGTACTATGATCAGTTAGCTGTATAAAATTCATGTTCTCTTTCACCCAGAAAACTCTACGGAACCTATTGAGCTCTATACCTAGCTATGTTCCACAGCTCTCCACATCCAGGTTTTCTAAGAACATTTTACTAATTAATCTACGTATTGCCGTTCGTATTTAGACTCTGGTACACTTTCATATTTGTTGCAACGTTTACCTATCACTCACCTACCCGCAGGCACTGAGTATCACAGCCATACTTGCAGCGTAGTCATTTTAATATGTGCATTTGCACGCTTGGGTTTCCAAGAGTAAACTTTTGTGGGAGTAAATGTGCAACATTTTTCTCTAACAGGGAAGCTATACCTGCACTGCGTAATAGAGCAAACCTGGCCAAGCCCTGAACATATGTCACATGACGACACATAAGTCTCTTTTGTTTCCTGCTTCACATAAGCAGTAGATGAAATTTAATTATAGTGCCCACAAGGGGCGGGGGGCAACATCTGAAGTGGTGCATTATTAGAAAGAGAAAAAAAAACAGAAAATCCCCGCTCGCTTTCTTACGGCGCTTGCGCGAAACCAATGTGGTGCATTCGCTGCAAAAAATGGCAATTCTAGCTACAACTTTGGCATAATTAAAAAAATGCCACAAACGTCGCATTATCTTCCGAAAGTTAAGAAGACCCGCAGTAGCGTTTCTTCTACCTGTTAAGTGTTCAGCGCAGCCGACAGAAACACCTTGTTTTGAGTCGAGCAATTTCATCTGAACCACACTTGACGTAATAGGCAGTTGACGGAAAATTAATCTTTGTTCAGGTGCCCTTACGCGATCAGTCAGTAATGTTACAAATGAAGAACGATTATTATGCCACGAAGCAGGTTTAAATTATTCTCTCACATTCAAAAATGTTCCTACAAACTAACTACAGCTGCTTTTCCAACTTGGAAGGAGTTCACTTGAATACATCCACAATACAAATATGATAAACATCTAGACCTATAGTGCGGCAAAGAAGTTAAGTGCACATAACCACTACAGCAAGCATCAGCGCCCATGTGACCGCCAGGATAAACCACATAGGCTATGCATGTCCCTGAGAAAATCAGGTTAATTTATGTTTATTCAGATCAAGAGA
This sequence comes from Dermacentor variabilis, assembly GCF_050947875.1. Classification (NCBI taxonomy): domain Eukaryota; kingdom Metazoa; phylum Arthropoda; class Arachnida; order Ixodida; family Ixodidae; genus Dermacentor; species Dermacentor variabilis. Next base: position 48,982,703 of record NC_134576.1, on the reverse strand, counting down.
ACTTATCAGTGGGACACTGGAGAAGTAGAAAGTACAGGAGCTGGCCACACAGAGATGAACCAAACATACATACCAGCTGATTCAAAATTCAAGCAATAATTTTATTACCGACTGTGGATGCCCCTACTCCGAATTTTGAGCGGGATTGCCCTGCCAGTCGGGCATTGCTTAAACATTGCTTAATTGAGCAAACTTACACCCTTTAAAAATAGCCACGCTACGCTAAGCAAAGCAGAATCACTTGGTAAGTTTCCACTTCACTCGGCAGGATACGTGAGAGGCTGCATTGCGTACTGCCGGCATGTCACAGTGAACCTTCAACGCGATAGCGTTAAGGAGCTCGTGTCGCAGAAAAGCCGGTGTCGTCGATGTCGGCGTCCGCGGCGTTGGCCGTGAGCGATAAATCACGGCAGGCACTTCATAAATAAAAAGCAACCCCCAGGCTGGGTGGGAATCGAACCAGGGTCTCCGGAGTTTGAGACGCAGACGCTACCACTAAGCCACGAGTTTTTTTTTCTTTATTTCCAGCTTGGCTACAAGCCTCAAAAGTTTGTGATCATAGATCACACTCGTTTTATATGTGTCAAAGTATCAAGCATTGACGCCACAGCTTCATCACAGTCATTCATCTTGTACACGTCACGTACCTTCACAACCATTTCCACAAAATATTCATACACAGTTCGGCCTTTAACATCGCAATGTCTATATGCCAACAGACTACGCCATACTGCGTGCAGTCCAAGTAAAAAGATCACATCCATCTGTTAAAAATCGCGTTCAGGCGGTAAAAAACGAATGCCATGTGGATTGAGGGGTAGGTCTATCTTTAACGTTCTCTGGATGCTTGAAAGCGGTACAAAAGCGCTTCTAGTGAATGCGGTGTTGTCTTAACGTGCCGTAGAAAGTTATACTGCGGTGTATATCGGTAATTATGAGCATGTAACTTACAGAAGTCGCAGTTACACGAGTAGCGAAGTACGTTTCCGCTACGTTTCTTCTGCGCTTACCGCACACGCAGAGCCATCTTGCGGCAAATACAGAAGACCCCCTCCTCTCAATGTACGGCGCTGCCCCGACAGGTGGCGCGCCACGCGCGCATTGGGGCTGTGCGTAGACCGGTGCCAGGCGCGTCGCGGCACCCACTCTCTCTCTCCTGACGACGCTTGGCCGTGCTCCCACACGGGTTGCAGAATCAAGCGCCGTTCCTTTCTTTAGATTACTATCTATCTATCTCTCTGCCCGTGCCGATCACGACGTTTGGCCGGCGTAGATCGTTTCCCCCTCCGAGCACCGAGTTCTTTGGTTCGTTCCGCTTGCTCAGGCGCACGTTTCGTTGGCGCGCCGAACGCTGCGTTGCTCGACGCCCACCGCGTGATAGGTGGGTGCAAAGTCCCATGCGGGGCGCCTCGTAAGTGATCGCTGCGCCGTAGCCCATTGTCTTACACCCCTTGGCGGGTCGACGGGAACGCTGTCGCGTTCCACTTTTGAAGGCGAAGCTTAAGCGTCCTCCAATTTTTGTTGCGTACAATCGCCATGATGCAGCAATAAAATTACCCTTTCGCTGCTTACAATAATGCATCAAATTGAACAAGCACGCACAGAGGCAATGCACTTGTAAAACAGCTAAGTGCTTGGTAGAAAAAACTCAAGCTTGTGTCTAACCTACAACCTGGAAAAAGAGACGGAGGTGGTACGAATGAAAATATTGGTGTTCATCTGCAAATCTGTCCTAAAGTTGTAAAAGAAAAAATACTAATATAAGAATCAGCTTGACAGTTTTGCGTTCAAGATTGTGCCTCTTCATGTTGAGAATAAGCTTAAGCTACTAGGCTGAATACGACCGCTCGACATTGATAAATGTCGGTTGATCATACTTGTACTTTCATGTGTTCAATGTATTCATGCTCTCGGAAGTCCTCAAATTATTGGTACTGCGAGCAACATCTGTAAGCGGTTCTTTGCAATCGTACCACGGCAGCTGCAAAGTCAAATGAGTGGAAGTACCAAAAACATGAGCCGCTGGAATTGGCAGTGTTCTTCAAGAACAGTGGCCACTTCTGCCTAACACACGCCCGGCCTGATTTCTGTCCGTGAGAAACCTACAGTTCGCACTGCACCTCTCGGAATATGGTGTGCTTAAGCACAGGCATGAGCAGCCACCTAAAGAAGACGTTTACAATATTACGAAACTGACCTCAGTCCAATCTTACGGCTTGTCCTCCACAATGAACCTTAAAGAGAAGCTGAAAGCTTTTCCATAAAAAATGAGTGAAGAGCAGTACGCCGTGGTTTTCAACCCTCTGAATTCGAATATCGCATCGAAATTGAGCGAAAGAAAGCGCAAACATATTTTATTTCGACGAAAAGTGCAGCAGCAGACACGCCCAGCTCGGGCGCCTCGTTTCCGCCTGTGATTGGTCGGGCACCTCGTGACGTCAACAGTGGTGTTCGTCTGGACCGACTGCTGCCGCTACACACGAAGCACGCTGCAAAGTAGTTTGGTGGTGTTTTGCTGAGACGGTCATGGAAATTTTCGAGAGTTTGCGTTTCTCTGAGGAGTTCGGCGTTAAGTCCAAACTCTACGAGAGCGATCTTGCGCGCGACGGTGACGGGCGACGGCTTCGAGCGACAAAACCGGCCGTCGCTTGAACAAATCGCTCGGTGTTGTCGCTCGATCGCTCGTTTCTAGAAATCTAGAACGCGTCGTTCGTCGCCCGGAAATGCTATGAAATTGTGCCCGGAAATTGTGCGAAGCCGAAACTGGATGTACATAACTCAAATACTACGGTTTGTCGCACGGAACGGGCAAACTATTGAATTTTACTCGTGCAAGAATAAGAACCTAGTGCAAGACCTTCAGAAATATTTTATGCTCCTTCTTCAGTAAAATACATCAACTTAAATTGATAAAGCATGCGTCCCGCTAGTTTCGGCGCGTATATTGCTGCCCTCATACCGGGAAGTCGTCGCTCAAAGCCGTCGCTCGCGTGGAGTTCGGCTTGCAGACGACGAGTGAACGCGAACGCCATCGCCTCGCTTGTAGCGCTGTCGCTGTCGCGTGCAAGATCACTTGTAAGGAGTTTATAGTTGTACATACTACATGTACGAGCCGATTGCGAAGAGCCGGACTCCTCAAGAAGCAAAAAATGCTGGTGCATGCACTGCTTTCCACGCGAACGAAGGCGGGTGTTAGCATCTCCTTGTGTTGGAAATGTTCTTTGGCGAGTATGTTTTTTGCTAAGCTGCATTCAGCGTTCCAGTGAGTACGTTTCCGGGCAAACAACTGTAGTGTTATGTTCCTGCATGCCTCCTCGTAGCATTTGTGCGCTGCCCCAAAGCTGTCGGCAATCTACACAGACGGTTTAAACGCGGGAAAAGTTTACCGGCTGTTGTAGCACGTTTAGTATAGAACCTTCATCAGCGCGCCATCCGCACGCTACTCGTAACCGGCGAATTCCGTCGGCTACGTGAGATGGTCGGTTTCTTATGTGTGCGAGAGAAGGGGGAGAGCAGCGTCTTGGCGTGAGCAGGCTTTCCAACATATGCAATCTTTATGCTTGCACTGCGTTATGGTAGCTGCATGCAGGCTGTTTCACAACACACGTGCGAATAGAAAATTCGCGGCGCTTGACGATGAAACCTGCGTCGAGGGTGTGCGATAAACATGCACCTTCTGTTCAGCGTGCTAAATGTTTTTTTTTAGAAGAACCCAAAGCACGCATTATTGATAAACTCCGGTAGTAATCGTCACGGAAGTGGTTAGAGCACAACACTTGTTCTTGAGCGCTTGAAGTTGTTTCGCTTCACAGCAGCCTCCCACTTAGCTGAAAGCTTCTAGTCTTGCAAGAACTAATGGAACATCGGAACATCGTCGCGGCCGCTGGTGTTCGTGCAAGCCTAGGCTGCACAGAACGCCGGCATGATCGGCCTACAAGTTCAATTGATGCTGCGCACGTCAACTACCACTCCTATATACACACAAATAAAGGAATGTAGGGTCGAGCGAAGCAGATTAGGACGGCACGCACGAATAAATAAGCCGGTCAGGCACGGTCGCGGAGACTGCGAAGGAGCGGAACACCAGTGTTGAAGGCACTAAGCCGCGGTTTCCAGTCTCCGCTCGCATCGTCAGCGTCAGCAGCAGCGCGCGGCGCTCGACGTGGGGCGGAGCTACAGCGCAATTTTAACCGACGATTGCGTCGCTCCTAAGTGAAAAATCCCTTCCAAAATTTTACCTTCATGGTTTGTAAGGTTCCCGCATCCGTATATGAGCGTCTTATTCAATTCGACAGACTCTTCAGTTTCCCTTTAAGGAAGACAGCGCAATTCACATCACGGGGTTCAAAAGTGCATTTGCTAAGAAACGCTCCGGCGAGGCATCATTAATTACCGTTAAAATAAATGATAGTCGTTTCGATTTATATGGTTTTCTTGCGGGCAATTCCAGGTTATGATATGTGATAACCCGTCGTGTTGTAACATGCTGCGCACACTAAATAGTCAGCTGCGCGCTACAGTGAAGATAAATGAAGTAATGAGATGTTGGTCAACTTTTGTTCAGGGATGCTAACTTTTGTCACGCTAATCCTGGGCCATATTTCAAAACTCGGTTTTCGTTGACTATGCAAAGAGCATCATTGTCAGGTCCCATGCCTTGTGTAACGCTTCGTGCAATAAAGAACGTGTGAATGCACAAGATACACTCGGAGGATTGGGTCTTATCAATCGGCAAGATTTATTCGCAAATCGGGGTTTTGGCACGTAAAACCCCATAATTTATTTTTATAATTTATTCCGTTAGAACCAGCTCTAGAAATCCGAATCACCATTTTAGTTTCTGAAACCAAGGTCCGCATTTTAAAAAAAATGAAGGCTGCCTGCAATTTACATGCATGACAACAGCGCCATATCTATTCACATTTAGATCCATTCCCGAGATTTATTTCGCCGACAGAAGTACCTAAAAAAGCGCAGTAACAACTTTTGAACGCGAAATGCGAAAACATCCGTGTACTTAGACTTAGTGGCACGTTAAAGGTCCCCAGGTGGTCCAAATTTCCCTACTACCCCACTACGGCGTGCCTCATAATCAGAAAGTGGTTTTGGCCCCTGAAACCCCACAACCTTATTTAACAACAATAGAAACCAACGATACGTGTGCGAAGCAGTCTTGAAGGCCGGTGTGATAGAGGTTCTCTATCGGTGCAGATAAGAATAATGCAGACGGCAACCCTTATACACTGTTCATCCTGAGCAAACGAACAACAAAACGAGTACTTCTACTGATTTTACGCCAACCACCGCTGACTCACATCGCTCATATATTTCACGATTTGCTTTCGTGAACGCCCTTCGTAACAGCACGCACACGACCGTTCGTTTGAATCGGACGTGACTCCATCACCAGGCGCCTCGCAGCCGAGAAAACAGCTGACATGCAGTAGCACATGACGAATGACGGCGATAAAGAGGCAATAAAGACTTGTCGCTACTGATTTTGTCATCACTTCTGAAACTCGTAGAGGAGCGGCGTTCAGCAATGACACGAACACGTACTCGTACGGAATTGGCGCCTGAACGAAAGGACACTGGAATGCACGTGTTTTGCTGTATTTCTTGTTTGAAATGGCCGGAAAAGCACGGAACATGAAAGCACGAAGTAGACGGCTTCAAATACTTATAGTGACGCTCCCGTAACACAGTACCGTAACACAGTACCGTAACACTTCACCCTTTTTTCCGGTGACAATCGCACGCACTATCTCATTCTGATGGAACCATAGAACTGCTATGGAATAACTTCAGCACGAGATGGTGCACACATGAGCATCAAACGCAAAATGCAAAATTCGCTTTGAACTAGACTGGCCTTAACTACAGTGTCAATCCAGTTCGCTGCAGCAACGGTGTCGGGAAATACAGAAAAGTACAGGAAACGCAGGCCGCATTGCCAACTTCATCGCAGGGCACGGTTCCTTTGAGCCCGCGTGATGTCGTTCGGCCAATGGAAGTGCGAGCGACGTTTCGAAAACAGACACGCAACTCTGCTACCGATTGTAGCATATACAGTAATCCTAGTTACACTAGACGGGCCAGTGCTGGGCATTATCGGAGATGCATGGATCTTAGATACTATCTTAGATACCCTTTGGGCATCTTGTATCTGTATCATGATACGTCTGGCAAGAAGTGTATCAGTATCTGTAGTTCCGATACATGAAAGAATGTATCGTGTATGTTAAGTTACAAGATACTGGGGAGCTACCGAAACATCTCCGTGCAAAACTATAAACGTTGGCTTAACTCCGCTTCTCAAGCTGATACTGCTGCCACTAAGCCACTTGAATAAATGAATACGTCGCTAACGAGCGCTTTATGCCAGTATATCAGTGCAATATGAAATGAAAGGTCATTTCCACTTTATGTGCTTTCTCTATACACGATGCCTCTCAAAAATGTCACTACCAGCGTTGTTGCTGCTGCATAGCTGTCCGGTGATCCGTTATTCTACAAACGGTAATACGCTTACGTACAAGGTAACACTCCACAGCTGTATTTGTGACGCTGTGCAGAGTTTTCTTTTTGACGTTCAAGCACTTAGATGGTCGCGCTAGCTGACCAGCAAGCAGAGCAGCGAATCCCATCAATTACAAAAGCGACAAGCAACAACCGCTGACAATGCCGCATACAAAGAGCTTTACATGTTAAGCAGCTAAAGCAGCCCCAATAAATTGTTACGGAATAAAAATATCATACGTTGAGGAAAAAAGGCACAAAAGGCTAACATACCTTTCATTCGAATGAAACAAGGTTGGTCGGAGTTAAGAAACTTCCAAGCAAGCATATTTGCGCATACGCGTTTGCTGCTATATTGACTGTATAAATTTACAATAAGAAATTTCCGAATGTATCAAAGTATCTTAAAATACAAATGGAAAGTAGCGTATCGGATAGAATAATTGCGATAGTATCTTTTATGGTGTCATAATACAATTGAAAAGTAACCACCCAGCCCTGAGAGAGGCAATCTTATACAAACGGGCGTTCAGTCAACGGATGCCGCAGTGGCGAACTCCGGAATAATTCTGACCAGCTAGGCTTCTTTAACGTAAATATATATCGTAGTGCACGAGCGTCTTTGGAATTAGTCTCCATCGAAACATGGCCGCCGCGCCCGGGATCACACCCACGACTGAACGAAAAAAAAGGCGGTGTAGGAAACGTCACTCTTGACTATAACTTCATGCACTTTCATTTGAGAAACGAGCAAGCGCATCTGGCATTTGGACATATCATACCTGCGGTTGTGAATACTATATTAGGAAATTGTTTTGCTTACATGGGTATGTAGGCAGTCTCGCTGAAAGAGAAGAGACGCAATCTTCGTAATAAAGTTATCGAAGGCACTCCTACATTGGGTAGCGTAATCCCGCACTTACTGTGATCAAATTCTGTTTTTCAGCTCGTCACATTCGAAAAAAGGTATAACTATCCAGAATAAATGCTTCAACTTAAAGAGACGCCAGAAGTATGGCTGACTGTCTGCACCAAAATTCTAAAGAGAACGATTTGTTCCTTGTCTGTTGGGTGCTTTCTTCCACCTATGTCTAGAAGACATGCCGAAATACCGAAGACGGTTTATGGAAGGACAGCCACATGGCAGCTCAGTGGTAGAGCAGCGTACGCGTAATGCTGAAGACGTGGGTTTGACTTCCGTCTGTGGCCCGTTGCCGTTTGATGCAGTTTCATTTCTGTTTTCCTTGTTATTGCGATAGCAATTGTAAGGACACTCTAAGCGCAGTTCTTCCGTCGCTGTCGTCGTGATGTTCCGTATAAAGTCCAAGGGCGATAACATCGTTGCCGCGCGCCGTATGTTGTATTGCGAGTGAAAGCGTGGGAAGGTGAGCCGACGATGGCGGCTCAATCTCACGCGCGCAAGAGAGGAAAGCGAGGTCGAAGCGCGCCGTCTTCCGTCCCGCGCAACTCGGGCGTTCTACTCGGGCAGCTGCTGCGCATGGCGTGGCCATGCGGGCCTTATCTTGAAAGCGGTCTGCAATGAGGAGTGCTGGTAGCTTCGGGTGCGCTGTTTTCGGCGCTTAGTTCGCGTTGAAGCGAGAGGCAGCACGAAGGTCAATTCGCTCGCTGGTGCTGCTGCGCTTCCTCACTCCTGCTTTCTGACAGCGAGCTTCCGCGGTCATCAGTTGAGATGTGTTCCTTTTTGCTTGTGCGCGCGTGACACCATGCTTGTTAATTTAGTTATTAAGCGGGTCTTTGCAAGTTTATACGGCCGATAGAACCACTATTCTTACTCGTACATATTTCTACTAATTTACTATCGCAATTGATGCTTCGCGTATAGGGCGAAAATGACTGTTTTTCTTATTACATTTCGAATAAAATGAAGGTAGTTCTCCTGCGCTTTCTATGGCGTCATTATCTGCTGGCTTGATGCGGTTAAGACGACAAGAAATTGATCCCCGGTGTTCCCTTCATTTTTCACAGGTAGTCATGTGATTTCACAGTCCGGATCACTTTAACTTCTTCCCTTTTTTATCTTTATAGCATCCGTTGGCCAACTCACTGTGGATGATGTAAAGATAGATGAATAGGAACATAGCCAGAGCGGTCACCACTGTCCACAGGAATATCACCTGCCAGAAGGTGGACCTGTTCCAGAGACAAAAAGAGACAACACGAGACATTTGCGGATATGGATTGAGGGAGGGTAACATTAACCGTTACAGAAAACAGGTGCAGATATTTAGGCGACATAAGCCACTGCTACGTTCACTGGCAGAAAAGCGGAAATATTAGATCAGTTTAGTCTATTATACATGTCTTCTTATGGTTTGACTGTATATTTCTGGCAAAAAATGGGGTTTCATTACTGCCAAAATATAAAGCTCATGCTTACTTTCCTAACATTCACGCACATAAACAATGTGCCACTTGAGGCATTAGCGACATCAATGGTGTGAATGTATGATGTATTGCCTTTTCTTTTTGTATTTGTTGTGCTGCGCAAGAAAAGTACACTTAAACCCTTTCCTTTTTGAAAACTTTTCAGGAAAACTTTTTTTTATAGGATGGCAAGCTGCCTCGCGGATGTTTCCAAAGCTTGTGACGAGGAACTGGTTCGGGAATTTCGTGGCGGTGGGGCCAGCTGTCTCACGCTTCCGTGTCACATAATTTGCCAAGTGTGAAAGGGATGCTGCCAGTAAACGCGGCACACTACGCTCGGTTGCGCTTCCACCTGCGTTCCTACAACATAGAGCACGAGTAGCCACTTCTTGGTAAGCATACCATATAGCATTCACTGCACAGACGCGGCTGGTTGCCGATAACCGATATGAAAAGACACCTGTACTTACGGCTCGGTGGTGTTTTTCTGCTGCTGGAGAGCTAGGGTTTTCGGATCGATAGCAAGGCGAACGTCACGAGCAAGTTTGCTCTCGAACATTGCTATTGGCGCTGTCACCTGGCGAGGGGAGTTGGCTCCACAGGATTCAGGATGAGTTTTGTGTCGTTTCTTGCCGACCTCGCCTTCTTCTTTGGTCGTGCATACCTAAGAGATGATGATGATGGGAGTGGTGGAGCTGATGGTGATGACGACGACAACGGCGACAACGTAAAGCTTAAGGGAAAGTTGACCCATACTTCTTCGCCGATGCCTCAGGATGGGCATGAGTCACTAAAGTCGGGGCTCTATATGTACATCTGCAGGTTTCACCAGGTCACTGAGAAACAGCAAGTGGCGATACCCACTCAGTGAGTTTGACCCAAGAGTGGGATGGATTTTGTAGGGATGCGTCCAAAAATATATATATTCTTATGTTGTGATATTGGAGAACCAGGCGGTAGCGAAGACTGTGACCAACAAAAACTAACTGTTTATTAGGTGACCCTGCGCTCATAAAAAGAAGTAACGCTCAATGCTCAACTATAACAGCTACCCCACTTAGTGATCGTCGAAACCTGAACTGTTGGTCGAGCACGTCGACTATTTAGGCATCACTCGTAGAAGGTTCCAGCGCGATCGCTGGCGTCCGCTTGCCTTTCCGAGAGTACAATGCTTTAGCGGTGACAACATCGTCAATGGACGGATTCGATGATAACATTAAAGACATTTACACATCATAGTCATTTCCGACGCATGCAGGTGCGTTGTGCGCTAAGAGAGTTTCCAGCTCGTGGAAGGTGGTCCCATGAGAAAGGCCAAAGTACACATGTAAATATAATGTTTATTAACAAAACTCTAATATAGATTTGTATAATAGAGATATCTTTTTATTATAGCTAGTATCAATGAGCAATCATCAGAAAATCTTGCAAAAATAAAACGTGAGTAAACAAGCGACCATTGAGAGTAACTAATAAATCAGTGGAATTGGCAAAATAATTTCTCTATGGCGATCAGGATCTGTACTAAATCCACAAAACATCACCGCATGTCGTTTCATATGGACTGGTGATTACAAAGAGTTGTGGTAAACATGCACTGACTGCATATGGTGCCGTCAGAGATAATGCGTTTTGCAGCTTGTTTCAGATGTAGTTGCCTTTAGTTGTGTCTTCGTCTTCTGGCAATGTCGGATGCCTGTTTCTCCCTGGACACCACATGGACACGCTGCTCAAGAGCTCGAAAACGCAGAAGTGGTGCGCGCCCGCATTGACGATCGATAGGGGGTGCATAAACATTTCCGAATTTCTTTGTACATCGGATAAACGCGGTGCTATTTTGGCAAATTTCATTGACGCATTTCGCGTTCCTTTGAGCACAGAGAAGCCTGGTAATTCGGGCAAGGTAAAGTCTAAAAACGCAAAAGCTTGAACCTTAAACGTGTATCTAACAGGAAGGCCTGTTTCCACATGTTAAATGTCAGCAAGGGTCCGTCACCAGTGTTGAAGTGATGAGGCTGGGCGTTGAACGGTGTGTTGAATGCCGCTGCTTGAGTCTGACTAGTGCTCATCTCGCTTTCACGAAATGCCCAGTACATTGCTTGCTATATATTTTGGTGCAATGAGACAGCCATATTCCATAGTAGCAGTAGAACCTACCTGTGCAAGAAATGGTGAGGCGATGCGTTATCCTGATGAGTGTCATCATGCAGCATATGCATGGGTATAGCGGCGCACATTTTTGGAACCTTGTAATAAATTACACGCCTTACGAGCAACGCTTGAGCGTGCCACTTAGTGATCAGGAGGCCCTACACTAACGACTCAGTACGTTTGCACACAATAATCAAAATCGTTTTCATGGTTCGTTTAATAATATTGCTACGGCATGAGCCGGGCGAGAAGAGGAGGAAGACGTTGGCTGGCGTACTCTCGGGGAATTGGCCTGGAGTTGACAGAACCTGCAATTCTTTCGTTCGGGGCGTCCACTTTGGGATTCAGCCACAGGGATGCATGCTTCGCTGTCCAAACATTCCTTACAGAATCCAAACGAATGCCCTGCTAAATTATATCTTTTTATTACTGTTAAATTAATTATTACTCATTCAACAGCACCTTCCTGATTTTATTTTAGCCGGTAATTCAACCCTATTCAATGCTATTCCCATAGATATTAGGAAATTTATGTTCTATATTATTTTGGAATAATCCACCCATTTCTTGGCCAATCCCCCATCCTGGGTAGGAGCCACACGTGTCACAGGCTACAACAACAACAACAACAACACCACCATCTTGACTTCACCATCAACCTCGTCCTTTAAATAAAGCCGGTTCAACATTAACCGTAACGGTTTTGTGGTGGATGTGCTGGGTACTTCGACCAAAACGACGGAGTTGCTGCTGCAGGTGCCACGCCGGAGCCGACGCCTCACTCGACTGCCTCCGACACCACTTGAGATCCCGATGTCCCACAGCGGCTACCAACAGCCTTCTCTGGATGCTCCAGTGCTAACAACCGGCGCCTGGATGCATCAGATGCATCCCCACCCCTTCTCAGGAAAATTCGACGAGGACTTGGAGGAATGACTCACCCACTACAAGCGTGTGCGCAAGTACAACGGCTGGAACTCCACGGCTCAGCTCGACAATGTCGTTCTGTTTCTCATAGACACTACGCTAGTGTGGTTCGAGAACCTTGAAGGTACCTTCAAAACGTGGGACATCTTCCATACTGGCGTCACAGAGTGCTTTGGCGATTCCACCACGAAAAGAAAGCGGGTGGAGCAGACATTGCTTCAGCGCGCTCTCGTCCCAGGTGAAACCTGTACTACGTACATAGAGGCGATCCTGACGCTTTGCAAAACGGTGAATCCTCGTATGTCCGAAGAGGACAAAGTTGGACACCTTCTCAAAGGCATCGCCGAGGATGTTTACAATTATGGAATCGGAAAGGAGAGTCTCGCCTCGGTCGCCGACCTCATCAAGCATTGCCGCACATTTGAGGCCTTGAAGCTGCGCTGTACCACGCCAAAGTTCGGCAGGTTAGCGAACCTCACAATGGTGGCAAGGGTTGACGATAACGACAACTACACTTTTCAATTTGACCTTGCGGCAACTATAAGACGATTTGTCTGCGAAGAACTTGAACGACGTACCAAAGGGGCGGATGTCGAACAGCTTGGTTGCGCTACCAACCAACCTCAAGAACGTATCTGCTTTGTCCGCATTGCCTGCTATGCCAGGCGTTAGAGACTGTTGAGTGTATCAGCTGCGACAGCTCCGACGTACCTTTCCCGACGACATGACGCACGATCAACGCTCTCATCGAGCTACCACCACGATTAGGAATTCGGAAGATTGCGTTTATTATTCGCAGCGTCCCAGGGTTGACCACGAGGCTTACAACGTCGGTCGCGCAGCGCCTGCGTGTTACAGGCTGTGGCGCCTCAGGACACATTGCTCGTTTTTGTCGCCGGCGCCAACAGACAACGACATATAGCCCACCACCAGCTTGGCCTAATTTTGAACGTCACAGTTATGACGACCTTTGGCCGAAAGACCCGGATACCGCAAACACCACAGGCGGGCCCACTCCGGAATACTTTCCGTCAATATAGTAGAAGGAGTGTGGCTCGCCAACTTCAGACCGCAGCCAGACGCCCGTAACCAGTCGCCAACGCCGTTTACTGTCACCACGGCGACGTGCTATGTCACCACCGCCGTCGGGAAATAGGCCGGCGCGGCCGATGGAGGTAAGGTCGCCGGACAGTCTGCATCTATGCGAAATACACCTCTGCCTATTATGATGGTGAAGAAGAAAGTGCGTGTGTTAATTGATAGTATACCTGCAACAGCATTAGTGGATAGTGGTGCTACCGTTTCCATCATGAGTGTGACTTTCGAAGAGAGGCTGGGTCGGAAAGTTATGTACCCGTGGAATGATGGTGAGAGGTTTCGTGATGTCAGTGGAGAGTGCCTAGTTCCCTTTGGTATTTGTGTCGCTAGTGTTTCATTCGGAGGATAAGATCTTAAAACAGAATTTCCCGTACTACCGCAGTGCACTCATGATATGACTCTCGGGACTGACTTTCTTCAGGATTGTGGTGCATCCGTTAACTGTGGCACAGGCGAAGTTACCTTGAATAGCGCGCTTCTCGCCACCCTTGCCGACACATCCTTACCAGAGAAAAACAATTGTGTTGTTTCGAAAGATTTGCTGCTACCGCCTTGGTCGCTGTCATGTATCCCTGCCGATTTCTCTGCTGCCGACTTTTCATCGTTTGACGCGCAAGTCGAGCCACTTGCGTCGAGCTGCATAAAGAAAGATGTACTTGTACCACGCTCTCTCGTGAGAGTAGTGAATGGCACCTCCAATTTGTGTGGCTTTCAATTGTTCTTGCGTCCCTGCTGTTCGGCCGCGTGATATGAAGTTCGCGGAATTTTACAATATTAATTACAGCTCGATTACAATTCTAAACGAGGAGGAGCAGTCTCGTACTAGCGATCCCCAACGAAGCACTCCTGAAGAGTAGATCCTACGGATGATCAACAACGCGCTGCCCTCACATGAACGCCACGCTCTCGCACAAGTTTTGTGGGCAAATTTTACTCTGTTTGATTTCACCCAAGGCGACAAGCAGGCTTCACTCCCGCGTTCTCGTGAAAAAATTGACAGAATTGACACCGGATCTGCGCACCCCATTAGGCAAAAGCCTTACCGTGTTTATTCAATGGAGAGGACAGTTATCGCCGAACAGGTGAAAGACATGCCACGGAAAAGTGTTGTTGAATAGTCCTCTAGTCCGTGGGCAGCACCAGTAATCTTAGTAAAGAAGAAGGATGGATCGTGGCGGTTCTGCGTTGATTACAGGAAACTGAAGCGTAGCAGCGGTCGGCAGAAAGTTAGGTGGGCGGATGAGATTAAGAAGTTTGCAGGGACAACATGGCCACAATTAGTACATGACCGGGGTAGTTGGAGAAGTATGGGAGAGGCCTTTGCCCTGCAGTGGGCGTAACCAGGATGATGATGATGAACGCGGTCACCAAAAAGGATGTGTATCCGCTTCCTAGAATTGATGATGTCATCGACTGTCTGCATTCCACTGCCTACTTTTCATCGCTGGATTTGCGATCGGGGTATTGGCAGATACCCATGCACCCAGACGATAAGGAAGAAGCGGCCTTCATGACACCATACGGTTCTTATGAATTTAAGGTTATGCCATTCAGCCTTTATATCGCGCCAGCAACCTTCGAACGATTAATGGACACTATCCTCCGGGCACTTAAAGAGGAAATTTGTTTGGGCTACCTCGATGATGTGGTGATTTTTGGCAGCACATTGAGTGAGCACAACAGCCGTCTCAGTCTTGTTCTGGATTGTATCAAACAAGCCGGCTTGATCCTAAATTCCTAGAAATGTCGTTTCGGGGAAACTGAGACGTTGGTACATGGGCATCTGGTCGACAAAAACGGTGTGAGACCAGATTCACGGAAGATTGAGGCAGTCAGCTCCTTCGAAGCACCGAAGTCAGGGCCAGAGTTGAGGCGTTTCTTGGGCCTGTGCACGTATTTTCATCGCTTCCTCCCAAGATTCGCCGACGTGGTGTATCCCTTAACATGTCTTCTCCAAAAAGCCGTCTCTTTCAACTGGACATCGGCTTGCGACGACGCGTTCCGCTAGCTAAAATTTCTACTATCAGGGCCCCATATTGCGTCACTTCGATGCATCCTCACCTAAGGAAGTACATGCTGATGCCAGTGGCATGGGCATTGGGGCCGTACTAGTGCAACGTCATCAAGGAGCTGAACACGTTGTGACTTATGCTAGTCACTCTTTGACAGACGGAACGCAATTACACTGTGCACGAGCAAGAATCCTTGGCAGCTGTTTTTCGCTGTACACAAATTTCGGCCCTACATCTACGGACGCCGGTTCACTATCGTTACTGACCACCACGCGTTATGCTGGTTGGTGAATCTCCGTGACCAAAGTGGACGACTGGTACATTCGGCTCTACGACTGCAGCAGTACGACTTCGCTATTTCATACAAGTCTGGGCGTCGCCACGCAGATGAGACGACCGATTACAGTCCTTTTTATCTCCTTTACGCACGTCCACCGCTAAGCTGCCTTGACACTATACTACCGTTTGACTTTCACAGCGAGTACTCTGTTCCCAAGACGCTTTGTCTTGCCGAAGAAGCCCGGCGTATTGCTCGCCTTCGTGCTGTGGCATCGCAATACCGATTGAAAGAGCGCTATGACAGCCGACACCAGTCTGTCTCGTACGCTAAGGGAGACTTTGTGTGGTTGTGGACTCCGGAAAGTAAACGTGGCTTATGCGAACAGGTTTTACCCCGGTACACGGCCCATTCGTCATTGTAGATCCTTGAGTGACTTGACGAACGTGGTGCCACGCTTGCCGTCCGCTGGTAGTCGGTCTAGCCGAACCCAGTTAGTACATGTTGCCCGTCTTAAGCGGTTTCACCCTGCGCTTTTCGATTGATTTGGACTTGCCCAGCGGGCTTCGTTTGGCAACCGGGGATGGCTACGGCATGAGCCGGGCAAGGAGAACAGGAGGAAGACGTTAGCTGGCGTAGCCTCGGGACGCCATCTTGACTTCACCATCAACCTCATCCTTTAAATGAAGCCGGTTCAACATTAACCGTAAAAATATTATTAGAACATAGAAGTACATCTGCAATTTTTTAAAGAAATGTAGTTCAATGAAGACATGTCTCAGTTATTTATTTGTTTATTTACTTGTTTTACTTATTTATCTATTTATGTCCCAAATGCTTACTTAAGGGGTGTTACATGGCGGGTGGAACTTTTATGAGAGGAAACGTTCTTCAATGCACTGTTTGAATCTAAGGGGCTTGTCAGTGTAACGCAGTCAGCTGCAAGGGCATTGAAATCATTCGAGTTTGTGAGAAGACACCAGGTGGGAGGAGGTGCGAGCGTGGCCATGGTAAACGGCTTTGTTGTTGCTTGCGCGACAGGATCGGTGGCCAGGAGTGACGACTGAATTCCCGAGCTGTAAATGATAGAATTTTGTTTAAAAAAGACAAAGGCCGGGTATTTTACGTCTGGATACCAAGCTGCAAAAAGTTTGCATTTGGTTAGAGGTGGGTGACGCTGGAATGCTAAGCAAAATCAGAAAAAGAATGAGCCTAGCTACACGGTTCTGAACGCTTTCAATAGATTTAGATAGGTGAGATTGGTGGGGATGCCATATTGAGCGTGCGTACTCTAGTATTGGACGCACTAGGGTAGAATAGGCTAATCATCTGACAGAGGGTGTTGGTGGGCGCATGTTACGCCGCAAATTGCCTAGAATGCGATTGGTTAGTGGTGATGCGAGTACTGTGAGAGGATCAACTAAGGTCGCGTGATATGGTTACGCCGAGGTAATTGCGTGCGGGCGTAACAGATATGCAAGAAGTACAGACCATGTTGGTTCGAGGCGCGTAACTAGACCTTCGGTGAAATGAGACTGACGTGGTTTTGCTGTTGTTTAACGACGTGAGCCTTCTTCCGCATCAATTCTGCACTTGGTCGAGATGGCTCTGAACAGCATCAGGGTCGGGATCGTGGGGCGGTAGGTGACGCAATCAGCTGCGAATAAACGAATGTTCTATGATATGCATGATGGCTGATCATTAATAAAAAATCAGAAACAACAGTGGGCCTAAGACGGCCCCCTGAGGTAGGCTGGCAAATCGGCAATTAGAGGTAAACAGGCCGAATTCGCGTAGAGAAACTGTGAGCGATTATTCGAGAAACAGAATATTCTAGAGAAAACGTGTTGGTTAAGGTTCAAACGTGAAAGTTCTAAGAAAAGCGTCTGATGCAGAACTTTGCCGAACGCCTTTTCAAAAGCGAGAAGGGCGTCCACTGGTATATTAATATCCAGGCTGAAGCTAAGATCGGCAATGGAAAGGGCGAGCTCGGTTTAACAGGACCAGACTTGTTGAAAAAAAAATTGTGGGGTTTCAGGTGACAAAACCGCGCTTTGATTATGAGGCACGCCGTAGCGAGCGACTCCGGAAACTTGCCCACCTGGGGTTCTTGAATAACGTGCACCTAAATCTAAATACGCGGGTGTTTCCGCATTTCGCCCCCACCGAAGTGCGGCTGCCATGGCAGGGATTCGAACTCGCGGCCTCGGGCTCAGCAGCCGAACGCAATAGCCACTAAGCAACCACAGCATGAGTTGCTGAAAACCATGCTCACTATGGTGAAAAAAGCTGATAGATTGCAGGAACTTAATAATGCTAGAATAAACAATATGTTTCATTAATTTCGAGTAGATGCATGTGATACATTCAATGGTAAGTACGATACAAAGATCAGGCTAATTTTGGTACAGGAAATAATTTTTCCTATCTTCCAGTAATGTGGTACTACGTTAGGGAATAACAATGGCGCAAAATATGCGATGACACTCCTAATGTTCTTAGTGTTATTTAGTATCCTAGTGTTCCTTTCATCAATACCACGGGATAAAGTAAGGTTAAGGTGGGAGGCGTCATTCAAAAGTCAGTTTTCTCATAGATTATTTATTTTCTGTTCGCAATTTTTATGAGTGTCCAAACATTCAGAAACATATTACGAAAGAAATGACCTTCCTATCATCATTAGTTTAGGAGTTACAGCAGGTTTTCCAACTCATACCCCCGTATTGCGAAACCTAAACCACAGTGCATTTGTTCCGAAAATCATGACTCTTTCTTTTGTATATAAACATTATTCAAACTACTTATTTTATGTTGTATGTAACGTTAACGGGCATTTCTGTTCTTTGTTGTGCCTTCATAATTCGTTTAAAATATCTAAAAAATCGTTACACGACCTCTATGGCTTGTATGTGTTGTTTGGACATCTTTCATAACTTTGAAACATTTGTTTACATTTTTTTTTCAATACAAGATGTTGCTCCACCTCAAGCTATGCAAATGTTTATAACGTTCTTCGCAATAAATATTTGGTATGTAAATATGCACGCTTATTCCTAACATAGAGATGTGTGCGACGAACTATATTTTTAATATAAAATTCATCTTGCAAATAAACTTTGTTCAAATAGGCAATTTCTTTCACTTTGTTGAGCTTTTGGAACATTACTTCCTTGTTACTTATAACATTACATTTATCCTAGTTCATTGCATAGGTCCTACACCCAATTAGCTACATAAATGCCAAAGTTGTACTAAATTCATCAATTCATTAGTAACTTATCATTGCTGGGACGACTAGCACTTTTAGAACACTTCATGCAAAATATTACCCGACAAAAATAAAATCAACGAATTTTTGCATTTTAAGTAGTTGGGAAAGTTAACTAAGACATGCTTATTCAGAAAAAAATGTTATTTCAATCCTGACTTCCGATTTAAAAAGTTTTTTGCAGCCTTCCACCTTAAGACACTCAATTTGTTTAGCAATACCATAGGCGTCAAAAGAGAGCGGGCATGAGTAGATAATCTTTACGCGGAAATTCTGGAAGATAATCTAAAGGTTCATCAGCGAAAACAGCCAAAAAGAACTCATTAACAGATTTTCAACGCCAGAGTCCGCAACGGGAACATGACAATCGTCTGTTAACGAAGTGTTTTGGCGGGACTTGGGTTTAAAACCCTCCACAATTGCCTCAAATTATTACAAAGCGTAGCAGATAATGTCGATGAAAAGAACGTTCGCTTGGTTCTTTCAGGCGAGAAACTCGGATTCCCTCTTAGCGGAGTAGCACTTATCGCAGATGTGCGGGTTCTTAGAACGTTAAGCAAAACGCAAAAGTATATTTTTCATTATCTAGATCCCTAAGGATTATATTAAACCATGGCGATTACGCGCATACTCATACAGTAAGGGAAGTATATGAGTTTTTATGAAACTGCATCTTAGCTTTTAAAGGCGACCAGTTCGCTTCGAAGGAACTCTTCGAGTAAGATGACATGAATCACGCAGAGAAACTGGTAAGTTCGCTGGTAACGCTTTCCTAGTCCATCCCATCGTAAACAGTAACGGTTGTTTTAATAACGTTTGGACAAGGTGACGCAACCGAAAGTGAGTCATGTAGAACTGAATCGTTGCTTAGGCCAGGAAGGTAATAGAATGAAAGTACGTAGTCCGGATGTGAAGTAAATATAAGACCGCGCACGTTATAAATGTGGCCAGTTGTCCTCGAATAGAATATGGGATACCTGACGTAATTCCTAATGCACTTTGGCCCATTATTCCCAATGGGCCATTCAGTGTTCCGCTGTTATTTTCAGCGTTCTCTCACACCAGGTATCGTTCCTTCATCTTGGAAACAAAGTCCTCCCCTTTTGTAAATCTGGTAACAAAGCGCTTTTCCGGCTATAGATAGATCTTTTTACCACTTTTTCAAACAAAATGTTAGTACAGATAGTTTAGAAGCATATTATCTAATTCATTGAATCTCATGTGTGTATGAGCTTGAACATGGCTTTTGCACGAATTTAGTACATTCTCGCTGTTTATGGAATTCATTTACATTATTTCTGCTTTTGGCATTAGAATCTAGTTGGATGCCATGTTGATAGAGTTTGTAGGCGTTTGGAACCATTATGTGCTCTAAACTACTCAACTAGCTCAGCATTATCCTTGAGACTCTGTACCACTTCACTACATTTCTAACTTTCTCTTGAATTGGTTGCACTTTGATTCTGCCAGGCAAGGTATCTTATCAGGTGTTCTTCAGGTGTCTCTGACTGCCAACTTCCTATTTTTACTTTACATACGCACGCGACGTTCCCAGTAACACAGAAATTGACATTTGATTCTAAGCTGACGATTGTGTTTTTCATGGCCATAATTAATTCTGCTGACAACTGCCAATGCCGGAATTATTTACTCGCCCAATCTTGGCCCTGGTGTTCGGCTTGGCTCTGATACATAGTCCTTCATAAAACAAACATCACCAATTATCCCTACCTATTTTGTTAACGTACCAACTCTAGACGGAGTTTTTCAATTCAAGTACGTAAGCCTCATCTTATCTATTATCCTTGTCCAAGTTTGTTTTTTTGCCTGTACTAAAGCTTTTTAAGAATTTCTGTATTTGCAGGAAATCCTAAAATAATCTGCAAGTAATGTTCAGCTTCTCATCTGTAAATTGTTAAATTACCTCTTTTAAGATATGGTTCAGTTGCATGGAATGCGCACAAGATAACGACATTACAAAGTGGAAACCGTCCAGAAAAAAACCCATTTCCATTTTTCACAATAACTGTGACTTTTCCTCCTAATCAGTTATGTCTTGGTTTAATCAGCAATGTCTGGTAAATTATCACTCTGGGTTTGAAAACAGCTCTTGCTTGTGTTGATTCAACAAGCTTAAAAGGATAAATGAAAACTATGTTTAGACCAATACAAGAAAGGAAATTAATGTGGAGACTATGTTTGTCAGTTTTTATTTGTTTTTTAACAAATGTTCGTAAATACTACGCAAGGGCAACTAGCTTCATAGTGGCCGCTCATTAAACATGTCGTACTGCCAAGAAAGATTTACCAAAATTGTAGTGCAATGTGACTGCGAACTTGTGGTATCAAAATGAGAAATGGAAAAGAGCGTGTAATGTCTGACGCTGCTTTGTTCAACATATTATTCGCCATTAAAAAATTCGCGAGGCCACAATATTCATATGGGGACGGATTAGCAGCGAAGCTTTTTAGGCTGAATACATGGGCTGCCTACGTTAAGAAATCATACATTTTTTTGTAATACGGCACGACACTACGCCGACACAAGCACCGCCGCGGTCACCGCACCTGCCATGCACACACCGTAACCACTGCTACAGCTGCGCCAGCACCTCCGACGCGCGTGATGTTCTAATCGTGTACAGAAGCGCAGGCACCGTGCAAAGGCGCCGTCGCCACGCCCTTTTCTCCTCACATCATTCCTCACATAGGGTTTCAAATAAATTGCTTGACGGCCAACTTTCCACACTACATGCATTTTCTTATATATATATATATATATATATATATATATATATATATATATGTGTGTGTGTGTGTGTGTGTGTGTGTGTGTGTGTGTGTGTGTGTGTGTAGAGAGAGAGAGATAGAACTTGAGCGGTGCTACAAGGTAATCTATTAAACGCAATCTATTAAACTTTTCTTTGAATTTTGGTGCAGTGCTTGCAGCCTGCTTCACTGCCACCACGCGCCGGCGCGATATTGCACAATCTCCGGGATCGGCCCACGCATTCCTATACACCCACCATGATAAGGACATGAGCCGGCCGGGGAACCCCCCTAACCTCTGGGAACGCATGCGGGGGATTCATACATGGGATAGAGGTAAACAGCTTCGCTGTAATTGTCTGTATTGTGGTGAAGGTAATTAGACTAAATTTGTTGACCATTATGAAACACATACAAGACCCTGGTCCACATATAGATATATATGTGAGCGCGTAGAGAAAGACAAGAGAGTTTTATGTCAAAAGCTCTGTTTCTCAACGTAATTAGAAGTGAAATTTGCATACTGAATTATTTGCATCTAAATTATCGTGTACAAGTGTAACAAGATATCGTATACAGTTATCGATATAATTATCGGTCTTCATTACAGGCCTTCTTGCGCATATTTGCTGTTGTGACGTAAGCTACCATAATTCGTCCTTTTGTGGAGGACAATTATATGGTCACATTTAGTTGTTTAACTTCGATAATGGTTTATGGTATTATAATGTAATAGCATATTAGCATAACATAATAACTACTATAGCATGACTCCGTACCAGAAGCGCCAAGAGCGCGTCTGGGCCCATCCGAAGCGTCTGGACTGCTCCCGTGTCCGCGCGGAACATGATGCAATGTTTATTTTACCCGCCCCCTCTAACGACATTCCGGGGCCGCTCGTGGTTGCCAGACGCCGCAGTCGAAACCGAAACTCCCTGAACCAAAACTGTGTGCTTGCACCATAACTCTCCTTCCTCGTAAAATGAAGAGACGAGTATGTTAGCCAAGGCTGTCGGCAGCGCAAGCATAGGCGAACACTCAGTCAGATTCCAAATCGCACAGGTTGATGCACAGATCTTCCTGAACGGGTGGCGCAGGGATGTGTGAGTCTTGGACATTGAGCTATCGCTCTACGTGCGCCGGTTTCGGTCGGTCCCCGGAGACGACTTCGAATCGTCGACGAATTCCAATTCTGAACGATTTCGGGTTGCGACGCAGTACTTTAAGTGGATAGGCAGGACAGGCCACCATTGGGATCAGAACCTGGCAACGTTTAATGCTAGAAGGTTATCTAGTGAGGCGAGTCTAGCACTGCTATTCGAGGAAGTAGAGGGTAGTAAATGGGATTTAATACGGTTAAGTGAACTTAGGAGGACAAAAGAAGCATATACAGTGCTAAAATGCCGGCACATCCTCTGCTACCGGGGCTTAGCGGAGAGACGAGAACTAGGAGTCGGATTCCTGATTAATAAGGATATAGCTGGTAACATACAAGAATTCTATAGCATTAGCGAGAAGGTAGCAGGTCTTGTTAAACTTAATAAGAGACACAAACTCAAGGTCGTACAAGTCTACACCCCAACATCCAGTCATCATGACCACGAAATCGAAAGCTTCTTTGAAAATGTGCAATTAGCGATGGTTAAAGTCAAAACAAAATACACTACTCTAGTGGACGACTTCAATGCCAGGGTAGGCAAGAAGCAGGCTGGAGACAAATCAGTGGGGTAATATAGTATAGGCTCTAGGAATAGCAGGGGAGAGTTATTAGTAGAGTTTGCAGAACAGAATAATATACGGATAATGAATACCTTATTCTGCAAGCGGGAGAGCGAAGATTGGACGAGGGAGAGCCCAAATGACGAGACGAGAAATGAAATATATTTCATACTCTGCGGTAACCCTGGCATCATACTAGATGTGGACGTGCTCGGCAAGGTGCGCTGCAGTCACCATAGGATGGTAAGATCTCGAGTTAGCCTAGACTTGAGGACGGAACGGAAGAAACTGGTACATAAGAAGCCGATAAATGAGTTAGCGGTAAGAAGCAATTGAGAGGAATTCCGGATCAAGCTACAGAACAGGTATTCGGCTTTCCACTTATGGGACGTAGTGACTGCGGATCCGAATCATGAGACTGAAATAATCAGAAGAAAAAGAATGGGCTAAGGTGCGTTTTGCAGCCATTCTCAGACCATGGACAGCAGGTTGCCATAATTCCTCAAGGGAAAAGTGTATAACAGCTGTGTCTTACCAGTACTCACGTACGGGGCAGAAACCTGGAGGCTTACGAAAAGGGTTCTACTTAAATTGTAGACGACGCAACGAGCTAGGGAAAGAAGAATGATGGGTTTAATGTTAAGGGATAAGAAAAGGGCAGATTGGGTGAGGGAACAACGCGAGTTAATGACATCTTAGTTGAAATCAAGAGAAACAAATGGGGGGGCATGGGAAGGACGTAATGAGGAGGGAAGATAACCTATGGTCATTAAGGGTCTCGGACTGGATTGCAGGGGGCGGCAGAAAGTTAGGTGGGCGGAGGAGATTAAGAAGTTTGCAGGGACAACATGGCCATAATTAGTACATGAAACGGGGTAGTTGGAGAAGTATGGGAGATGCCGTTGCCCTGCAGTGGGCGTAACCAGGCTGATGATGATGATGACTTCGAATGGGCCGTCGTGCGGTTGCTGAAGGGGTCTACATAGCTAGAGTTGCTGTGGAACGGCAGTTGTATCTCATAGTCCGCAAGCATGACGAGTGTTGGAGAGGGCCGGACAAGTGCTCCTTTTTGCTCGCTTCTATAAACTGACCAGGGAGGCGAAGGGTGGTGCCATAGA
The DNA here is from genome assembly GCF_050947875.1 of Dermacentor variabilis. Classification (NCBI taxonomy): domain Eukaryota; kingdom Metazoa; phylum Arthropoda; class Arachnida; order Ixodida; family Ixodidae; genus Dermacentor; species Dermacentor variabilis. The sequence continues at coordinate 48,958,460 of NC_134576.1, read as the reverse complement.
TCAACTCAGCGCTTGTACATTTCAAGTTCCTTTTCAGCGTCGTTCGCATGCCGAAAACAAGCGGCAGCACTTCGGCTCGTAGATATGGTTCCCCGTAGGCAGTTATAGAAGATTTGAGCTGCCGAGGCATTCGGTAGACCAGGCCGTTAGCTGCTGGACGGCAGGCAATGATTCGAATACAACGTGTGCCGAGATGAGCGAGAAGTTGTTTGAAAAGGGCAGACTGAGATTGGCATCCGCGGCCTGTTGTCACGTAGGAGACTGTTCCAAAGCGTACAATCCATGTCAGCAGGAATGCCTTGGCGACGCTCTCAGCCGACATATCTAGCATAGGAAAGGCTTTCAGCCAGCAAGCGAAGCGGCTGACACAAGTAAGAATGTAGCTACAACCTTGGGAATCTGGCAAAGGCCAATTCTATCAATCTGGACTTCTCTGAATCGGGCGTCTGGTGGCAGGAAGGTTGACCGCGGTGTAACGGTGCGGCGCTGTATCTTTGAAAGTTGGCACTGAGTGCGTTTCGTGACCAATGTCTTATGTCATCATTCATGCCTCGCCACAGGGATCGCGGGGCCACAGGTCCTTACGTTGCACAGATCCTCCGGTGCTACAGAGAGTGTAGGGAACAGAATACACAGTGGCGAAAGGATTTCGATGCAAATTGGCGTGGTGTGGCAGTGGGTATGTCACGCACGTGCATGTTTGCAAGGACACATCTCAAAAAACAATGATGAAGAACGTCGTCCCTCATTGAAGGGAAGGGGGCAACAGAATAGAAGGGGGAGGAACTACTGAAGTAGTCCTCCCCTATCCTCCCAGCCGACTCCAGGATGGCCTCCTGAAGGTCGGGCCTCGAGCTGCGCAAGGCAGCCTCGCAGTGCTCCTCATCATCATCATCACCAGCCTGGTTACGCCTACTGCAAGGCAAAGGCGTAACCATTCTTCTCCAACTACCCCAGTCGTGAACTAATTGTGGCCATGTTGTCCCTCAAAACTTCTTAATCTCATCCGCCCACCTAACTTTCTGCCGCCCCCTGCTACGCTTTCCCGTCCCTTGGAATCCAGTCCTTAACCCTTAGTGACCATCGGTTATCATCCCTCCTCATTACATGTCCTGCCCATGCCCCATTTCTTTTTCTTCATTTCAACTAAGATGTCATTAACACGCGCTTGTTCCCTCACCTAATCTGCTGTTTTCTTATCCCTCAACAGTACACCCATCATCCTTCTTTCCATAAACCGTTGCGTCGGCCTCAATTTTAGTAGAACCCTTTTCGTAAGTCTCCAGGTTTCTGCCCCGTCCGTGGGTACTGGTAAGACACAGATGATATATACTTTTCTCTTGAGGGTTAACGGTAACCTGCTCTTCATGATCTGAGAATGCCTGCCAAACGCACCCGAGCCCATTCTAATTTTTCTGATTATTTCAGTCTCACGATGAGAATCCGCGGTCACTACCTGCCATAAGTAGATGTATTCCCTTACCTCTTCCGGTGCCTCACTACCTATCGTAAACTCTTGTTCTCTTCGGAGACTGCTAAACATTACTTTAGTTTTCTGCCGATTAATTTTTAGACCCACCCTTCAGGTTTGCCTCTCCAGGTCAGTGAGCATGCATTGTAATTGGCCCCCTGAGTTACTAAGGTATTCTCCATGAACTCTTATCCGCAATTCTTCCCAATCCAGGTCTCTGAATACATCCTGTAAACAGGCTGTGAATTCCATTGGAGAGATCGTATCTCCTTTCTTGACACCTTTCTTTATTGGGATGTTGTTGCTTTCTTTATGGAGGACTACGGTGGCTTTGGAGCCGCTATAGATATCTTGCAGTATTTTTACATACGGATCGTCTACACCCTGATTTCTTAATGCCTCCATGACTGCTGAGGTTTGGACTGAATCAAATGCTTTCTCGTAATCAATGAAGGCTATATCCTCCAAAAACCCTGCGTGCAACGTATTGCACATTTAAGCACTTCGTAACCGAAATATGCTGAAAGCGAAACCAAAATAGTACCTCCGAGCAAAAGGATAGAAAGTTGGGCGAGTTGGTATGGTAACATGATCTTGGGTTGCTGCGCGAAGAGACACATACAAACACTTTAGCGCCCGTCCTGTCTGCTTCTAGTCTGTATCCGTGTCCCTTTGCGCTGCAACCCAAGATCAAGTCCCTCCAAGGTACAGTAGAGACTGGTGGTGCCATCTGCTGGTCTTCCATGCAACTGTAGGCGTGGCGTGGAGCTCACGCTAACAAATAAGAATGACGTCCCTCATTCCGGACGTTTACTATCGAGGTCACCAAAGTAAATCGTTTTCATGTATTTAAAAATTACGTCATGCTCCTGAATATTGTTTTACGACCTAATGAAAGAATAAGTTCTCACTCACCACAGCTATATGTGCCTTTACTTTTCTATTTTCTTCTTCAATTCACTCGTAAATTCAATTAGCAACAGGTTGCACGTCCGGGCAATGTTGACTTCCTGTGACTACATTCGGCAGAACCAATTATATTGATTCGCTTTTTCTCTCTATTAAAATTAGGGGTTTATTTATTGAAAATAAATAACATAAAATATCTTTAGATGCAGCCTATGTCTCTGCCCTCAAAATTCTTGAGAGGATTGCGGCGAATGGGAACAATTCTGACTTGGACTTGTCAGGCTCGGAAGATCTCCCTTATGGTGCAGAAGCGAATGAGTAGTGCGGCTGAATTCTAGGTAATATCTCGTGCACGTCGTTCATTTGCAAATGTTACGGCACCCCACTTCTGTCCCCTTATATCAATTGTTATATTTATTGCAGATGAAGAGGAGCAAGATTGTCACTACGATTCGGACAACGATGTCGACGGCGGCGATAACGGCGTTTCCAACGCAGTCGTGCCTTCTGGCGAAAGGTGGAGTCGTAGGCAAGTCTACGCATCCGTCCTTCCCGATGCACCTGATGTACCGTCGTCTACGGCCGACGAAAGTGATGGCTGCTTTGGAAATCAGTTCTACATAAGATACACGGATAAGCAGGCATTTTATCTTCTCCACGAAATGACTGAAGTTTCGTACCTCCAGCGCACAGGACGGTCGATGAACTCACCTCCTGGGGAAATGAAGGTATTCCTAGGAGCTACATCGCTCATGAGCTGCATGGTTTATCTTTGAGCTAGAATGTATTGGAACCAAAGAACACGTGGCGCCGCCGTAGCCGACAAAATAACCAGGGATAGGTTTTTTCTCATCCGATCGAACCTCAAGGTATTCAACGACCTCGCTTTTTCCGACGAAGGTAAAGAAGCCGATCGGCTATGGAAAGTCGGTCCTGTTCTTCACTTCATTAGAAACGCTTGCCTCACGGTGCCGTGCTCACCAAACATCTGCGTTGGCGAGCAAATTATTCAATTCACCGGTAAGTGCCCAGTGAAGCAGCTCGTTCCTGGGAAGCCCAACCCGACAGGCCTAAAGAATTTTATCTTGGCAAGCCCTCAAGGCCATGTCTTAGATTTTGAGATCTTTCAAGAGAAAGGAAGCCTCGCACAAAAGAAACAACATGGAATCGGTGCTACCGTTGTGCTGAAGCTTGCAGGAACTTTACCATGTGGAAGCTCACTGTGTTTCGACAGATATTTTACAGTAACGCATCTTCTTGAGTCATTGGCTGAAAAGAATCTCAGGGAGACAGGGACAATCATGAAATCACGGCTTCCGAAAAGGCTCAAGCTCAAGGCGGACCGGGAAATGCCTACTGAAGGTCGCGGGGCAATGTCTCAGTGTGTCGGCACTGTCTCTTACCTATGCATCACGAACTGGTATTACAAGAAACCGATCATGTTTGCCTCCACAAACAAGGGCATGGAGCCTGCGGTTGAGTGCATACAATTTTCAAAGCAGGAGCGAAAGAACGTTGCTGTCAAAAGACCAGCCTTTGTCGCAGAGTACAACACTTACATGCGAAGTTTAGATATCTGCGACAGAATGCTCAGCCACTACCCCACTACCATGCGCACAAAGAAATGGACAATTCGGACCCTCGTCTTCAGGATGGATATCGGAATTGGGAACTCTTGACTGCTTTACAAGCAAGGCCACCGAGAGCTGGACACACCGAGAAAAAACATCATGAAACTGCTTGACTTTAAGCTCGAGCTCGCCCGTTTTCTGTTCGCCTCGGACAAGGGATTTGCCACAACTGAAAGTGATTGCAAAGCCTTGAAAGTGCGGAAGCCAGCAGTTGTGCCACTTCCGTAACCATCCGTGCGCACACTGGGTGGGTCCCACATGCCGGAGATGGTGGATCAGAAGTCTGCAAGCAGGTGTCGGAACCCCGGCTCCTGCGAAAGGACCAAGTTCTGATGCTGCAAGTGTAAACTATTCTTGTCCTTGACAGCTGACCGTAACTGCTTCAAAGTATTTAACAAGAAACGAGATCAGCGGGGTCAATAAAAGTGTGCCTATGACATCATGCTCCATGGTTTTTTTTACAACTTAGTCCCAATGTGCAATATATTACACATCTGATAACTTTTCAACGAACTGTCGTAAAAAATAGAGAATGATATCAGAATTATCTTCTTACTCTGATAAATTCAATTATTTAAAAAATAACTGGTTTTTAATATGTCATGTCTCGGGTCTCAGGAGGATTCAAAGTTTCCACCGGTGTATTGTTGCAAGCAATAACATGACGATGTTATAGGATAGCACGACTCCTTGGACGATGTTGTAACTTTATGCGGGTGGGGAATGTTGGCACGAAGTGGCACACCTGGCAACTCCTGCTGTGCAGAAGGAACAGCGACCTGTTAGCCAACAGCGTCATGAGCGTCGTCACTGGGGCAGCAGGTGTCGCACTAGGATCTGGAAAGCTTACCATCTCGAATGCGGCCGGTATAGTAAAGAGCATAGCAACAGAGAAACCTTAAATTCAAAGTCAGGATGGCTGTGAAAATCTTCTAGCTGAATGTACTGCCAAAGGAATAGGACATGAATAAATAACTAAGGAAGAAAAGTGAAATCAGGCGAGAAACATTTCATGATAATTCAAGTAGAAGCTATTTTGGAAGCGAGCTCAGTAAGCCTTATAACGCGCAGTTGTAAAGCGAGATACACTACATAAGAAGAAACATGCAAAGAAGAAAAATGTTATATCAGAATGGGAAATTATCTCCCGGGTTGTTGGGTTAGGCACCACTGTTATGCTTGAAGGGCTGCGCTTTACGGACAGCATGCGTAAGTATTTCCGCCCTAATGATCAGCAAAAGGCGGTTGGAGGTGTGTTGGCAGAAACATCGGGAGACTACAAAGAACTTATGGATGCAAAAACGAAGTTTGCCTCTAATGGAGAACAATGTTGATGCTGTACATATTTGTCGTCGAAGGGTAACTAAGACATACGAAAAAATGAGGAAAATAGAGCGTGTCCACCAGTATACACATGTACCGTTTTTTTAACGACGACTTTCTCACTACACAAAATGTTTCTACACAAAATGATAACAGCAAGGTGGACGACAGTACATTCAAAAGAAAATGGTGGATGACAATTTTGTTATTAAACTGTTGGTTTTGCAGTCTTTTTCATTACGTGTTGTTACTGAGGTATTCTGTAGAAGATACCGCAGAAACGCCACTTCTGTCCAAAATTACCAATGATAGTATTTACCAAATCTTGTGTGCATGACTTTCCATTCGTGTTAGTATGTGAGCAATCCCTGCAGTGCTAAATGACTTTGGACAGTGCTAAAGGACGCGTGAACAGCTGTTCGACGATGCTACAACGCACTCTCGTAACAGCCTTTGCTTTTATGTATGTATGTTTATTATTTAGTATCACTACCTCTTTCATTATTTTTCCCTCTCTACTGGACAACGCCAAAAGCCTCAAAACTTGCAAAATTTCAGAGCTAACTTTAGCGTGAAGTATGTACCAACACAATAACAAACTCGAAAACATTCAGCTTGTCGGGCTACTCAGAAATAGATTTCAAATCGGCAAAGCACTCATAGATGTTACCTCCCATACCTTCTTTGTTCTTCCTCCTCGCCCAAATCTGTCACAGCGTGTTAAGGTAGACAGCTTTCTGAATCTTCACGTGAGAGCTCAATTTTTGCCAACTCGCCAAGACAACAGAAAATAAAAGAAATTCGCGAAAAATAATGGAGCGAGAATGCGGTTGAATGGAGGCGTTCTGGTACGCGCCATGTACTCCTTGCTGCCAGATGCCGGTAAATAATCGAAGTCTTTTATACTCACATTGCACAATCTGAGCTTCAAGAGGTTGATCTGTGCAAAAATAAAATTTCAACCTTCAATTCGCGCTCATGGTACGTGGCATTCATATCAGCAGGTAATCGTTCACAATATATAATATGAAGTAGAGGTGAAGGATATTTCCCTTATAGTTCGTGTAGACTGAACTGTGACGCTATTTATGATTAAACTGTAAAGCCAGCAGCTTTCTTTTTCGTTTTCTTTTTTATGAACTGTATGCGGGACTATGCTGGTACCCCGTTAAATGGCGCCGGCTACACTCCTTAAATCAGAGATTCTTCTGAAATCTCCCATCTTCTTGTTTCCATCATCGTCATCATCATCAGCCTGGTTACGCCCACTGCAGGGCAAGCGCATCTTCCATGCTTCCCTAATTACCCGGGTCATGTACTAATTGTGGACATGTCGTCCTTGCAAACTTGTTAATCTCATCCGCACACCTAACTTTCTGCCGCACCCTGCCACGCTTCCCTTCCCTTGGAATCCAGTCCGTAACCCTCAATGACCATCGGTTATCTTCCCTCCTTATTACATGTCCTGCCCATGCCCATTTCGTTTTCTTGACTCCAACTAAGATGTCCTTAACTTGCGTTTGTTCCCTCATCCAATCTGCTCTTTTCTTGTCCCTTAAGGTTACACCCATCATTCTTCTTTCCATAGCTCGTTGCGTCGTCCTCAATTTAAGTAGAACCCTTTCCGTAAGCCTCCAGGCTTCTGCGCCGTTGGTGAGTGCTGGTAATACACAGCTATTATACACTTTTATATATTATATATATATATATATATATTATATATTATATATATATATATATTATATATATATATAATATATATATATTATATATATATATTATATTATATATAATATATATATATATTATATACTCAGATCATGAACAGCTAACGGCAACCTGCTGTTCATGATCTGAGAATCCCTGCCAAACGCACCCCAGCCCATTCTTATTCTTCTGATTATTTCCGTCTCATGATCCCGATCCGCGGTCACTACCTGCCCGAAGTAGATGTAATCCCTTACCACTTCCAGTGCCACGCTACCTTTCATAAACTGGTGTTCTCTTCCGAGACTGTTAAGCATTACTTTAGTTTTCTGCCGATTAATTTTTAGACCTACCCTTCTGTTCTGCCTCTCCAGGTCAATGAGCATGTATTGCAATTGGTGCCCTGAGTTACTAAGCAAGGCAAAATCATCAGCGAATCGCAAGTTACTAAAGTATTCTCCATTAACTCTTATCCCAAATTATTCCCAATCAAGGTCTCTGAATACTTCCTGTAAACACGCTATGAATAGCATTGGAGAGATCGTATCTCCCTGCCTCAAGCATTTTTATTGGGATTTTGTTGCTTTCTTCATGGGGGACTACGGTGGCTGTGGAGCCGCTATAGATATCTTTCTATTTTTACATACGGCTCGTCTGCACCCTGATTCCGTAATGCCTCCATGACTGCTGAGGTTTCGACAGACTCAAACGCTTTCTCGTAACATAAAGGCTGGTTATGCTGTTTCGCTGTTACCTATATATATATATATATATATATGTGTGTGTGTGTGTGTGTGTGTGTGTGTGTGTGTGTGTGTTGCTTTAAGCCGTATATTCACAAAAACAGCCCCCACAGGTGTTCCTTAAGGAACGTCTACACAGTGACAATAGAAATGTTGTCGGAAATAACAACAATTTTATTGTACTTCTGGCCACACTCTCCACAGTGACAGCACGCAGTTCCAAGATAAAACTGTCGTCTGTACCACGAAGCCGAGGACCAAATATTTAGCAGGATTGCCATTGCAAGCCCATACGCGAATCCTCTAATAATGGAGAACGAAACGAGATAAATATCACTGAATTTAACCTCAAGAAAAAAACTTCGGTGGTGGTTTCTTTTTGACAAAGTCATTTCGAACAGCCAATATTCTATGTTTTAAATATTATCATATTTTCCAGCCAATAAACAACACCTAATGAGCAAAATGATTCGTCTGCAATTAAGATTTCAAGCCAGCCGAAAGCTATTTACTTTGTACTCTGAGCCGTCATGGTCGTCAAGCCCAATTCATCATGGACATTCACGAGCCATGTTCGTAAAGAAATTTGCAGCTATTGCCTACGGATTAGCTGACGCCTGCTTTAGCTTCGTCAAATGAAGGTGTCAGTCAAACAAAGCTTGCAAAAGTCATCGTTCCCATCCGTCGCATTAAAAGCACAACGTAAAGAGTCTCGTGGTTCGTCTTTTTATATTCGCACGATGAAAAGCAGAAACTCTAGAAATTCTATATTAGAGCGGCGTTACTTCGGAAAGATAACAAAATGTACGATTCATTTATTATTTCTATGAAAACCGATAAAACCGACTATGGCTCTCGTAGGACGCATGAGAACTTGTAGAACATGTTTATTTGCTAAGTGCATTCAAAGCACATAATTGCACAAGGAGCCTAAGACTTTAGAAAAATGTATCCCAAACGCGGCGGATTTCTCACCTAAACCTGAAATATCAGCTCTTCTTCATTTTCCCATTGAAGCGGGTAAATTTTGTAGGTGTTTAGCATAACGCCTTAAAAGGGGCTCAAAACAACATTTTTCTGCAATTTTAACAATAATTCAAAGACGCACACGTCAATGTTTTCCGACTTATTCAGAATAACGCACCCCACATTAAAAAAAAACTTCGTGACTGACGTAGGGTTTCTATAACCGCGCGCAAAAAGCATATCACGCTTCTTGCGCTTGTAGTCGCATTAGTTGCTTCGTTGTAATAAGGCATCGATGATACAATTGCGCACTAGGGTACATATGGCACGCGTTCGCGTAAATGTAGAATTCCTCGCTCCACATCTGTTTGGAAAAAGTCTCTTTGAGCAAGAGGAAGCTGCCGGCCGGACCTTCGCTTTGGAGCCGATTATTCAATAATGTTCACTGCATGCTACCTTACTCATTCCCCTTAACGTCTCCGGAAATACTTCAGCATTTTCATCAAGTGCTGCAGCAGCAATTTCAGCGATAGACTCATGGAGCAATACCGATACGGTATTTCTATCATACTTTGTGACTTTCAGTGTAAGAATGTATTGTTTCAATTCAGAGACATGGGTTTGAGTTTCCGCTTAAAATACATCAGCCTTTTGTTAGAGGTTAATGCGAGACACCGGGCTCTTCAACATATGGTGACACACGCAGTGACCCTCATGGGGGCTCAGGCCGAGAAAGTGCCGGCTTTGTGCACCAGGCTAACCCCGCCTGCTGCAGAACAGCCACCCCCACTAGCACACACAACAAAAGGGACAATGTTCCCTTGAGGTTGTTTTGAAACTGCAATTGTTTTACTGAAAGCTTTGCGCGACGGACGATGAATTGACACCAATAGCAAGGTATAGCGTTGCTCTAGAATACTTGGGCCATGTTGTAACTGTATGCGGGTGCGACATGTTGCACGACGTAGCACGTTTGGCAACTCCTGCTTCACAGGAGGAACAGCGCCCTCGGAGCTAGCAGGCATCTGAGAACGGTAGCATCATGAGCACCGATAGTGGTGTAGGAAGCGTCCCACTAGAAACTTGGAAGCTTATCAACAAGTATGCGGCCTATGTAATAAGAAACATAACAAAAACAAACGTTAAAGTATTTTTTAATGGACTCTTTTTAGGTATCACAAACACTTTCTGTTTTGACACATCAGTTCGGTGGAAGCCCTCAAGATTGGGAAAAATAATTTAAAAAGAAATCGTGGACTGCAATTTTATTGATTAAGCTTTCTGCGTAGCCCTGTTTTCTTCTTTTTTTATGAGCGTCTTGCTATGAACTAATTAAGTCGAAAATACATCGGCAACTCCACATCTGTCGTTTATTAAGAATAATAGGCATTAAGGGTTTTTGTTTGCTTAGACTTTCCGTTTATTTCAGTGCATAAACAAAGCTTTACAAGTGGTTAAGGATATTTGTGTAACAGCATGGAGAGCAGTTCGACGATGCTTCAACGGACCATCGTAGCAGTCTTTTTCTTTATATGTGTATCTTTGTTATTACCAGCTCTTTCATTTTATTCTCCCAACTCTGCTGGCCCATGCCATAGAGCGTTAAGACTTCCAAGTTTTGAGATACTTTAGAATGAAGCGTGTACAAACACAAAAGTCAAAATCATCTGTCTTGCAGAGCTTACGTTGCTTGTTACGCCCTGGTTTGAAGAAAAAGGCTTTTTTCTTGGGTGGTCTGTTGACTGTCTTGTGTGCAAGAAGCCTGAGGCTATTAATATATCTTCCTCGAATGCTGGGATGGCACATAATTGTGGGACATACTCCAACAAACCTTAAAAATGGACATGCCATTGTCACATCCAACCCTCCGGTTTCTACCGGTTCCATACTTTGGGAGCGTACCCCAGATATGGTCGTTTTGGTGGGCCTGCACACTCTCTAAAAGTGTGTATGGCAGTCCGGATTTTATATATAGACGTTCGCCTGCGAGGCAATATTTTATTCAGAGGATCTTATATGTTACAGCTGCACTCGACAGTGAAATTGGACCTCCAGATTGCATCAGTTCGACGGATTAGCTAGCTTAATTGAATGGTTTTTAATGGGCGCTCCACCGAATTACGGTGAGTGCCTTTTCAAACATTTCATGTACAGTGATTTCTCTTGTTTTTTCGCAAAACCGGCAACAAAATAAAAGCAGCCGTGGCTTCGCAGAAATATGCTTGTCTCGCCGCTCCCCTGCCCCCCCCCCCCCCCCCCAGAACCCCCAGAATCCCCAGGCGCAGGTTAGATTGCCATCCAGACTGAAAGATACCAAGTTTTCTTTTCACAGTCACTGATTTTCTTTGGTTCCAGGAACAGCCTTGAGAAATTTAACTCCAGTACGAGCTTTTTGTGACGTGTTTTCTCTCGTTGCGGCGTTTCCCGATATTTATGACGGCGCAGATTGGCCGAGGTCGCAGCCAAGGGAACCGCCAGCATAGGCACCTAAAGCTTTCGCCATAACAAAACGTGGCGTTTCCTTGTAGAGATGAGGCGCAAGCCCAAAACCTACATGATATTATAGTTCGTCGTGCCAAAGTACTATTGCGTCTTTTTTGCGAACACTGCTCGTGAGCCCATCGCGACCCTACGCTTAGTGAGCTCTGCTACTGAGCCGCGGCGAGGTACACTGGAATATACAGAAAGCCTGTTGTGCACTCCAGCCAGGGAAGCATTCAGCCTTCGACAGCGGTTATGAGCGGTGTGCAGACCTCTGAAACCTTTCTTGCTCAACAACCTCGTGACAACAGTGGACAGCAGACGGCACGTGAATTGAAGAACGCTGAAAAACGCCCACGCTTTGCCGACGGTCATCTAGTGAGCACCATCGACGCTCGATGCTTACAACGCCAATCTCTGCTCACCACTCCAGCGTTATGAGGTGCCTGGTAGCCCCAGGGTCACTGTTCATGCTGCGCAGAAGCAGTCGGTTTGCATGCTGCTTCAAGCTAATATCTTATTCCCGCTTTTGTGGAAGTACAGTGACAGGAGCTGCAGTGCAACACCATACGTTGTTCTTTTTGTACTCGATTGCACAAGTTCTTGTTCGCTGCACCGACGAAGGTGCGAGGCGTATACGGACAACATCCTTGCGCTACAGAATGCAGTTCCTAACGCAAGTGTCTGAGTAATGACTGGTTTAAATTTTTGTCTTTTTGCTCGGTACATGATGTCCTAGGGTGATACGCGACACGGCAGGACCTTTGCGCATGCCGTTCATTCACTACGAAAGCAGCAGCCGCTGAGCAGACGACGCAGCTCAGATGGGCACATCTGGATGGGCATTTCGAATTCGTATGGGCTAAGGAGTATTGCAGCTTCCACAGTGATGCAAGCTACATGCGAGATGGACTGTGTATGTCTTTATCACCCTCATTGGTACAAGCTTATATGTAAATGGCAGCAGCCATGGACAACTGCTTGCGGCATTGCTACGTGTAGTCCACCTTCCTACATTTACCACTTCGTTTCTCTCTCTCTCTCCTGAATGTTCATATTCACTTTGTTGTTTGTGTAGCACAATTTTAACACACACAAATAAATTATAAGTGCATCTTTCGTAGCGCGTGCCTTCTATAATAATGTTTTCACCTCAATCAGAATTGACAAATAGCTGAATTCTGCTTCACTAATTCTGAGCCTTAATTACAAGAGAGCCTGCAACAATAAAGAATCGCATGCAACCTACGAAAACATCCCAGTGTGATGATTCTTACGAGTAAATAAATCAACGTTTCGCAGTTTCAGCCGAAGGACGAAGCGCTGACAGTGATAGCAATGTTTAGTGTCATACTTGAACAGCTCGGATGGTTTTCTATCTAAAGTCAGTACCACATGTCGCACGTGCGTGTTCGCGCGAGGCAGGTTGCAAGGAAAGTGCTGTTCAAGCTAAGAAACAGCGCCCGGCTGGCTACCAGGCACTTCACAATGCCGGTGGGACGAGCGCCACCGGCGGCCTTGCCGGCGTCGCTCTTCGTTGGCGCGTGACATGCGATGCACGAGAAACGGTCGGAGATAGCCATCGCTCGGTTACCTATCATAATCAGCTATATTGATAGCAGAATGTAAGTTAGCATATCACATTTTGTATTACTCATAAATACACTCTTAACAGGTAGCAATAAAAAATTTCACCAGCCCTTCCACTCTGTGAGGAAGGATGAGCAGCGAAACTGCGTTTTGTGACGCCTGTGTGCATACATTATTATTATTATTATTATTATTATTATTATTATTAATTGCAGAAAATTTACAACTTCACTGTGAACTACGTAATTATGAAAAGTAAATGAACCTTAGCGCTGTGTGAGTGTGTTCTTAGCGACTAAATGTCATATTATTTGTTTCGGGATAGTCATGAAAAAGCAAGAGAGACTGCAGTTTTCTCTAACCATACTCCCTCCTTAGAAGCCCATGTATTGACAGCACGTGGCAATTCTGCAACGTTCTCAACTTCACTGTCAACTAACTAATTGTGAAAATGAAATGATACTCGGGGTAATAATATTTTTGTCACAGCGGCCAATTTCAGTATGACTTTTTCCAATATGCCTACATTAGATTGAGAGCTACAGAGCATTCGCAAGAAACTGGAGACTAATAATTTTTCGTGTCGACGCGACGCGCAGACGGACGGTTATCAACCACGGCCAGATGGTAGCTCTGTATAGCTTCATTGTAATATACAAGGATCAAAATGCCGTCAATCTAAACGTATGCAAGGGGTAGTAATAAAAATAAATTATGGGGTTTTACGTGCCAAACAACTTTCCGATTATGAGGCACGCCGTGCGAGGACACCTGATCAGTTCTAAGCAGTTGCGAATGCTAAAGCATTGATGCCCAATTGGATGGTTCTGAGTGGTACTCCGAGATTTGCACTGCGAGTTGTGTACCATAGCGGAACGTGCTGTCCGAGCGAGCAAGCAGCAGTAACCTGAAGCACCAACGCCGCATGACACCGACGCGGCGATGTGTTCGTACATAGCACAATGCCTGTGCACTTAAACTTATGGCGTTACGCAACCCTGCCTGCCCGACTGCCACAGAATCTAAGGCGGATGTTCCCGAGTAAGCTGCTGTTATTTGATGTCATCGCTTCCGGCACGCCGGGCTCAGCAGTGGATATTTCAGTCCAAGTAGCATGACGTCATTAAGCAGATTGCAGAGACCTGCTGTCTAGGAGGCGTTGGCGCTTCTTCGTCGAGGAGCGCTCGCGCCGACAGCTAGAGCGGCGGTGACGTGGCGTCGCGGCGATGCCCTACACCTTCCCTCACGCAACACCTGGCGCGCTATGGCGGCCGAAGGTGTTGCCTTTCGCCCGCTCTCCTCCGTTGAGTCACAGGTCGCGACGTGGCGTCGCCGCCAACGGAAATGCCAGTTTAGGCGGCGTTTCGCTGCTGCAGACTGCAGACACCGGCGTTTACACTCAGTGGGCCATTTGATACTTTCGTGTCATAATTACTAGTTTTGTCCCGAAGCGAAGCACTGACAGCGACAGCAAGGGTTAGCGTTGCCTTTCAACTGCTAGGATGGTGTCCTAATATTACAACGATGCGATGTGGCTCGACACAACAAAAAGGCGACTCCTGCCACAGAGAAGAGACAGCGCCCTGGCAGATACCAGGAATCTCACAACGCTCCCCTATAGGGTGTGTTGGCACAACGGCGACGTCACTTGGGTTACCGGCTGGTGCATGTGTCGACAACCACCCTGACTCATCCTCTCCTCTCTTTCTCTTACCACTGCCTCCTATTTGTTAACGTTTATTTTGTGTAGTGCTTGCGAAATAATTTAAAATGACAATGCCCGCATTTTTGCCTGTAACTCTACACTTCTGTGAAAGATGAAAAATAAAAAAAGAACGTCAGCATGGTCGCCGCTTCACATATCACATTTTGTAAGAGTTTTATAAATTGAGGTGACAGACACTGGAAAATTTTATACTGTAATATTACACATTAAAATGAAATTAAGTAAGCGATGTCCTGCACGATATATAGACCGCTTACAACAAAAGAAATTACTGTTCGTTATAACCAGAACCATTCACTTTTCTTAAATGATCACCGAATATTAAACAGTCAGTAAATACTCGGAATGGAACAATATAATATTTCCAAACAACTACAATATTTTCCTGTATACCTTAAGAAACATTAAGTGAGCCGCCATTCATACCTTTGGGAACAGATTGCATATTTTTCAGAGGTTTGGTACCGAACAGAAGGCTCGAGCTTGATGACCTTCAAACCATATCAATACACACGGAGTGCAATGTTGAGCAAGTACATGCAATCATCTAGCTACAGAATGAGCAGATAGCAAGAGACGATACATGTGGCGGTCAACGTCACGACTTCATGAAAATGGGCGACAAGTTGGATTTCTCATTTGTAATCATTCTCCCCTCGCCCTTTGATGATTTTGTTAACTATAAGCAGGCCAGCGGAGTGTATTTTAGAACGAGCACATAAAGAACCGAATCTAGATCTCACGAAACATTCATTTGCTGGTCATTACTTCATTCGGCAGCCATTTGAATAGCACTTCGAGAATAATAACCTGCAAGAGTCGATACGTCTTAGTTTTCGAAAAGGCGCAGCATAAAAAAAGAACAAGCCTGCAGGATAGTGTATGGGTTGCTGATACTTAAAAAAAGGGGTATGGAAACATAGCGAATAAATACATGACATTTTACGCGCATACTTCGATATGCGATTGTACTTCAACGAAATAGATTTTCACAAAAAATAAGCTTCGCGAGTGACATAGTGTATTTAAAAACCGTGAAAACCAAACATATTGTTACGTGTGTAAATACACAAATGAAAGAGGCTATATGCAGGCTATATACACTTGAGCCAGGCAGCCAGGCCGATACTCGCTCGCGCCAAGGGCACAGACCCACCACGTCGTCGTTCTCGCTGCGGCTCGTCCCTCGAGCATCGCTCGATGATATCGCAATACTACCCCCCGGCGGCAAAAGCACCTTCACGGGGCTGTTAAACATCCAAGGCGCGGGGAGAGTTGTGTGGTTTGAGTCGGGCGACGTGGACAATGTCACTGGTTGTCACAGCGGAGGACGTAGTGGGCGTGGCTAGAACGATTTTGTAGGTGACATCGGTCACTTGGCGAAGCACGTGATATGGGCCTGTGTAGCAGGAAAGCAGCTTTTCACAAAGGCCAAACTTACGCGATGGGGACCAAAGCAACACGAGGGTGCCGGGCGCAAAATGGACATCACGGTGATGGAGGTCCTCGTGTTTCTTTTGTTTGCCTTGAGAGAGTTGTAGACGAGCGCGCGCAAGTTGGCGAGCATGGTCAGCATGGGCGATAGCATCACGGGCATAAGCGCTAGTTGATGCTGTGGTAGACGGAAGCACAGTGTCCAGTGGTAGCGTCGGTTCACGGCCATACAGGAGGAAAAAGGCGAAAAGCCAGGAGTTTTGAGACGGGAAGAGTTGTACGCAAAGGTAAAGTAAGGTAGAGCTTTGTCCCAGTCACAGTGGTCTGAAACTTATTTGATAGCATGTCTGTAAGGGTGCGGTCCAATCGCTCAGTGAGGCTGTTCGTTTGAGGGTGGTTATCATCATCATCATCATCATCATCATCATCATCAGCCTGGTTACGCCCACTGCAGGGCGTAACCATACTCTCCCATACTTCTCCAACAACCCCGGTCATGTACTAATTGTGGCCATGCCGTGCCTGCAAACTTCTTAATCTCATCCGCCCACCTAACTTTCTGCTGCCCCCTGCTACGCTTCCCTTCCCTTGGGATCCAGTCCGTAACCCTTAATGACCATCGGTTATCTTCCCTCCTCATTACATGTCCTGCCCATGCCCATTTCTGTTTCTTGATTTCAACTAAGATGTCATTACTCGCGTTTGTTCCCTCACCCAATCTGCTCTTTTCTTATTCCTTAACGTTACACCTATCATTCTTCTTTCCATAGCTCGTTGCGTCGTCCTCAATTTGAGTAGAACCCTTTTCGTAAGCCTCCAGATTTCTCCCCCGTAGGTGAGTACTGGTGAGGGTCGTAGGAGGTGGCAAATTTATGCTGTATTGACAGGCACGCATGATGTCGTCAATGACTTTGGCTAAGAACGTCCGGCCACGGTCTGTTAGCAATTGACACGGAGCACCATGAATCAAAATGATTTCATGCAGGAGGAAGTCCGCAACATCAGTTGCGCAACTGTTCGGAAGAGCATGGGTTACGGCGTAGCGGATCGCGTAATCTGCCACGACTGCAACCCACTTGTTTCCTGATGTAGATTCTGGAAATGGGCCGAGAAGGTCTAAGCCGACACGGTGGAAGGCCTCGGCAGGCATGTCGAGCGGCTGCAGGTAACCAGCGGAGAGCTGGGGAGGCTTCTTGCGTCGTTGGCAAAGTTCACAAGCGGCGACGTAACGTCGTAGGGAACGGGCAAGGCCCGGTCAGAAAAAACGGCGACGTACGCGGTCATAGGTTCGAGATACGCCGAGGTGTCCTGCCGTTGGTGCATTGCGAAGCTCTTCTAGAACGGTTGAGCAGAGGTGTTTAGGTATGACAAGTAGGAACTCAGAGCCTTCCGGAGGAAGGTTACGACGGTTCAGAGTACCGTCGCGGAGGACGAAGGGGCATAGAGTGGCGTCGGCTGGAGTGTTCAAAACGGTCGACGAGTGCTCTGATGTAGGCGTCGCAACGTTACCTCGTCGGCGAAATGAAGCAGCTGCGACACAGTGAATACGCAACCAGCACTGGTAATATTGGAGGAGTCAGGGTCGTCAACAGGGTAACGCGACAAGCGGTCAGCGTCTTGGTGCAGGCGGCCAGACTTGTAGATCACGGAATATGAAAATTCTTGTACCCTCAAAGGCCATCGACCAAGCCGGCCTGTAGGATCTTTTAGCGATGAGAGCCAGCAGAGAGCATGATGGTCAGTGACTACGGAAAAAGGGCGACCGTAAAGGTAAGGACGGAACTTCGCAACCGCCCAGACTACAGCAAGGCATTATCGTTCCGTAATGGAATAGTTGCGCTCCGATGGTGTTAGGAGGCGGCTCGCATAAGGAATAACGCGATCCTGGCCATGCTGAGGCTAGGCTAAGACGGCACCTACGCCGTGACCACTGGCATCTGTACGCAATTCTGTAGGGGCATCAGGGTCGAAGTGGGCGAGAATGAGTGGTGACGAGAGAAGAGTGACGAGACGAGAGAAGGCAGCAGCTTCTGCAGTACCCCACGAGAATTGTACGCCTTTCTTCAACAGATTAGTGAGGGGTCCAGCAATTCCTGCAAAATCTTGAACAAAGCGACGAAAGTACGAGCATAGCCCGACAAAACTTCGAACGTCTGCGGCTGTCTTCGGAACCGGAAAATCTCGGACAGCGCGAGTTGTGTCGGGACCAGGCTGTACTCCGGAAGTGTCAACGAGGTGGCCCATAACAGTAATTTGGCGGCGGCTTAAGTTTCATTTGGACGACTTAAGTTGCAGCTTCACCTTTCGAAATACATCAAGTATAGCTGTGAGACGCTCAAGGTGAGTGTCGAACGTGGGCGAGAAGACGATGACGTCGTCGAGGCAGCAGAGACATGTGGACCATTTGAAACCTCGGAGCAAGGAGTCCATCATACGCTCAAATGTGGCAGGGGCGTTGCATAATCCAAACGGCATTACTTTAAATTTGTATAGGCCATCAGCTGTGATGAACGCGGTTTTTTCTCTGTCCATATTGTCGACAGCAATCTGCCAGTACCCAGAACGAAGATCAATATAAGAGAAATAGCTGAAACCGGGCAGGCAGTCAAGGGTGTCGTCTATACGTGGGAGCGGGTAGATGTCCTTCTTAGTAATGTTGTTTAGATGCCGGTAGTCTGCACAGAAGCGCCACGTGCCATCCTTTTTCTTAACCAACACTACAGGTGACGCTCAGGAACTCGAAGAGGGCTCAATTATGTTTTTGCCTAGCATTTTGTTCACTTCACTTTGCATTACTCGGCGTTCCGACCCACAAACTCGATACGGTCGTCGGTTAATAGGAGTAGCATCGCCAGTAAGAATCCGATGCTTGACCGCGAGCGTGTGGCCTAAAGGGCGATCGTCGAAGACGAAAATATCTCTGTAGGACGATAATACTTGGTAAAGGTCTTCTGCCTGCGCAGACGACAGGTCCGTCGCAACCATTTTCTGTATCTTCGGATCGACGGCTGAGGCTGGTACGATGGGCCTGCTAAGCTCGCAAGAAGCATTGGTCGGTAAAGTTGCCACGTGATGGTCGCCGAGACAATCAACATTGGCAAGGCAAATACATTGCGATAGAATTTGCTTTGCCAATACAAAGTTCAGGATAGGCATGAAAGTGTGGTTCGCAGTAATAGTAAGTATACTGTGAGGCACAGTAACGTCATACTGCAATGGAATGTCGGGCAGAGGAGTGGCGAGGTACTCGCCATCAGGAACTGGTGGGGAAGACAAGAGTTCAACTTAGGCTATTGATTTTGGCGGCAGGCGAATAAAGCCGGTGGGGCGTAGGTGGCACTGGGGTGCGTCAGAAGGTTCTGCGAGAATCGGCAACTCAGGCGAAGGGTACTGGCAGAGCAGTCAATAAGAGCAGAATGCGCGGAGAGAAAATCGAGGCCGAGAATGAGGTCGTGGGGGCCACGAGCAATCACGGTGAAGAGGACAGGAGTGTGGCGGCCGGCGATGCTAACACGTGCCGTACACATGCCTATTATAGGCACAGTACTGCCATCCGCCACGCGGATGACGCGTGCCGACGCTGGGGTGAGGAGCTTGTTCAGTCGTCGTCGGAAGGCAGCTCTCATCACAGAAAGATGTGCACCTGCATCGATGTGTGCCGTGACAGGATTGCAATCAACGTCAACGTCAAGAAGGTTTTGGTTCGTGTGTAACGTGAGCAGAAAATTTGAGGGCAGGGTGGACAACGCAGCTTCACCTCCAGAAGCTGCAGTGCCTAGTTTTCCGGCTGAATCCAGGAGGCGATAGGCGACGGAGAGAAGCGACGGGGTTGGCGCGAACGAGACTGATGGCGGCGAGGTGAGGGCGAGCGGCTGTAGCGAAGGTTCGGGGCAGGAGCATCAGCGGCAATGGGTTCATGACGGGTGGCATAGGGAACAGAAGGTCCAAAGGGGCGCGAATGAGCGGCGATGTATTTCCGAGGAGGTGGTGGCCAGCGGTTGCGGCAGTGACGAGCGACGTGGCCGATGCGACAGCAGTGGAAACAGATCGGCCTGTCATCAGGGGTACGCCATTCGGACGGATTGCGGCGAGATGTGGCAGAAAAGGACTGCCGGAAGCGAGGAGCGCTGCTAGAGAACTGGGGAACCGCGGGTGGAGACGATGAACACACGGAGTTGAGACCCACGTTCTGAAATTCCTGTCTGACGATAGCCTGAATCATCGCAATCGTGGTTGCTGGTGGATCGGGAGGCGTCGCGGAGAAAGCTGGCAAACAGGCGGCCTCGAGCTCACTGCGAACAATACGGGTTACGTCGTCACAGGGAGTGGTCTGACGCGGTCGACCCTCACATGTCGACGTAGCAGCAGTGTTTGGTAGCCGCGTTATGGGATGTGCGATACGGCGGCTCTTAGCTTGTTCATGGCGATGGCATTCTTGATGATGGCGTCAATAGTCGAGACGCGGCCGAAAACAAGCAAATTGAAAGCATCGTCGGCGATGCCTTTTAGCACATGCGACACTTTATCTGCTTCATACATAGTATCGTCCGATTTGCGGCAGAGAGCCAAGACGTCGAGGATGTATGAAACGTACGGCTCTGTAGATGTCTGAACACGAGACGCAAGAGCCTTTCTCGCGGCAGCCTTGCGCCCAATGGGGTCGCCGAACAGTTCCCTGAGCTTTTCTTTCAAGCTGTCCCAACTATTTATCTCGTCGTCGTGCGTTTGGTACCACACGCGTGGGGTGCCGCCGAGATAAAAGATGACATTGGCGGGCATGATCGTTGGGTCCCACCTGTTATTAGCACTGGCGTGTTCGTAGAGCTTGATCCATTCGTCAACGTCCTCTACCTCCAGGCTAGAGAACACACCAGGGTCGCGATGTTGGGCAACCGGGCAAGCTCGATGTACCGACCACTCCGGAGTTCCGTGGTGAGGACGGGGTTCGCTGACCTCCACCAGAATGTTACGTGTGAAAATACACGGATGAAAGAGGCTACATACAGGCTATTTACACTTGAGCCAGACCGCCAGGCCGACACTCGCTTACGCCAAGGGCACAGACCCACTTCGTCGTCGTTCTCACTGCGGCTCGTCCCTCGAGCATCGCTTGATGATATCGTAACAATATCATAAAGTTGCTTAGCGCTTGTAGTTGCATAAGCGGCTTCGCTGTAAAACCAGGGTCATTACGATATTAACTATGCACTACTGAATGCGGAGTTCACGTTCGCAAAAATGTTCAGTTCCTCATACTACATCGCACATAAATGTTGCACCGAAAGAACTGCTTTGGAGCCAATTCTTCAATGATGTTTAGTGCACGCTACCTCACTGTTCCACCTTAACGACTCCGGCCATGCTTGAGCATTTTTGTCAAATGCCGCATCACCGATATCGTTGAGTGGCTCAATAAGAATAACTAATAGGGGATTTCCGCCGCACCTTCTGACTTTTAGTGTGAGAACATATTATTTTAATCAACAGACGCATAATTGAGTTTCCGTTTGGCGTATATCAGCCTTTGCTAGATGGTTAATATGTAAGGGTACACAAACAGCAAAACGAACAATATGCTCTTGAGTTTAAGCTGCAACTGATTTCAATAGCGATGACTAACGTCGCGTTACAACTCCTTGGACGACGATCTCTCACCAAAACTCTTCACCCTGTCTTTCCTTTGCCTTTCTCCCTCTCTCTCTCTCTCTCTTGGAGGATGATGTTGTAACTGTATGTTCGAAAAAAGCATATGCCTGGCAACTTCTGCTGCCCAGAAGGAACAGCGCCTTGTCAGCTGCCAGCGTCATGAGCGCCGTCAGTGGCGTTGTAGGCGTCATACTAGGAACTGGAAAGTATACCGGCTGGGATGCCGTCGGTACAGTAAGCAGCACAGCAACAGAGAACATTAAACGCAAAGTCAGAGTCGCTGCTGAAATGTCGCAGCTGGAGGTACTGGTTAAGGAACAGGCCATGAATAAATAACTAAGAAAGGAAAGCGAAATCATAACAGAAACATTTCATGATAACTCAAGGGGAAGCTCTTTTCGAAGCCAGCTCATGATGCCTTATAACGCACCGTTATCAAGGGAGATACACCAAGAAAGAAAAGAAAACGTGCGAAGAAGAAACATGTTATATTAGAATGCGAAAATATCTACCCAGTTGTTGGGTTAGGCACCGCTGTCATCGTTGGAAGGCTGGGTTTCAGAGACAGCAGGCGTGAAGTAAAGATGTCCGCCATAGAGATCAGCAAAAAGCGGTTGGAGGTGTGTTTGCAAAAACGACAGGAGACCATAAACAACCGAGGGGTACAAGAACGAAGTCCCCTATAATGGAACACAATGTTTGACGCTGCGCCATTGGACTATGGTACTATATATCTTTAAACTGCAGACCAAGTACCCTTTTTTCGTTTTCCTCTTTATGAACTGCATGCAAGGCCGTACTGGTACCACGTTAGGTGTTGCTGAGGACCGCATATTGTCACGTAGTAGTGACAGTGAAGAAGGCAGCCAAACTGTGATTATAGAAACTGGCGTTTTATTGGGCGAGCTTATGCCCGCGAAAGCAGGCTATACTCAAAGAACAACGATAACGGCGAACACACTCGGCGATCGTCGAAAATCTGATCAGCGGGTCAAGCGCGTCGGCTTTTATAGATCAGTCGTAGAATGTTCCAGAGTAACCGCTCGGACCCTCCTCTCTTCCACAAAGTTCTACACTATTCGCGTCGCGCATACATGCAATCATGTTACACTAGTTGCGGTGAAAGACAGCGAATGGAACCATCGATAACATTCCAGAAACTCCTTTTACATGCAGGCGCGTCCTGCGCTGTGCGATAACATCTGTTAGGTGGTGAGAAGTGGCCGCGTGATACAGACAAAGAAGTACACGTGTCATTACACCCCTCTTAAAAAGCATCGTCCCGATTCTACAAATATAACAGTGTGAAACACAAAAGGACAATTATTAAACAAAAGTAACAAAACAACGAAAAGAAACAAAGTCCAAAGGCCAGTTACGCGAAGTCCCAAAGTTCATTAATGCTGGTAGTACGGCTTGAGTCGCACAACGTGGACTATTTCAGATCGTGAGCGGCGCCGCTATGATAGCGAAATGCCGTCTGGCACGACCTCATAGTCCAGTGCGCCAATACGTTGGATGTCCTTGTACGGTCCGAAATAGCGACGCCAAAGCTTCTCGCTTGGTCCTCGTCGGCGTATAGGGGTCCGAACCCAAACACGTTCACCGCGCAGGTACTCGACGAAGCGTCGTCGTAGGCTGTAGTGTCGGCTGTCGGTACGCTGCTGGTTCTTGATCCGTAGGCGGGCGAGCTGTCGGGCTTCTTCGGCGCTCTGGAGATTGGTTGCGACGTCAAGATTCTCTTCGTCGGCGACGTGCGTCAGCATGGCGTCGAGCGTCGAGTTGGGTTCCTGCCGTAAACCAGCTTAAACGGCGTGATCTGTGTTGTTTCTTGTACCGCCGTGTTGCAAGCAAAGGTTAATAATAGTATAATATTTGGGGTTTTACGTGCCAAAACCACTTTCTGATTATGAGGCACGCCATAGTGGAGGACTCCGGAAATTTTGACCAGCTGGAGTTCTTTAACGTGCACCTAAATCTAAGCACATGGGTGTTTTCGCATTTCGCCCTAATCGAAATGCGGCCGCCATGGCCGGGATTCGATCCCGCGACCTCGTGCTCAGCAGCCCAACACCATAGCCACTGAGCAACCACGGCGGGTAAGCAAAGGTTACGCACGGCGGGACCGCGTCCCCCCACGTCTTGTGCTAGACGTCGACGTACATTGCTTGCATGTCGGCGAGGGTCTTGTTCAGGCGCTCCGCGAGATCATTCGTCTGCGGGTGGTAGACAGTTGTCCTCCTGTGGCTTGTCTGGCTGTATTGAAGAATGGCATGGATGAGCTCGGCTGTAAACGCTATTCCTCTGTCGATGATGAGGACTTCTGGGGCACCAGGTCGCAGCAGAATGTTCTCGACGAAAAATTTCACCACTTCGGCTGCGCTGCCTTTCGGTAGAGCTTTAGTTCCAGTGAAGCGGGTGAGATAGTCCGTCGCCACTGCGATCCACTTATTTCCGGATGTTGACGCCGGAAACGGACCCAACAAATCCATCCCGATCTGCTGAAATGGTCGGCAAAGAGGTTTGATCGGCTGCAGTAATCCTGCTGACCTTGTCGGTGGTGTCGTGCGTCGCTGACAGTCTCGGCATGTCTTGACCTAACGGGCGACGTCGGCGGTCAGACGCGGCTAGTAATACCTTTCCTGTATCCTCGACAGCGTTCCGGAGAATCCGAGGTGCCCAGCGGTTGGTTCGTCATGTAGGGCGTACAATACTTCTGGACGCAGCGCTGACGGAAGAACAAGAAGGTAGCTGGGCGGACTGGTGAGAAGTTCTTCTTTGCGAGCAGGTTGTTTTGTAATGTGAACGAAGACAATCCGCGCTGAAATGCCCTAGGTATTACGTCGGTGTTCCGTTCCAAATACTCGACGAGGTCTTTTAGCTCCGGGTCTGCTCGTTGCTGTTTAGTGAAGTCTTCTGCGCTTATTATTCCGAGGAAGGCGTCCTTATACTCGTCGTTTCCGGCGGGGGATCGATGGGGGCGCGTGATAGGCAGTCGGCGTCTGAGTGCTTTCGTCCGGATTGGTAGATTACCGTGGCGTCACATTCTTGCAGTCTGAGGCTCCACCTCGCCAACCGTCCAGAAGGGTCCTTTAATTTATCTAGCCAACACAACGCGTGATGGCCGCTGACGACTTTGGATGGCCTGTCATATAGGTAAGGGCGGAATTTTCATCATCATCATCATCATCATCATCATCATCAGCCTGGTTACGCCCACTGCAGGGCAAAGGCCTCTCCCATACTTCTCCAACAACCCCGGTCATGTACTAATTGTGGCCATGCCGTCCCTGCAAACTTCTTAATCTCATCCGCCCGCCTATCTTTCTGCCGCCCCCTGCTACGCTTCCCTTCCCTTGGGATCCAGTCCGTAACCCTTAATGACCATCGGTTATCTTCCCTCCTCATTACATGTCCTGCCCATGCCCATTTTTTTCTTGATTTCAACTAAGATGTTATTAACTCGCGTTTGTTCCCTCACCCAATCTGCTCTTTTCTTATCCCTTAACGTTACACCTATCATTCTTCTTTCCATAGCTCGTTGTGTCGTCCTCAATTTGAGTAGAACCCTTTTAGTAAGCCTCCAGGTTTCTGCCCCGTAGGTGAGTACTGGTAAGACACAGCTATTATATACTTTTCTCTTGAGGGATAATGGCAACCTGCTGTTCATGATTTGGGAATGCCTGCCAAACGCACCCCAGCCCATTCTTATTCTTCTGATTATTTCCGTCTCATGATCCGGATCCGCCGTTACTACCTGCCCTAAGTAGATGTATTCCCTTATGACTTCCAGTGCCTCGCTGCCTATTGTAAATTGCTGTTCTCTCCCGAGACTGTTAAGCATTACTTTAGTTTTCTGCAGATAAATTTTTAGACCCACTCTTCTGCTTTGCCTCTCCAGGTCAGTGAGCATGCATTGCAATTGGTCCCCTGAGTTACTAAGCAAGGCAATATCATCAGCGAATCGCAAGTTACTAAGGTATTCTCCATTAACTTTTATCCCCAATTCTTCCCAATCCAGGTCTCTGAATACCTCCTGTAAACACGCTGTGAATAGCATTGGAGATATCGTATCTCCCTGCCTGACGCCTTTCTTTATTGGGATTTTGTTGCTTGCTTTACGGAGGACTACGGTGGCTGTGGAGCCGCTATAGATATCTTCCAGTATTTTTACGTATGGCTCATCTACACCCTGATTCCGCAATGCCTCCATGACTGCTGAGGTTTCGACTGAATCAAACGCTTTCTCGTAATCAATGAAAGCTATATATAAGGGTTGGTTATATTCTGCACATTTGTCTATCACTTGATTGATAGTGTGAATATGGTCTATTGTTGAGTAGCCTTTACGGAATCCTGCCTGGTCCTTTGGTTGCCAGAAGTCTAAGGTGTTCCTGATTCTATTTGCAATTACCTTAGTAAATACTTTGTAGGCAACGGAGAGTAAGCTGATCGGTCTATAATTTTTCAAGTCTTTGGCGTCCCCTTTCTTATGAATTAGGATTATGTTAGCGTTCTTCCAAGATTCCGGTACGCCCGAGGTCATGAGGCATTGCGTATGCAGGGTGGCCAGTTTCTCTAGAACAATCTGTCCACCATCCTTCAACAAATCTGCTGTTACCTGATCCTCCCGAGCTGCCTTCCCCCTTTGCATATCTCCTAAGGCTTTCTTTACTTCTTCCGGCGTTACCTTCGGGATTTCGAATTCCTCTAGACTATTTTCTCTTCCATTATCGTCGTTGATGCCACTGGTACTGTATACGGAATTTTGCTGTAGCCCAAATGATGGCGAGGCACTCCTTTTCAGTCGTAGAATAATTAATTGCCTTCCGCTTTTGACAGTGACCGACTAGATATCACCCGTTCAAGTCTGTCTTTCATCTGGAATAGGACGGCACCGAGGCCTAGGGTACTGGCGTCAGTGTGGATTTCGGTATCGGCGTCTCGTCGAAGTGTGCAAGCACCGGAGGTGACTGCAGGCGTTGTTTGAGTTCTTGAAATGCATCGGCTTGCGGCGTTTCCCACTTGAACTCGACATCACATTTGGTTATATCTGTTAACGGCTCCGCGATGCGTGAAAAGTCCTTGACAAAGCGCCTGAAGTAGGCACACACGCCAAGGAATCTACGCACTGCCTTTTTGTCGATGGGCTGCGGGAACTTTGCGATGGCAGCTGTTTTCTGCGGGTCGGGGCGTACTCCGGATTTGCTAATGACGTAGCCTAGGAAAGGAAGCTCATCGTAAGCGAAGCGGCACTTTTCTGGCTTCAGAGTGAGCCCTGACAATTTGATGGCCTCTAGTACTGTCGCAAGCGGCCTAATATGATCATCGAAATTTCCGGCGACGACAACGACGTCATCCAAGCAAACAAGATAGATCTGCCACTTCAGTCCTGCTAACACCGTGTCCATGTCGCGCTGGAAGGTTTCAGCCACAAAGCACAGTCCAAATGGCATGACCTTGAACTCGTAGAGGCCGTCTGGCATGATGAAGGTGGTCTTCTCGCGATCTCTTTTGTCGACTTCTATTTGCCAGTAGCCAGACTTGAAATCCATCGACGAGAAGTATTTAGCGTTGCTGAGCGGATCCAATGCGTCGTCTATCCGTAGAAGGGGGTATACGTCTTTCTTCGTGATCTTGTTCAGTCGACGATAATCGACGCGGAAACGTAGGGTTCCGTGCAGGAGATGCCCACGGGCTTTTCGACGGCTGGATGATGTCGCGGAACATTTCGTCGACTTGTTGCCTAACAGCTTCACGTTCTCGCATCGAAACTCGGTAAGGGCTCTGGCGGAGTTGTTCAGCGCACTCTTTGGTTATTATTTATGCGATGCTTTGCAACTGGTGTTTGTAGAATCCTCTATGACGCCGAAAAGTAGTCTTTGTTTTGTCGGAAAGACTTCTGAGCTGTTGCTGCTTGCTCATGGGGAGACTTGGATTTACGTCGAAGTCTGGTTCGGGGACTATGGTCGGCGGGGTAGATGCGGCAGAATCTGAGAGAACAAATGCATTGCTCGTTTCCACAATTTCCTTGATGTACGCGATTGTCGTGCCCTTGCTGATGTGTTCGAACTCTTGGCTGAAGTTGGTTAGCGTCACTTCCGTTTTCCCTCCATGCAATCGAGTGATCCCTCTTGCGACGCAAATTTCACGGTCGAGCTTTACATGATGGTCACCCTCGATGACACCTTCTACGTCGGCACATGTTTTGGTGCCGACGGAAATGAATATGCTGGAGCGAGGCGGGATACTGACTTGATTTTCGAGCACACTCAAGGTCTGCTGACTGCGAGACCTCTCCGGCGGTATCGCTTGATTTTCCGACAGCGTCATCGATTTCGACTTCAGGTCGATGATTGCGCCGTGTTGGTTGAGGAAGTCCATGCCGCTAATGACGTCTCGTGAACACTGTTGGAGGATAACGAAGGTGGCAGGGTATGTCCGGTCCTGAACGGTAATTATTGCCATGCAGATTCCAGTCGGCGTAATGAGGCGTCCTCCAGCGGTGCGAATTTGAGGGCCCTCCCAAGCAGCCTTAACCTTCTTCAACTGGGTGGCGATGTGTGCACTCATGACGGAGTAATCGGCCCCTGTGTCGACTAAGGCGGTAACTGCGTAGCCGTCGAGACGCACGTCGAGGTCGGTGCTTCTTTTTCTTGTGTTACAGTTAGGTCGGAGGACGGAATTGAGGCGTTACAGGGCCCTGCCGCGGTCACGGAGGGGGCCCTTGACGGCGTGTGATGGCGGCGTACGCCATCGCTTCTGGCTGGGGCTGCGGTAATTGAGGTTGCACCTGAGGAACCCCAAGCGATCGCTGTACCTCATCTTTCACGATGTCGGCGATCGAGGCCACGTGCAGCTGCGACGAAGGCTGGACCTTGCACAGTTCTTCACGCACAATGGCCCCGATGGTCTCTTGAAGGTCGTCGGAACCCAGTCCTTGCATGGCGTGCTGTGGCGTGAGCCCCTGGCGCTTATACTGTCGGGAGCGCATTTCAGAGATTTCTCGATCGTCGATGCCTCTGCAGAAAACTCAGCTACAGTTTTCAGTGGGTTACGAATAAGTCCGGCGAGAAGTTCTTGCTTGTCGCCCCGCATCAGGAAGCGGACTTTTTTTCTCCTCCGACATTTCCGGGTCGGCGTGCCGCTAAAGACGGGCCATCTCCTCCTTGAAATCATGATCGTCTCATTTGGCGTCTGCGCTCGGGTTGCTAGTAGAGCTTGGGCTCACTCTTTTCGCACGACGATTGTAAATGTCTCCAAGCCTCTTCGGAACAGGTCCTACGTCGTTAAGGTGACTTCTGGATTCTCGAACAAGGTCCTGGTGGCATCTTCCAATGCGAAATAGACATGTCGGAGCTTATCGCTGACCCAACTCTTAAACGTAGCGACCCTCTCATACGTCTCCAGCCAGCTTTCAGGGTCCTCAAATGTGGAACCGCGTAACCTCGGTGGCTCGCTGGGCTGCTGCAGAACTATTGGGGACGCTGAGGCTTACATTGAGGCTGTCTTCTTGCTCGTCTCTGGACCATCTTCTCGGACGATCTTCCTTGTCGTCTCTGGTAGAATTCCGAGCTCCGGGGGCAGTTGCTGTAGCCGGCGGCTTGCTCGAAGTACCGGCACGACGTTGGTGTTGTCTTTGCGGTGCGGGCCTTAATTACGGCTTGTCAGGGGCGTTCGGTATATGAACGTAAAGCACCTCCACCAGATGTCACGTAGTAGTGACGGTGAAGAAGGCAGCCAAACTGTGATTATAGAAACTTGCGTTTTATTGGGCGAACTTGCGCTCTCAAAAGCAGGCTGTACTCAAAGAACAACGATAGCGGCGAACACACTCGGTGATCATCGAAAATCTGATCAGCGGGTCAAGCGCGTCGGCTCTTATAGATCAGTCGTCGAATTTTCCAGAGTAACCGCTGGGACCCGCGTGTCTTCCACAAAGTTCTGCACTATTCGCGTCGCTCATACATGCAATCAGATTACACAAGTTGCGTTGAAAGACAGCCCGACTTGTACATGACACTCATGTCAAACTTTTGCAGCCGTAGGCTCCAACGCGCCAGTCGTCCAGATGGATCTTTAAGGTTTGTCAACCAACAGAGTGAATGGTGGTCGCTGATAACTGTGAAGTGGCGGTCATATAAATATGGGCGAAATTTCATAACCGGCCATACCACGGCGAGGCATTCTTTCTCAGTTGTGGAGTAATTAGCTTCTGTGCATCAGAGTGTTCTACTTGCATAGGCAAGCACTCTTTCTTTGTCCTCCTGCCGCTGCACAAGAACAGCTCCCAAGCCAACAGTGCTGGCATCAGTGTCGAGCAATGTAGGAGCGGAATCATCAAAGTGAGCAAGAACTGGAGGTCCCTGGAGATGTTGCCGCAAATCGTTGAATGCACCTTGTTCTTCGTCGCCCCATACAAAAGCAACGTCGTCTCTCTTGAGGCGTGTTAAAGGCGACGCAATGCGAGCAAAGTCTGCAATGAACCACCTGTAATAGGCACAGAGGCCAAGGAAGCCCTTGACAGCCTTTTTATTGGATGGTACGGGAAACTGTACGACGGTGGCAATTTCTTCAGTATCTGGGCGGCCACCTGCGTGGCTGACGACATGACCAAGAAAGTGTAGTTCCGGAAAGCCAAAGTGGCAATTTTCCGGTTTCAGGGTAAGGCCGGTATACCGGATGAACTGCAGAACCACTTCAAGCCATTGGAGTTGCTTTCAAATGTTGCGGATAACAAAATGACGTCGTCGAGGTGCTCTAAGCAGGTTTTACACTTCAGGCCTGAAATAGCCTCCATAAGGCGTTGGAACGTAGCATGGGCCGAGCACAAACCGAAAGGCAAGACCTTCCAGTTGAAAATGACAAAAGAACTTGCCTTCAGTACTACAGAAATTTCTGTTGCACAACAGGATTTTTCTGTAGTAACTACAGATTCCTTAAGGAGCGACAGACTTTTCTAATGTACTACAGACATTTCTGGTCGTGACTACAGAAGTACACTCTGTCGTATGTCTGTTCTTACAATAGAAAGCTTAAGCTCTACAACAGATTTTTGTAGTACTACAGAAAAATTTGTCATCACAAGAGGCACCCTGTTGTCCCAACAGAAATGTTCCTGAACTAAGCCGACAAGCTTCTGTAGTGCTACGGAGAGCTGATGAAATACTACAGAAAACTATTGTGGCAACAGGCCCCCGATTGTGACAACGGAAGAGCTCCTGAATTAATGCGACAAACTTCTGTTGTACTACAGAGAACTGTTGTTGTACGACAAAACCTATCGTCGCAAAATGTACCCAATGATGACAACAGAAGTGCACTGAAATTATGCGGTGCGACAAACTTCTGCAGTGCCCAGTTGAAAAAGACAACAGGAATTCCTGTCGCAACTACAGAAATTTCTGTGTACGACAGAAGTTCCAACCGTTTTTATAGTTGCGACAGCAATTCTGACGCTGCAGCAGAAACATTCGGTCGCGACGGCGAAGACTTCTGAAGTCGCAACCGAAGCGCTTTCCGTCGCGGCCCTTTAAAATTGTATGTCAGTTTCGCATCGTTGGTGTACACTGTACTTTTCTCTTTCGCGGTATTCAATCGTGCTTCTCTGAAGCCGGCAATGCTGATAGCACCGACACCGGTATTAAAGTCGACGTGCCCCGCAGGGGCGTCTGCGTCAGCAGGCGTTTGGTATGTTGCGACACCACGTACCCGAGCACACGAGGGTTGGACCCTCCCGCGTGTAGCCGTGCGCGACTTAGCCGTGTCCGGGGAAAGGGGGATCCTAGTGGTTCAGCCAATACCGGCTGTTCGGACCGTTAAGGCCCCCCGACTGAGGCAACACGCCTATTCGGCCTCTGCTTCACGTAGACGGCACCTCCAGACTGACCCACCTGGAGGAAATCGGCAGTCGCCTTTTCCTGTCACTCTCTTCGCACACCTTCGTCTTTCCCTCTCACTTTTAGTCTTTCCTATTTTATTTTTTTCTTCTGATAACTTCCAACATTCTTGGCGGCGAGGGTTAACCTGGTGTGGTATGACCTACCTTGGTTATAACATATGTGGTTATAGCGACGATGTACAGTTGGCAAGGTAGGGCTTGCTTCACCGCATACCCTGCCTTGTCCCCTTGTTGGGCTCGGCGGTGGGTGACTGGCGTCGTCGCTGAATACTCAACACATTTCATGGGAACTTCCAACCCATTCTCAATGGATCGTCCTTCCAAAAGGGGGCGCACCGATGCTAAATTTCAGTTTTTCCTAAAAGGCACCGAGACTTTCCCGAAATTTTACCTTGTCCATAGTATAAACCTGACAAGAAAGCAAGAACAATTTCACCACTCGTTGTGGCGAAGCATCTCGCAGAGACCATTGGAGGCGGCTAGAAAATCACAAAGCTGGTCAGTGGGGACCTATTACTCGAACTAAAAGACAAAGCACAACACGACAAGCTAACGAACCTTGTACGACTTGGAGACATCCCTGTCAGTGTGACAGCACACCGAACCATGAATATTGCCAAAGGCGTAATTTCAGACATTGACTTGATGAACTCGACCGAAGAAGAACTCCTGGAAGGATGAAAGGATGAAAATGTAATAAGTGTACAAAGAATAAAGATCAGATGTGACAACAAGGAGCTGACAACTAAGCACCTGATTGTTACCTTTGACTCTAGCACGTTACCAGAGACATTAAAAACTGGATATACCAAAATTAGAGCACGATCATACATCCCAAACCCGCGACGTTGTTTTAAATGCCAGAGGTTTGGTCATGCTTCCCAGAGCTGCCGAGGGTGGCTAACCTATGCGAAATGCGGCATCAATGATCACTCTGCAGATGACTGTAAGGCTGAGCCCCGTTGTATCAATTGTGATGGTGGCCACCCTGCCTATTCTCGATCATGCACAGTCTGGAAAAAAGAAAAAAAGAAATAATTGCGATAAAGGTAAAAGAAAACATCACTTTCAGAGACGTAAGACAACTTATCTCACCAACATTTGCACAGAGCGCATCTTTCACCGAAGTGGTACGTCCGGGGTCAGTACCACAACGGCACTTGGCGGACGCCAGCACCACGCGTAGCGAGCGTGCGGCAACGCCACGCGCCCCCATGGTGAGAACAGCGAAGTCTACCCTACCTCTCCCGAATTTGACCACAGTGGAGGCTTCTGCTAGTGCTGGCACCAGTCAGCCCATATCAGAGGCCAAGAAAAGCCCATCAACCACCAGGGCTCCAAGGCCTTGTCTTCCGAGACAAGGCTTTCACGGAAAACACACCGCTCGCAAGAGCGCGTGTTCAATGCCTCTCAAGAGGCTATGGACACAACACACAGTCAGAAGACGCAGTTGACGCCTAAAGAGCGGCGCGATTTTGTCGACCGCTGCAGAAGAGACAAAACTCCAATTACAGGGCCCCAAAAGGGCACTCTAAGCTAAAGTAAGTTCGTTCTCTTTGACACATAGCACATCATTTATTTTAATATGGATACACTGATTATTCAGTGGAATATCAGAGGCCTGCTTTGCAACCTCGATGATGTCCAAGAAATCCTTAATGAGTCAACTCCAAAAGTGCTGTGTGTCCAAGAGACTCATTTGAAATCTAAACATAAACACTTCCTTCGTCACTATGTTATTTTTCGGAAAGATTGCGATGATGCCCTCGCATCATCTGGCGGCGTAGCCATCATAGCTGACAAATCTATAGCCTGTCAACACTTACGCCTACAAACACCCCTTGAGGCAGTGGCCGTTCGTGCTGTAATTTTAAATAAACTGATAACCATCTGCTCTTTATACATGCCGCCACATTTTCAGTTTCACAAACAAGACTTCCAAAGATTAATAGATCAGTTACCCGAACAATATCTTGTGCTTGGAGATTTAAATGCGCACAGCGAC
Source organism: Dermacentor variabilis (assembly GCF_050947875.1). Classification (NCBI taxonomy): domain Eukaryota; kingdom Metazoa; phylum Arthropoda; class Arachnida; order Ixodida; family Ixodidae; genus Dermacentor; species Dermacentor variabilis. The sequence continues at coordinate 48,924,927 of NC_134576.1, read as the reverse complement.
CTATGGGGCGAGTCGCGCTGCGACGCGAGAGGTCGCCTGATTGAACAGTTCCTTTTTTCTTCAGGTTCATGTCTTTTGAATGGGAAGGAGCCCACGTAATATAATGTGGCAAACAAAGCATACTCCTCAATAGATCTTAGCATTGCATCTCCTACTCTTCTACCTTACTTTATATAGAAAGTTATTAAGAACCCAACGGGAGTGACCATATCCCTGTAGTTCTAAGCACACCAATGTGTAATGAATGCCTTCTGACTAAGCTGAATGAGAAAAGTTCAAAAATCTTGCTTCTTTATCCTGGGACATGTGTACTTTAAGCATAGACGCTGCGGTTAAATATTTTACAGTTTTTCTCCTTGACACCTCCTCCAAATGTATCTCTGTAACAAGTGAATTGTCCACAAAACGCCGTCTTCCGTGGTGGAACGATCAGTGTCGAATAGCGCGTAAGAAGCAGAACAAGGCATGGGGCTTACTTTGGGATTCTCCGACACCAGAAAATCTAGTCAATTTCACGCAGGTCAAATCCCAGGGTCGCAGAACGTGGCGACAAGCTAGAAAATAGAGTTGGAGAAAGTATATGTCGGGCATTAACCTTTATACTGATGAAACAAAGGTTTGTAATAGAGTGAATGGAATAAAGGGTCGACAGCCTTACTCGCTGCCTTTGGCGACAGCATGGAACATCAGGCGAACTTTCTTGGCGCACATTTCGAACAGATATCTAGCTCGTCGCACTAATCTGAAACATTCCAAAGGTACAAAAAGCAAATAGAAGGAAAACCACTAGACCGGAAAGCACAAAATGCGAGGCATACAATAGACCTTTTTGCATGGCAGAGCTTCAGGCAGCCCTAAACAGCTGCAACAAATGTGCCCCCGGTTCTGACCGCATCGTATATGAAATTCTAAAACACCTGCCGTCTCAAACAGAAAACTCTTCCTTGTCTTTACAATTCTATATGGTCGTCTGGCCACATTCCCTCTGCTTAGAAAGAGGCCATCATAATTCCTTTTTTGAAACCGGGTAAGGACCCTTCTTCGGCAAATAGTTATAGGCCTATAGCATTGACGAGCTGCTTATGCAAAGTTCTTGAGAAGATGGTAAACAGTCGCCTGGTACATTATCTAGGAATAAACAAGAAATTAGATCCATATCAAGGTGGCTTCAGAGAAGGCAGATCGACGACAGATCAGCTTGTACGCATGGAAATGTACATCAGGGATGCGTTTGTCCACAAACAGCTTGTGTTGTCAGTGTTTCTTGACATGGAGAAGGCGTATGATACTACGTGGCGCTTCGGGATCCTTCGGGATCTTTCTGCAATGGGCATTCGCGGCAACCTGCTGAGAATAATTGAAAGTTATCTCTCTGACAGGACATTTCGTGTTAGAGTTGGCAACGTACAGTCTCGGCCATTCATGCAGGAGACAGGTGTACCGCAGGGTGGAGTACTGAGCTCTATGTTATTTATTGTTAAAATGAACTCCCTCCACAGCGTATTACCTCGCACACTCTTCTACTCCGTCTATGTGGACGATGTACAGATAGGGTTCAGGTCATGCAATGTTAGCATTTGCGAGAGGCAGCTACAGCTTGGCTTCAATAGAATCTCAAGGTGAGTGGACGAGAATGGTTTTAAATTGAACCCCCCAAAAAGCTCGTGTCTTATTTTCAAACAGGAGAGGCATACTACCACAACCAGACATTAACCTTAATGGAGAAAGACTAACTGTCTGCCCTGAACACAAATTCTTAAGTGTTATCCTGGACACAAAGCTTAACTTCATTCCCCACTTAAGATATCTTAGAGAAAAAGGCCTGAAGACCATGAACCTCCTCAAGCTGCTCTCTTGAACAACTTGGGGCAGCGACAAGAAGTGTCTGCTTAGCCTGTATAAGAGTCTTGTACAATCACGCCCCGACTACGGAGCCGTGGTGTACCACTCCGCAACAGAGACTGCGCTAAAGATTCTCGACCCAATCCGCAACCTCGGTGTACGACTGGCAACAGGCGCCTTTAGAACGAACCCTGTTGAAAGTCTCTATGTTGAGTCCAACGAATGGTCCTTACATCTACGCAGAACATTCTTAAGTTTATCCTAATACACTAAGGTAAAATCAGACACCGAACATTTACGCCATTCCGTCGTTAGCGGCCTGTCCGCTGCTAGAATTTACCGTAACCGCCCACTTATTATTACTCCTTTGAGCCTGCGCTTGGAAGCAATGGCAGAAGAAACAGACATGCACTTCCCAGAAAATATTCTAATGCCTCGGACTCGCCCATTCCCACTGCCTTGGGAATGGCAGACCATGGGGGACGATATCTCTTTTGTTGCAATAACAAAGCGTGCACCTGAGGCACACATACTATAACACTTCCTCGAACTCCAATCGAAGTACTGCTGTGCCGAGTTTTATACAGATGCTTCCAGGTCATCTGCTGGTGTCGCGTATGCAGCTCTTGGGTCATTCTTTTGCACCTCCGGTGCTCTAAATCCCAACACAAGTATTTTCACAGCTGCATCGTACGCGATACTCTCAGCTGTAAAACATATCAGACAAAGAAATCTCAATAAGGCCATCATTTTCACAGATTCATTAAGCGTAATAAGGGCCTTAATGAGTTTTCGGAAACATAACCCTGTTTTTAATGAACTATACACACGACTATGCCTAGTCTTAATGTACACCCAAAACATCGTCTTTTGTTGGGTATCTGGCCATAGGGGCATAAAAGGTAATGTAGCTGCTGACGAAAATGCAACGTCGGCCGCCTTTATTGAAACGGATATGAATAAACCCGTACCAGCAAAAGAACTTAAGACCTTCTTACGCCACAAACTGAGGAAGTACTGGCAGTATCAATGGGATAATGCAGTAATGAATAAGCTACACGTTATCAAACCAAAATTATGAAACTGGATATCTGAAAGAACAGCAAGACATAAGGAAGTGCTTCTGTGTAGATTAAAAATAGGACATAGGTACGCTACTCCCCCCGACCTTTTGACGGGAAGCGAACCTCCGACATGTACGAAATGTGGCAACAGGCTTACAGTTATTCATGTTCTTATCCAATGCACTAAAATTGAGGCAGACAGGAAAAAGTATTTCCCCTCCGCTTATCTCCAACACATACCGTTACACCCAGCATTCTTTCTGAGCAATGAACCCCTTTTTACTTTTCAAACAGTATAACACGTTTTAACAGAAACTGACACCTTAACTGTAATTTGGCCAGGCTACTTGTAGCACGGCCTCCACCGGGAGGTTGTAGCTGCAATGAAACAATTTTTTAGAGCACGTGCCTCCCAGCCCTTGCTTTCAAGGGCTTGCTGAGGCACTAGTGCTACAGCCATTACGTATTTTAATGATCATCCATATCTCGTGAAACATCTCTTGTCATCGCAGACACGATCAATCACTGTCATTTTTTAGTATGTGTATACTTGCATTTGACGCACGTTAGAGCGAATAAACTTGAGGACCTTTTACAGCCACAGTGCACCATATATATATATATATATATATATATTGCACTTTAGCGAATTTTTTTAGGCCTCTATACAGCCGTGTTTCATATACTCCCCGCAACTAACACTCATATATAATTGAGAAGCACAAATCATCGGCTTGGCGCTCTTTGACCGCATCTGGCCTTACGCCAATAAACGCTACAAATCAATCAATTAAAGTCGACCTGGCCAACTGTTATAATTGTGCCGTAACTACGAGGTACCAGCAACGCCCTACCGGCCTCCTCAAAATCGGCCGCTGATCAAAATCGTACCATCTGCGGGCATGGCTGCGTATCCGTTTTATTTGGTAAGATGTGGCACACAGGCCTGTGGACTTACATGTGTCGTTACACTGATACATTAGTTAGTTTCCCACAAATATTGCAGAAGCTTATGGGAAGCGGAAAAGAAGTTTTGGGTTGTTTCACAAAGTTGCGTGAAAAGCTGTCTCGCTCGGGTCTCATTAATCTGGTACAGCGCTGCGTGAGAAGCCAGTATGATCCACGAGCGTTTATGTAGCTATTTTGCATTGAACACACGAATTATATGCGCGCTCAAAAGTGTAAAGAACAAGAGACAACTGTCGAAATCAGCAGTAACAACTCTAACAGTGTCCCCGGTCACCGTTCTCTATTTCTGAATTTCTTATTCAATATCAATATGAAACAGCAAATTCGATGTTCTAGCACTCCACGATGTACCTGTCGATGGTAACAACACTTTTGCTCTTCTAGATATGCGGCAGCTGATGCGGTGGAGTGAAAGCGCATCTTGCCTTTCAAAATGCAAATGTAAACAGCAACGCAGACTGAAATTTTTACTGTTGACATATCCAAAATGTACTCGGCAAGCGTGTTTGGCATGGTGCAGCGGTAAGATGCTCGTTTCGGCATCCTGAGGTCTCAAGTTTAAATTCCGGGCAGGAAGTTTTTCTTTTGTCCTAATAAATTTACGCACCCTTAAACAGGTCTCTGTCAATTTTTAATTAAATATTGATCAGGAACTACAGAACTTTCGACTACAGGACGTCACACTACAGACAACAGAACTACAGACAACGGAACGACAGAAACCACGCCCCAAAATACGACGGACTGAAAATTTCTTGTTGTGTTGTTCAAGTGGGATTAAGTTCGTATAGGCCGTCTGGTGTCACAAAAGCAGTTTTTTCACGGTCTTTCGAGTCCACCTCGATTCGCCAATATCCGCTTTTGAAGTGCATCGAAGAGAAGTAACGCGCTTGTCGAAGCCTGTCGTGTGAATCGTCTATAGGGGGAAGCGGGTACACGTCTTTCCTTGTCACCTGATTTAGTTTTACGTAGTCCACACACAAACGCAAGCTGCCGTCTTTTTTTTTTACTAGAACTGCAGGAGATGCTCAGGCACTCGTTGATCGTTGGATCACGTCATCTTCAAGCATTTTTGTTACTTGTTGTATGGCTTCACGTTCTCTGGGAGCAACACGATAAGGATTTTGGTGAATTGGTCTTGCCGTATCTTCTGCAATTATTCGGTGCTTTGTTAGAGGTGTCCGGTCGACGCTGGACGTCGACGCAACGAAGTCGTTGAATTTCGCCAGTATAGTAAGAAGCCGATCTCGTTCATGCGGCAAGAAGGAGTGCTGACGTCAAATACAGGAGCTCGGTCTTGCGTAGGTACTTCTTCGAGTAGTGAGCAGCAGCCGCGGACATCCGCGACGCGGTCAAAATAAGTCACAGCCATGCCCTTTTGAAGGTGCCGTCACTCTGTGCTAAAGTTTGTTAGCAGCAGGTTCGCGCGACCATCGGCGACATTTACGATTCCTCGTGCTACCGAAATGGTCAAGTTGATTTCGTGCAAACAAGTATGAGGCTCGATAATAAAATGTACATCGCACTTATGGTTTCACGTGCCATTTTTCAAGCTTGCAGACATGAACGACATAAATAAACCTTTACGGAATGCTTATGGGTAGATGACAGACATCTCTTACCCAGAAGAAATGGACGATATCCTTCTTCAAGTTCTACGTTTACTTGGTCGTCGAAGGCTTGAATTCCCTTTCGTTGTTCGCGTAAGTGCTAAGATCACTATGGCGGGCTTTGTGCCATATGACAAGCCCCTCGCCACAGTTGCGGAAACATGAACATGTTTGGACATCGAAGGCTTCTGAACGAGACTATAGGACAGCTACCGGTCACGGTTTTATATTTGTTGACCATTGAATATGGATTAAAGAGCAGCTCCTTGACCTCGTAGAAATAAGGTGCATGTCACAGACATATTCCTATTATCTTGAAGGTAACCGTCAGTAGTCCTATGTAGCTCAACAGGACCGAAACAATGAGCTTAAACACTGGTACTGTTATGAAGCCCGCCAGTGTTTCAAAAAGTTCTCCGAGTCAAACGCCATATTTTACATCTTATTTCGCTTGTGGTTGAATGTGCTCGACCTGCGTCACCATCGACCATCGTGCGAATGCTTTCAACATTAGAAAAAAAGCAATGACAAATAAACGCATTCTCTTTCTCGTTGCCAGCGTTCTACTGCTGCCAACGCATTGTTTTCATTCTTGAAGGAGCACTGGTAGGTTAGTACGTGTTTCGAAAACCTGCGCAGAAGTTCCGTGGCTGACTTGGTCGATTGCTCAGAATGAGGTCCCGAGTCCAGTCGCAGTGTCCGGACCTTCGTGATGACGTCATTCCTAAGAGCCTGACCGCTGATTTGTTTTTTTTTTTTTGCTTACTTGTGTTTTTGAGTTCACTTTGACGCACTCCGCCATTGCTCGACGTTAATCCAACGTACTCATCCTCAGCATAGCGAAAGGCTCCGGGAAACTTTCTTTCAGACTATTTCATTCGCAGCATATGTGCATCATCACAGAGAACAGCAGTTTGATGACTTTGGTCAAGTTTGATGTGTTGTATTTCAATCATTTGCTGCTTCCTGGTTACGACACCATCAGCAGTGCCTGCCTTTTACCTAAAGACTATCCTTTCCACTTTCCTCGAAAGGCCAATGTTCGCCGCCTTCCTGACGTTGTCCTTTCCGTCACTTTCCATTGTGACCCAGGCAAGATCTGGTCGATTTCTTGGATGCGATGCCTGCGACGTTGGGTGCGGCTCAGCCGCTGTATTTTGAACGTAACTTTTTTTCAACACCATCTCCTGAACTGCTTGAAAATCGGAATGCACAAGATGCGCAAGAAAAGCATTCATGGCTTAAAGATGCCCAATAGACCTAGTGCATACACTAAGGATGCCCATAATTAGGAATTCCTGTTAAAATAATAAAAGTCATAGCTTCTGAAGAAAGTTCCAAATAAATTTGGTACAAGTATCATACAGACTACAAAGCACGCTTCTTAGTTTTATGGAGGATATATTGGCCTGGGATGTGCTGCTATGAGTAGACATCTTAACGACGTTAATCAATATACAGTCGACAGTCCAAGGCATGTATGAGATATACAAATGCAGCAACGGCTTTTGTGGACAGACTCGCTTTAGACTCTAAACTCAGCCCAAATAGTTTAGAAAAAATTGCCAGCTATCTTTAGCAATCAACTATCTTCAGCAACTCAACTATTTTGTGATCAACATTGTTTTTTTTTCTTTTCTGTAAGCAATGACCAATCTGTGGTGAACAAGAAATCATATACACCAACATAATCACACCGCTTGAAAGTAAAGCTCTCTTGAGAGAATTCATTTAGGCCACTGGAGAAGCTCTGCCTCGGGGCTGACTAAGAGGCCATTATAACAAAAATAAGTTTACTACTACTACTACTGCTACTACTACTATTAATTATTATTATTATTATTATTATTATTATTATTAGTTGTTGTTGTTGTTGTTGCTATCTTACAATAATCGTACATCAGAAGGCCGGCCAATCAAAGCCAAGGAAGTGGCTTGCGTGACTTGGCCCGGCCTGTCGGCAAACGCAGACATAATGGAAGCATGTACAGAAATGAAAAGCTGGTGAAGCTTACCACAACAAAATGAAACAGAAACTAAGCGGAAATCAGTGACAAGAGAAATACAAGAAACAAGAAAAGAGAACATGTAGTATTATACATATCTTACAACAACAACAACAACAACAATAATAATAATAATAATAATAATAATAATAATAATAATAATAATAATAATAATAATAATAATAATAATAATAATAATAATAATAATAATAATAATAATAATAATAATAATAATAATAATAATAATATATTATCAAATCTGCGAGTATAAGTAGAGAAATCGGGTTCGCCTAAGCCATCACAGTGGCTTGTCACGCGCAACCCGGCAGTCAGTAACAAGACTCAGCCAGAAACTGACTTTTCTTTCTTTTGCAAGAAATAAAAATAAAAAAGACATTGAAAACCAAAGTAGCGAGTAATAAAGTACAAGACAAAAAAAAGAGCGAATCACGAAAGAAAAAGAAAACAAAAAAGCAAAGAAATGACCAGAAGAGCGAAGACTGACAGGAAAAATAATAATATGACGCCTATAATTATTCCGTGTACAATTCCTTTAAATTTTTGCGAACGTCGCGTACAGACTTACAGGAAGAAATTTCAGAAGGAAGGGCATTGAATATATCTGGAACATAAAAGGCTCGAGTATATGTGCCAAATCTGGTACGTGGGTGACGAACTGAAAAAGCTGAAGTAATAATAATAATAACAATAATAATAATAATAATAATTTATTTCCAACACCTTACCTTCACTTACCGCCTTGCACCTATTGTGCTGCAAAAGCGTGAATATTCTCTTTACTTATTTTTGGCAACTGCCATGCTTCCGCACCTTAGTTTGCAACATGTATTTCTCATTTCCGTCCGGTACTACAGACCCACTTACTATCTGTAATCTTTGCTCTTTAGCAATGTCTTTCGCCTATCAATTGGGACGGCCAATAGTCAGTTTTGCAATCAGCACGTGTGAACACAGTCTTTAGAACGCAGTCTTATAAGACGTAAAATATACACCCTGTTATCGTGACGACAACCCGTGGAACAGTAAGCCACAATACACACAATCTTGTCATTCGACTTTGCTACAGCAGTGACTGGCGCCATCATTCATAGAAAAAATATGTCGTGCACAAAACAAAGTGCAAGGCCCCCGGGTACGCGCAACTCCCGACCCCGCCTACTTCAGATCTCGAAGGCCCTGAGCAAACTGTGGCCGGATTTATAGGGTATAACGTCTCTGAGAAGTGAACAGATGCCGCCGTAGGATGGCGCTCCAAACGAACTCTCTGAAGTTATTTAAAAGGGACTCGATGATCGATGCGCGAACCTTTCTCGCATCCCACCACTATCAGAATGCGGCTGTCGCGGTGGCAGATTCATGGAGGCAGCCCGGTACTCAAGCGGTTGGGCGTTGTAGAAACTGAGCCAACACGGTGGGACCCCAACGTGAAGTGCAAGATCTTACTAAAGTGCACAGTGCTGTTCGGGCTTTCCCGGTGCTCGACCATCACGACAAAACTTTGCCGCTATAGAGCTGATCGTTACTGGGAAAATGGAAGGGTCTCGCCTCTCGAAATTTTCTGCACCATGGGCTGCGCACTAGCTGCGCCTTTTGAATGACATCCCGGAAGTGACGCCGACACCGTGCCTGCTTACTTCCGGCTCTTCGTCAACGAACACCTTCACCACCAGGGTTCTCCAGGGGGCATCTTGCGCCGACGCTTGAAAAAGGGCTTGCGAGTAAACTCGAATATATTGAGACCTAGAACAGGATGAGCCTCTGCGTTATTGTTTCTTTTTTTCTCACGTGGTGCGGTTGGAATTGTTTCAGTACGGCAAGTAGAGCGGAAGCAGGCAATTAGAGTGGTGGGGATGGGGATCCGCCTTTCTTATACTTAGGCCAAACCTCTGAAACCTTACTGACTGACTAAAGAAGCCGTCATTGAGGCGAGGCCGCATTAGGCCACTTGCGAAGGCTTCCTTGTTAAGGTACCCGTAGTGAAGTCTTCGTAGATGTGTGCTGCTTGGTCGGAAGGTGGCCCCGAAGCAACCTTCATCCTTCAGACACCCCTGGCCCTCTAAGAGCGCTGCACCTGGCAGCATGTAGAATCGATAAAATGAATTCACTGCTTCCCTGGGTCACACCCTTTGTCATTTATACATTCCTGCATTGAGCTTCCAACGGCAAGGGGACAGTCATAGAACGCTCTTCTACGCTAGCCAATTTCACCTAAAGTAATTATCCTCGCTTTCGCTTTGATTAAAGCTTCGTATTTTTGAAAACGCTCGCGGTCCTGGTCTCGGCGCCAGTGGCCAAAATATTATCATCAGAAACATTATGTGCGTTCAACCCGATTGCACCATCACTAGCCTCAAACCATGGCACGAACTTGTTCCATAAAATATTCGACAAGCGCGTTGCTGTGTGTCGCACAGCTATTTGTGCGTGTTTCCTTAATTCGAGCTTTGCCGGAGAAACCGGACAACGCCTCCCGCTGGTTTCATTTCGGCCGCTCATCTGGCACAATTATTTTTCTCCCATTTGCCCTCGTCAGGCTCCGCTGCAATGCCCGCATTCGGAGAAAAAAAAATGTCAATCCAGTCAAAGCTCACGGTTCGCTGTTCGCTCACTTTCATTCAAAAGCAGATGCTCACTCTATCAAAGGCAGATACGCCGGCATGGTGCCCGCCTCTTTATTAACCTCGCGCAGTTATTGGGCACTGAATGGTGACATACAGCACGCTCTACACCGTCTCTGAAATTCAGTGCAACATTGTGGGCGCTGTCTAGGGGCCCTATAATCCGATCGGTCAATTAGCACAGCTCTCTGCGCATATAAGTAAGCTCTTCTTTCATAAAGTAGAAGCGCAAAAACCATCGGTGCTTTTGTGTATTCTCTATTCATACTTTTCTGCAGCACCAACAAGGCATTATTTCAGGGGGATAATCGTAGCAATTTGGATTTGACCATAAAAGAAAACAAGCACAACACAAAGCAAAGCACAGAAAGAAATGTGAACGGCAAAGTACGATACGGAAAGTCACGCAGGCAGCGTGTCCATGAAACAGCATTCAGTAGCCGTTTTACACACATTGTGCTTTGGTTGTCAATGTAATCATATTGCGGAATCCTTCTAGAAATATATTCGCTTAACAAAAGGAATGAGGCACATGAAATTATTCACTTTTTGCAATGAGGATATTGAGGCACGTTTCATCGCTTTGTTCCCTTGGGAACACGGCTGTCAACGTGCACACCTCTAGCGGCAGTATACGTGGCTATGCATATTTATTCCCCTCCGCCCTGTGTTTGTTTGTTCGAGCGACACGCGAGCGAGCACGCTCACCCGCATCCACCACAGAGTGGCGAATAGGCGGGAGAAGAGGGGGGCTGTCCTTCGCGAGCCTTCCACCACAGAAAGAAATGGAGAGGGTTTGTAGGGGAGAAAGAGGTGACATTTTTTTCATCCCCTTAAGAGGAAGCTTTAGCTCGAGTCATCATCATCATCATCATCATCATCATCATCATCATCATCCTAGTTACGCCCACTGCAGGGCAAAGGCCTCTCCCATATTTCTCCAACAACCCCGGTCATGTACTAATTGTGGCCATGCCGTCCCTGCAAACTTCTTAATCTCATCCACCCACCTAACTTTCTGCCGCCCCCTGCTACGCTTCCCATCCTTTGGAATCCAGTCCGTAACCCTTAATGACCATCGGTTATCTTCCCTCCTCATTACATGTCCTGCCCATGCCCATTTCTTTTTCTTGATTTCAACTAAGATGTCATTAACTCGCGTTTGATCCCTCACCCAATCTGCTCTGTTCTTATCCCTTAACGTTACACCTATCATTCTTCTTTCCATAGCTCGTTTCGTCGTCCTCAATTTAAGTAGAACGCTTTTCGTAAGCCTCCAGGTTTCTGCCCCATATGTTAGTACTGGTAACACACAGCTGTTATACACTTTCCTTTTGAGGGATAGTGGCAGCCTGCTGTTCATGATTTGAGAATGCCTGCCAAACGCACCCCAGCCCATTCTTATTCTTCTGGTTATTTCAGTCTCATGATCCGGATCCGTGGTCACTACCTGCCCTAAGTAGATGTATTCCCTTACCACTTCCAGTGCCTCGCTACCTATCGTAAACTGCTGTTCTCTTCCGAGACTGTTAAACATTACTTTAGTTTTCTGCAGATTAATTTTCAGACCCACCCTTCTGCTTTGCCTCTCCAGGTCAGTGAGCATACATTCCAATTGGTCTCCTGAGTTACTAAGCAAGGCAATATCATCAGCGAATCGCAAGTTGCTAAGGTATTCTCCATCAACTTTTATCCCCAATTCTTCCCACACCCGAGCTTCCCTGGAGTGGCAAGCTCGGGTGCTCCTATCTAAATACACGCAAAAGGGGAATTCGTTTTTCACGGCAACCACTGCACCAAATTTTACAAGGCTTGTTGCATTTCACAAAAAAAAACTTCAAATCTAGTGACTGTTGGTTTCGGATTTTTTATTTAGGTCGTCAATTTTTTATGGAAACTGGAAAACATCGAAAATGTTCAAAAAAAGACACTATCAAATTTACAACTCTGTAACTCAGCAACCAAAATTGATTATACAATTCTTCGAATTGCATATACTATTGCATCTAAAGCAGAGAAAATCGCCATGTTACACATGAATCGCCAAAAAGTTAGTAATATGTAAATACAGCTTTTGCAAAACCCTTGTAAACAACGTAACAAATTCACGTAAGATATAAAATAATGTCAGATATAAATAAGATAATTCAAAGCGGACAAATTCAATATGTCATTTACATCTTACGTGAATTTGTTACGTGGGTTACAAGGGTGTTGCAAAAGTTGAATTTCCCTATTAGTAAATATCTTTATATTCATGTGTAACATATCAATTTTGTCCGCTTTAGATGTACTATTAGATGCAAATCACAGAATTGTATTATCATTTCTTGTTGTTGAGTTACAGAGTTGTCATCTTGATAGTTTCGTTTCTTGAAAATTTTTTATTTTTGCCAATTGTTAATAAAAATTGACGACCTAACTCAAGAATTCGAAACCAACAGTCACTAGATATTAAGCTTTCTTTTAAATGCAAGAAACCTCGTCAAATGTGGAGCAGTGGTTGCTGAGAAAAACGAATTCTCCTTTTACATGTATTTAGATAGTAGCACCCGAGCTAAAGCTTCCTCTTAAGGAGAACGGCTGAGCGCCTCCACAAACATTTTGTGGGGTTTCGCGTGCCAAAACCACTTTCAGATTATGAGGCACGCCGTAGTGGGGGGCCCCTGATTTACTAGGTAAGTATACGGCTGCGGTGTGGGTCTCTGTTCTAGCCACATTCATGAAGGTGCGTAGGTGTACAAGAAATGTTCGGTGCCTTCAAATCGTCGAGGTCATCTGCTGTCATAATGGAAACGAAATCGAGGGCATCGCGGGCGGCGACAGCTCGTCAGACGCACTGGCCACCTTCTCGCTACTTGGTCATCCGATGGGGTGTCACCGACCAATGCTGCTGATGGGGAGAAACCCGCTGGAGTTCAGCCTCAGAAGTGAGTACGCTGATGTTAGAAGTTATAGGGCCAGATCAGGTACTTTCAGAAGCCGTGGTACTGCATCCCGCCTTTGGGATCAACTTCGTTTCTCCGAGACTAAACATCCAGCACATTCTTGTGGCCTCAAAACGTACCTCTTAACTCATGGTCGGTTGGTTGCATTCTTAGTCCTAGAGTCTTTCTTAGTGGCCTCAACTCACAGCAGGGGTACAGATAAAAAATATTAATAATGATGAGATAATAAAGTGATAATAGTCGTGTAAATTAAGGTGTTGGATCCGGCTGGTGGGCTTGCTTTTCTCTAAATATGGCGCACAGCAAATATAAAGGATTGCCTAAGTATCGGATGGGATTTGAAAACACAGTCCGGTCTATGAAGAGAAATATACAAAAAAATTCTGAGAAAATGAAATGAAAAGTGAGACATCGAAAGCTTTAAGAATTTAGCAAAAAAAATTTTCTTAAATAAAAATCGACATTTCTCAATTTCAGAAGTTTCTTAAGTATGTGGAGCATTCCTCGCTTTTTTTTACGTTGCTATATCCTGCTTTGTACTCGATGTGACGATAAGCACTCACCCAGTCGCAGCCTGCGCGTTGCACCCCCCAAATCAGCCGCCGAAACACAGCACCTGGTGCTGAATCTTGCCTGTGCAGACGTCTCCAGATTTCAGTGGGATCCGAGAGGCTAATTCCGTTGCACAACTCACGTTTTCATGACTACGCTCTATGCCAGCAGAAAAGAGAAGAAAAAAAAAAGACTTATTGAATGTAAGCCACCAAGAAAGAGTTTCTGGAACAAAGTTGGGCACCTGAGTACACGAGCTTCGTTTGTGCAAACTCAGTCTTCGGTCTTGCTGCACGAAAACAGCTTAAGGATATTTAAATGCCTGTGCCGGAGGTTCGCGCTGAAGATGCTATTTTGCATAAGCTTATATCAGCTTAGCTTTCACCCGTTGCTCTTTCCACGCTAATCTAGCTTCCATCTTACCTGCTGCAAGGCTCAGATTAGTCAAGGCTCCAGAGCTAACAAAGGCAAAGGCCTGTTTATTTTCCGAAGTTCTTCTCTCCTCATGGTCTCATTTCATATTCTCATTCGCGGTCCTCAGCAAAGTGTTCATGAGCAGCTTGTGAAGCAAGCGAGAGAGAGAAACATTTATTTACGGAAACGCAGACAGATCGGCATGATCGTTAGCTTGCTCTGGCGTGCTACTCTGCACTGTCGGAAAGGGACGGGGAGGGAATAGAGTCATGAATGATGATGATGATAAATTCTAATTTTGTTATATACGTTGACGTGCCTTTTGCCTGCTTGTATGTTATGCGAAAGCGGAATTTGCAAGCATGATCCTCCAACTAAAGTTCGACAACTGTATAGCACACATACGCGCATACAGACACACACACACACACACACACACACACACACACACACACACACACACACACACACACACACACACACACACACACACACACACACACACACACACACACACACACACACACACACACACACACACACACACACACACACACACACACACACACACACATATATATATATATATATATCACAAGAGACACAGAGCACGTATGAAGAATTCGCAGGCACATTTTGACCGGGACCGGTGCGTATTTTGAAGATGACCGGGCCCCAGTCGAAACATTAGTATAGTACGAAGTGTCCATACCTGCTAACTTCGTTTTGTGCTGTATTCCGCAAGATCCAGAGAACTTGTCCAGTATATATATATATATATATATATATATATATATATATATATATATATATATATATATATATATATATATATATATATATATATATATATGCGTGTGTGTGTGTGTGTGTGTGTGTGTGTGTGTGTTTGCAATGTTCTAATTTTTTAACACTAACCCACATGCATGCTGATATCAGGATGTGCTCTTGCGTTTCCAAGCCTTATCTGACTGTTTTAATTTCTTCTTCCTCTGGAACAGATCACGTAGCCAACTCTGCAATATTATCAGCAGTAGCAGGTCCTCTCTTTGAAAGGACCGGAGTGTCGTGTTCAGTGGGCCCAAGGCCTGCGTAGTGAAGCTTCATTTCACTGTCTTAATAAACCAATTCGTACTTCCAAAAATGTAAGCTTGGTCATCTCGGGATTCTATTCCTGCAAAGTAGCCCACAGCACTACCGCGAAAATCAAAGTATCAACACAGACAAAGCGATGTTCTGTGAGCCCTGCGGCCGTGCTTACCCGTTGATTCTTCTTGTATTGTGCGCATAATCTGGGAGAACTGCCCACTGGTGGTTGGCTTCTCCTCTTGTACACTCTTAAGGCGGAAGTTCACGCTTGCAAGGAGAAAGTGGAAAGTGAGGAAGGGGTTGAAAAAGCGTGACGGTTGCTGTAAGGGGTTGAATTTTTGGAGAACAAAAGTATGCATATAAACTCAGTTCAATGCACTACCCCCGTGCACATTAGTGTAGCCATGAACACGGAAAGAAAGCACAGGCAGCCTCTGCAAAGAACCCCATGATGAGGAGTGTTGCGTACTGCATAAGGAACCAACCTGACAGATCAAGTGGGGTGGATTCTGCAGCTCGGTACATTAGATCTGGCAACACTATGGCACCTGGTGCCGCAAGAGCACGGTTATGGTGTGGGCTGCGTTGCGAATTTTCACTCTATAATATGAATGAATGAATGAATGAATGCGTGCGGTACGAGAAGTCAGATAAATATAGTTAGAGAATAACAGCAGGTGCCGAGGTACGTCTTTACTAAATTCTGAAGAGCTTGGCATGACATTGCTAGCCGGGTACTACAGATGGGAATGATGAGGTATGTAATGTTACGAAAAGTGCCCATCGCAGACAAACAAGATGCACAGGACAAACGTAGGAATAGGTTTGGTAGACACTATTTCAAAACATCTGGTTGAGACAAGTGCCATTGGGAAAAGCTAAAAGCGCCTTAGGTGGAGGCGCTTAGAAGGTGAAAGTCCTCTGGCTGGCTAAATACCAAGTGCCTAGCACAACCATGCACCAGGCGTTATAAATGAGAACTTTCGCTCACGCTTACTGCATTACAGAAGCAAGCCAACAAACAAAAAACGCACCCAGAAAAAGGAAGGAAAAGGAAGGAAAGACCGCCATACGGAACTGAAATCTTGTACAGACGTCTTTTACGTCTAAGCTGCATGTCGTGCTCAAAAACGCGAAAGTTACGAAACTTTCTTATCATATTCTTTCTGTATAATAAAAGCATGCGCATAGTTCCCTCCTTCATGAAACTGTATCTAGGGAACTTCTTAGCGACACTCCACGATAAGGAATTGACGAAATCATTTGGACGTACGCCTCGACCTTTCGCGAAAAAAGAAAGACTGGCTCTATTAAAGTCTGCCGTACCGCCTCGGTAACGAGGACGAAGCTGTTGAAGAGCAGTGATTTCCAACTGTATCAGAAGGGGTACGACATCAGAAGGATTCGTAGAATGGTAAATTATACTTTGAGAAAAGAGCATCTGAGCTTGCCAGAAAAGCTGGCTTTCTTTTTATTTCCGATCCCGAAAAACTCAAGAACAATAGCACCGATACATCAGATATTAAAAAAAAACGAAAAAGTGGAAAGAAAGAAAGAAAGGAAGAAAGAAACAAAGAAAGAAAGAGACAAAGAAAGAAAGAAAGAAAGAAAGAAAGGAAAAAGAAATCAAACAATCTAGGGTTGTGCCGGTCACCGACAGCTACAAGAAACGTTTCTCTCTCTCTCTCTTTCATAATGCTAAATAAAGTACATCATTAGCCCTCAAGGAATAGAACACTGGCAGCCCTTTAACTATTTAAGAATGATTCGTGCATTTATTAGCGAGCTCACCCTATTGAGCAAAGCATAGAATACACTTTTCAAATTATCCATCTATCTGATAGGCATGCGCATAGTTATGTGGTGGCCTTGTATATTCCAGGAGTTTTATGTAACTTGACCGAAACAGTAAAGATAGATTGGTGCACATTATTCACTACAGACAAATGGTGTATCGATCGTAGTCGTCTTGGGTTATAATAATTTTCGATGAGCAGTCGGTTGGCCCATGAGTTACGTTTTATTATGCAAAATCATAAATATTCGTTTTAGGGCGTAAGTTGTATTTCAGAAGTGGTAGAGTGTGCTGAAAGCGACAGTCAGTCAAGTTGTTGTCTAGACGCCATATATAGCGCGGTCCTTCTTTTCACCCTTTGAAACCCACAAAGCTATGAAAAAAAAGGAGCGTAATTGCAGGCTTCTGCATGTGGATAGTAGTGTGATCAACTGTGTTTCCGTATAACAAAGCCTTCACGCCTGCCCTAAAAACAACTAGAAGGAAAATTGGGTGAGAGTGCTTGTTTCCCTGCTCAGCGTTGGCCGGTGTCTTGAGAACGTGGCACGTGGCGGATTGTGATGTTCATAACCAAGGTGCTTATGCACGCTGGACGCCACAGTCGATCGGTTTCTTTTCATTAGCAAAGGGCAAGTGACCTTTCCGCATGGCGTTGTGACTGCTTGGTTGATTTAAATCGCGCCACACGCACAAATCTTCTCTTTTTATTGATTGTTTCCTCGTTAAAGTTTATCTTCAAAGCGCCATCACGACTACATACTGATGCGATATCTCGAAGATGTTGTCGGTAAAGTTCAATCTACCTTCACCTAAGGTCTATTTATAAAGAAACAACGTCAGCAGACTTGAAAATAATTTACAGATAACAAGTTGGGGCTTTCCTCAGCCATCGAGAAGTTGTACCGTCATAGTCATCATCATTATCATCATCATCAGCAGCAGCAGCGGCGGCGGCGGCGGCGGCCTATTTTATGTTCCCTGCAAGACGAATGCCTCTCCCAGCGACCTCCGATTACTCCTGTCTTGCGCCAGCTGAATCCAATTTGCACCTGAAAATTTAATTTTGTCACCCCATCTGAATTTCTCGCCGTCCTCGACTGCTCTTCCATTCCCTTGGTGCCCATTCTGTAACTTAGCCATCTAAGTGCTATCAAATAAATTTTTGTCTACCGTTTTTCTCTCAGCATTGAAGAATTTTATCCCCCATTCCGCTGATACACAGATAAAAAAAACCGGTGGAACATGTTAAAACAACTAGTTGGTCTACGTGATGAAACTTCTCATACACCTTACGAATGCATAAGAGACGCATTGCTTCCTGGGTGTAATAACACGAAAATCACCTTGCAGGATCAGACACAAAATCGTATATGCTCAAGTTACAAACATGGAAGCCAAACGTAGTGACTGTAGTGTCGTACTTATTTTCCGCTGTATACTGATTTTGTTTTGTACACTTCGTACGCCTGCCTCCTTGTGAAAAATGTATGTTTGCTCTTGCCTGCCTCTCGTCACGCGCTGATACCTGGCAATATATTGCACCGGTGAAGGTTTCTGAAATTGGAGACCCGTTCGGGTTGCCAAGATGCTTACGATGTTTTTCTCGTGTTTGTCCCTGAGAAGGAGACCCTCCAACTCAAAAGAATTTGTTCGGCGGAAAAAAATTGTTTGCCTTTTTTTTCTGTGGGCATCTGAGTCCTTTGATCTATTCTATCGACCCCTACGTGGGTTCTTAGCGAGGATTTGCTTGCAATATTGGCATGTAGGCAGACGAAGAGATGTTAGTTCAACAACGTTAAAAACTAGATTCTGCAGAAGGAAAGGTTCACCTATTCGTAGGCCTAAAATGATCCTTGGACTCATTTTTATCCTGGAACAGCATTCAATTCGATGTAGTAGAGGACCATACACATTAGTGTAATTACTTCCTTCTTTGCGTCTACGCGAAAACGACAAATGCCCCCTGGTTTTGTCATTGGTTCGCCGGTGCCTGAGCCTTCAAGTGTTCCCACATGTACTGGTCTCCGTATGGGAGTGGTCCGTGCGTTCTAAAGGGCCTCTAAATCCCTACTAATATTTCATGATATTGTCCGGTACGCATTTTCAGGCTTCTCCGACCAGTTATTCATACGTTGTGGCTGAAATATGGTCATGCATCAGATGAAACCGGGCAAAAAAATGTTGTCAATTGGTCCATACACGAATGACGTTCTTTCCAATCTGTCGTCTTGCCCGCCCTAATGATGAAGTCGCACGAACGCTCCTTTTGACTGGCCTGCTGTGTGTAATTAACCGATTTCACGTCGTGCAGACTGTTTCTCAATGCGCCTGCCACGGCAACAGCCGGATAGCCGGAAAGCATGGAATAATAGCACTTTCAAGTAGGACAAGACCGGACAGCGTTACATTCGTTTATGACGTAGTGCACACGTGTGTGCTAGAAGAAGTGCCAGTTTCACCGGAACGCTGAAGCATTGATGCGATTCCGAAGTATCGGACAACTCCACAAAGTTCGTAGATTTAGATCTCGGGTTCTGCCTTGCTAACAAACATGTGGGCTGATGCTTCGAAGCGATGAGTGGGAAGTCACTCTTGCCCTTTAACAAGGCACACTCAAAGCTCGTTAAACGAGGTGTTATAAGGGTATGCCGCGTTAATAGCCTCAGTAAATCATGCTCGGACGAGATGCAACATAGTTTTGCCGCAAAGGTTGATCGCCTTTCTTAGACTGGTTACCCTCTGGTCTTAATTTCAGCCATAGCGGAACAGCTTCTGAGGAGCACCAAACGTCAGGAGCCCACTCAGTCATGCCAACCGGTAGAAAGCCGCCGGTTTGCAGGGCTATGGCATGTGCATGACGTCGCTTGTAAACTAAAAAAGATCCGGCAAGCGTGCATGAATGACAGTGGTTTTCTCAGCCCCGGAAAAGCTGGCAAGGCTCTGTAAACATGTCATCATCATCATCATCATCAGCCTGGTTACGCCCACGGCAGGGCAAAGGCCTCTCCCATACTTCTCCAAAAACACCTGTCATGTATTAATTGTGGCCATGTCGTCCCTGCAAACTTCTTTATCTCATCTGCCCACTAAACTTTCTGCCACACCTGCTACGTTTCCCTTCCCTTGGATTACAGTACATAATCCTTAATGACCATCGGTTAGCTTCCCTCCTCATTACATGTCCTACCCATGCCCATTTATTTTTCTTGATTTCAACTAAGATGTCATTAACTTGCGTTTGTTCCCTCACCTATTCAGCTCTTTTCATATCCCTTAACGTTACACCCATCACTCTTCTTTCCATAGCTCGTTGTGTCGTCCTCAATTTAAGTAGAACCCTTTTCGCAAGCCTCCAGGTTTCTGCCCCGTACGTGAGTACTGGTAAGACATAGCTATTATACGCTTTTTTCTTGAGCGATCATGGCAACCTGCTGTTCATTATCTCAGAATGTCTGCCAAACGCACCCCAGCCCATTCCTATTCTTCTAATTATTTCCGTCTCATGATCCGGATCCGCGGTCACTACATTCCCTAAGTAGATGTATTCCCTTACCACTTCCAGTGCCTCGCTACCTATTGTAAATTGCTGTTCTCTTCCGCGACTGCTAAACATTACTTTAGTTTTCAGCACAATAATTTTTAGACCAACTGTTCTGCTTTGTCTCTCCAGGACAGTGAGCATGCATTGCAATTGGTCCCCTGAGTTACAAGCAAGGCAATATCATCAGCGAATCGCAAGTTACTAAGGTATTCTCCATTAACTTTTATCCCCAATTTTTCCCAATGCAGGTCTCTGAGTACCTCCTGCAAACACGCTGTGAATAGCATTGGAGAGATCGTATCTCCCTGCCTTACGCCTTTCTTTATTGGGATTTTGTTGCCTTTTTTATGGAGGACTACGGTGGCTGTGGAGCCGCTATAGATATCTTTCAGTATCATTACATACGGCTCGTCTACACCCTGATTCCGTAATGCCTCCATGACAGCTGAGGTTTCGACAGAATCAAACGCTTTCTCGCAATCAATGAAAGCTATATATAAGGGTTGGTTATATATAGTCCGCAAATTTCTCTGTCACCTAATTGATAGTGTGAATATGGTCTATTGTTGAGTAGCCTTTACGGAATCCTGCCTGGTCCTTTGCTTGACAGAAGTCTAAGTGTTCCGGACTCTATTTGCGGTTACCTTAGTAAATAGTTTGTAGGCAACTGACAGCAAGCTGATTGGTCTATATTTTTTCAAGTCTTTGGCGTCCTCTTTCTTATGGATTAGGATTATGTTAACGTTCTTCCAAGATTCCGGTACGCTCGAGGTCATGAGGCATTGCGTATACATGGTGCCCAGTTTCTCTAGAACAATCTGCCCACCATCCTTCAACAAATCTGCTGTTACCTGATCCTCCCCAGCTGCCTTCTCCCTTTGCATAGCTCCCACGGCTTTCTTTACTTCTTCCGTCGTTACCTGTGGGATTTCGAATGCCTCTAGACTATTATCTCGCCCATTATCGTCGTGCGTGCGACTGGTACTGAATAATCTCTAGAGAACTCCACAGCCACTTGGACTATCTCATCCATATTAGTAATGATATTGCCGGCTTTGTCATTTAACGCATACATCTGATTCTTGCCAATTCCTAGTTTCTCCTTCACTGCTTGTAGGCTTCATCGGTTCCTGAGAGCATTTTCAATTCTATCCATATTATACTTCCTTATGTCAGCTGACTTATGTTTGTTGATTAACTTCGATAGTTCTGCCAGTAATATTCTAGCTGTAGGGTTAGAGGCTTTCCTACATTGGCGTTTCTTGATCAGATCTTTCGTCTCCTGCGATAGCTTAGTGGTATCCTGTCTAACGGAGTTACCACCGACTCCTATTGCACACTCCTTAATGATGCCCACAAGATTGTCGTTAATTCCTTCAACGCTAAGGTCCTCTTCCTGAGTTTAAGCTGAATACCTGTTCTGTAGCTTGATCTGGAATTCTTCTATTTTCCCTCTTACCGCTAACTCATTGATCGGCTTCTTATGCACCAGTTTCTTCCATTCCCTCCTCAGGTCTAGGCTAATTCGAGTTCTTACCATCCTATAGTCACTGCAGCGCACCTTGCTGAGCACGTCCACATCTTGTATGATGCCAGGGTTAGCGCAGAGTATGAAGTCTATTTCATTTCTAGTCTCGCCGTTCGGGCTCCTCCACGTCCACTTTCGGCTATCCGCTTGCGGAAGAAGGTATTCATTATTCCCATATTATTCTGTTCCGCAAGCTCTACTAATAACTCTCCCCTGCTATTCCTAGTGCCTATGCTATATTCCCCCAGTGCCTTTTCTCCAGCCTGCTTCTTGCCTACGTTGGCATTGAAGTTGCCCATCAGTATACTGTTTTATTTATTTATTTATTTATAAATACTGCGATCTGAAATCAGATCATAGCAGGGTGGGTATACATAGAAATATACAAGCATGTAAACACATACAAATCCATCACATATGCAGGCATTTTCAGACATTAGTGAAGAATACATAACATACAAGAAAAAAACACACTAGCAGATAACACACACGAATTCATAACATTTGCATGCATTTTTCAAACATTGATAAGGAATTCTGGGTAACAGTATGAGAATTAAGATTATTCCAGTCTGTTATTGTCCTAGGAAAAAAGGAATATTTGAAACTGTTATTCCGTGCGTTGATGGGGGTTATGGATAAAGCATGCCTTCGTCTCGTGTTATAACCTGATGAGTAAGTAAAGAACTTGGAAGTGTTAACCTTATAATGGCCGTTTACAAGTTGAAAGAGGAACCCATCGCCGATTCCACGTCTTCATAGAAGCTTTCGACTTCCTGGTCATCATGACTGAGTGTAGGAGTGTAGACCTGTACAACTTTCATTTTCTACCTCTTATTAAGTTTCACAACAAGACCTGCCACCCTCTCGTTAATGCTATAGGATTCCTGCATGTTACCAGCTATATTCTTATTAATCAGGAATCCGACTCCTAGTTCTCGTCTCTCCGCTAAACCCCGGTAGCACAGGACGTGCCCGTTTTTTAGCACTGTATATACTTATTTTGGCCTCCTAACTTCACTGGGCCCTATTATATCCCGTTTACTGCCCTCTAATTCCTGAAATAGCACTGCTAGACTCGCCTCACTAGATAACGTTCTAGCGTTAAACATTGCCAGGTTCATATTCCAATATCGGCCTGTCCGGACGTGTACACGTGTAAACGTGTAAATACGCCTAAATCACGTCAGAGTTGTTCCTTAGTCGGGCACAGAAAACGTTTTGTGACATGCGCAACGAACGTGGTTTACTAGATTACCCGGTTTTGAGGTAGTAAATATGTCGGACCGACAGGCAGGTGCTTAGACGATCGCTCAAGAGGGCATTACAGCGTTCATAACACTGTTCAAGGCCACTTAATTGAACATCTAATTGGTGGGACTGCAGCTGTTTCGGTTGCGTGACGCTCTTTGAAGATATGGAAGTTTGAGCGAGACACCGGTCCCAGCTCACGCAGGAAATTATAGAAGCAGAAATCATCAGAATATTGGGTAGTTTCTGCGGTAATGCACCCCCGATCACGCTGACACCAAGTTAAGTCATGTATCGAAATGAATAGTAATGTGCTTTTTTTTCACGTGACCATGTACTTAGTACAATCTCTTGCTCTTAGGAGACCTCTCGTGACCGTCTTTGATTTTCTGCGCATGCCCCTTCTTCTATATATACACATGGTGTGGCAGCGCAATAAAGTATTGTTGGAAGTCGGTCCAGTGTTTGTCGGCTCTCGCAGTCCTTGTCCTCGGTGCTGGACGTCGTTTTCTTACCGCGAATTGCCGACTGGCCCAAACAACCACCCTTGTTCAAAATGTACCAGCCGTTGGACCTGCGTGACTGTTTTCAGGCTGCACATTCTCGCGAGCCCGCCAACTTGCGGTTAGTTGAAAGGTGTCAGCATCTCTACGCTATCTTAAAATTGCCTTCGCCTCCTTTCGAGCTCAACACATTTATCGGGTGAACCAATTTGCCAATTTATGTAAGATCTTGCGGAAGTGATTATTATTAGCGCTTAGATTGAGTTTCATATTCGAGATTGCAATATTGCACTTTTTTCGTGGTTTCGCGCGTTCGCTAACGACTGTTAACATACAAAAAATCTTGGTAGCTCGATAAATACGCTTCTTATAAGGTGTATATATTCAGTAGGAAAACAAACGGTGATTCGAAAGAAGTACAAGTCATGCCGCCGATCTACATTTTGATAAGCAAGAAGGCGGCCTTACAAAGGCATTGCCGAATCGGACCAGCCTAGTTATTGCGTCGTCTATAGGTAACCCGCTGCCTGCAAAATGGGTGCAGCAACCCTGTTGCGGCTTCTCACCGTTTCCTTGGGCAGGTTCTCCAAATCTTGTGGGTTGGCGTACAGAAGCCGTGAATGAAATCTACAGCACATTTAAAATGAAAACAAAGATGTTTCATCTCCAAAGAATATGAAGAATTCTTCAACGAACTGATTGACATCGGGATAAACAACGTTTCTCTTTCGTTTCTGTCGTTATATTATGCGCTTTACAGAACTGCGTCAAATAAACGGTCTTGACGTCCATTCTCCCCGCATATTGAAACCACGTACACGCCAGCTGTGCAGCCGATATTGCGTTTCCTATGCAAACATCGAGTTTTCTTTAATGTGGCGCAAAAGTTGGCGGGATGTATGAAGTGTACAACTGCACAGCGAAGATGACACCAAAACAGAGGAACTGAAGCATGCCTGGCAAGCTCTTGTCTTCGGTGATTTGTTTTCTCCGTGTCGTCGTCCTTTTTTTGTACAGCCGTCACCACGAACACAAGTTCGCCACGTTAATGTTGAACGGCGCCGATGTAAAACAAGTGAGATGTAGCAAGAAAACTTACCCAGAAGTTTAATGGCAGCCTGGCTGGTTGTCTGTCTCACGCACTCCAAAAAAAAACCAGTTCTCTCATTCGTAAGCACTTCTCACGTTTCAGCTCAACTATCACCATGTTTCAGGGAAAGGAAGAGCAATGGCTCATCTTCCATCTGTCGAAAAGTGAAGAATTTCGCTTTAATATCTCTGCCGCAGTTCTCGAAAGTCAGCGTGGAGCACACAGAATCGTTGTGGGAGTTTGTACGCTAGTTGGCTGACGTACAAATTGCGAAAAAATACAATGTTTTCGCAATTGCGTGTTGGCTGCAATCCCGGAAAAAAATTGACTTTCACTTAAGCATCCTTACGTAATCTGAAGGCGAAAGCATTGCGACGTCTATAAATAATTGGTTTCGTCCCTGATGCTTGACGTCATACATTGCCACGTGTCGTTCACAACTCGACCTTAATCCACTTTGGCCTAATTTCTACGAACCTTAATCCACCCTAATCCACTTTAAACTACATTGATGCACTGTAATCCACCTTGCTCTAACTTGTACCAAACTTAAACCACTTTCTGTAACTTGTACAAATTATAGCGCACTTTAATACAATTTATTCCATTTTAGTTCAGCTTCATTCAATTTACTTCACCTTAGTTCGCGTAAATTCACTTTAAGATACAATACCTCCTCCTAATTCGTAATAAGTAACGTTGTTTAACCATTTACTATATTTTGTATTAGTGCTGACGTCATACAATACCCATGACGTGACATTAATTTTTGTTACAACTTGTTGCAGACAACGCCTGCTTTTCTGCCTGATGGGACATACAATGTTTTCGCATTAGAAAAACAACATCTGAAACTGGTCCTGAAGAAAATACCATAATGTACAGGCATCCAGATGTGAAAATTCGCAGTGCACAAACTAAGATGAGCTGAGCGCGAAGCCAGCGAAGCCAATAAAGGCAGTGGCACAAGAAAAGAAAGTCATTTCGACAAGGCTGCGACTCGCCGCGACTTCACTCGCGCATGCGCAGGAAAGATCATTCTTTATTTACACGGCGGTTAAGGGCGGCAAGGCAACTGAAAGGAACAAATTATTACAGTTTCTTGATTTCACCGCTTTCTCAGTTGAAAAAAATAGTGGCAGTACGAATATACCCAAAGTATTTTTGGAAATGTTTTCTTTTATTTCTGCTATACGACAGGTGGCATAGCGATCACAAACAAAACTTACGAAGCGATTCCGGCCTGCGGCGTGGCCTGTCGCTCTTCAACACGTCTTCCAAACTCTAGATTAACTACTGCACTAGGTGCACGGAAAAACAACGCGCATAAAGCGCTAGCCATCTTGGCTTTCACAGTATTTACGTGTATTTACGACCGCCACAGGTTAATTCTAAGAAGAGGCGCGCGGGCCACGTACGGACTCAGCCACGCGCCCAACCAGCGCAGCCACGGCCTGGGTAGAGCAGACCCGCGCTCATCAGACCGTGCCTGTTGTCTTGCCTTGGACCGCTTTCAAGCCACGTTTTGAGGGTCTTAGTTCCGGACCATTTCCATGTATTGTCGCGAGAATATATAACTAAAATTCATTCATTCATTCATTCCTTCATTCATTCATTCATTCATTCATTCATGCAATCATGGATGCATGCATCGTGCCTGAATGCCTACCGCGCCGCAATGACTAGATGCCGGCTATTTCGTTCTTCGTTGCGTCCGAAAGGTGGTGCCACAAGCCAATGCTAAATAGGCTCCCTAATGCAAAAGGCGAATTTCGTGCCGTCCAGAAGAAGAAGAAACTTTAGTAAAGAATAGTCCGGCACTTCTTGATGTGCTGGCCTCAAGTGACGGCTCGAATTCCTTGGACTCGAGCGGCATCTTCGGCTTGCCGGACGGCCCAGAGCTGGTCTGCCAGCTCTGAACTTCTGATAGCCGCCTCCCAGCGGCGGCGACGCCACGGAGAAGGTCCCCGGCGGCACCCGCATCCGGGGTGGCGTCGGGAAGAACGGAGCTCGAGCCTTCTCCTACTCCTGCAACGGCCGCGATTATGGACGCGTCACCAACGGAACTGGTTTGATTACCGTTGTTGCCGGCACATTCCAAGAGCATGTGCCGCAGCATTGCTCTGTGTCCGCGTGTTTTACACGCGTCTGTTGGATATAAACGCGGATAGCAGTAGTGTAAGATAGCGGGGCTAGGGTAGGTGTGTGTCTGGAGCAAGCGTAAAGTTACGGCCTCGTTCCTGTTCAATTTATCGTGCCGTGGCGCGAATGTGCGTCTTTCGAGTCTGTAGTGTTGGGTGAGGTCTCTGAACGTGGTTAGGCGATCGCCCCACGCCCAGTGTGTATCTTGTTGCTGTGTTTCTGTTGTAGTGTCCCGATCCGGCAGATCCGATGCCCCGCTCTGGGGGCGGAGGCGGCCACATAATCAGCGGCGGCTCGGCGTGTGAGACCTCGAGCCGTGGCGTGGGCCGCCTCGTCGCCCGCTAGCGGAACATCGGTGTGTGCCGGGGTCCAGAGGAGGAAGACCGTAGAATTTTGGGGTTGCGAGGGCGATGACGAGTCGCCGTCGTCAGAAATTTGGAGTATGCAGGCCGCTTCCCGCGAGACACGACCGCGCGCAAAGCCGCGGATTGCCGCCTGCGAGTCGCTGATCACGATCGCAGCGTTCGGCACCGCGACGAGTGCTAGGGCTATCGCGCCTTCTTCGGCCGCCTCCGTGTGTCCCGTGGTCACCGTGGCACTCGCGAGGCACTTACCCGAGCGGTCTATAAACGCTAACGCGTGTGCGCTTCTCCCTCCTCCATATCGCGCCGCGGCTACGTACACCACCTCGTTGCTGTTACCAAACTTCTTCTGAAGGTCGCTTGCTCGTTTGTTGCGGCTCCCGGCGTGGTGCGTCGGGCGCATGTTCTTGGGAAGCGGCGGGCTGATCAGGTGGTCGCAAACAGAGGCGGGAACCGCCGTCTTTTCTCCATGCTGAGTGTGGTACGCGATGCATCGACCTGCCTTTGACCTCGATAATCGTTCGTATTGCGCAATGTCGTGCGCCTCGAATAACTCGTTAAGGGATTTGTGAACTCCGAGCTCTAGAAACTTGTCGGTGCTCGCCTTGAGTGGAACGCCGACCGCCCTCTTGAAAGCCTTTCGGATCATGCACTCGACTTTGTTCTTTTCGGACCCGATCCACCTGAGGTAGGGGGCAGCATACGTTATGCGGCTTATCGCGTATGCCTGCACGAGACGGATCGCGCACTCTTCACATAATACCATTGCGTCTATTCGTGATGCGACGCAAGAGTCGGATCGTGTCATCTACCGAACGACGAAGTATTCGCACCGTCTCTCCGTTACGGCCGTTTGCCTGCAGGTGTAACCCTAGTATTCTAATTTTCTCTACGTGCGGTACGGGAGTACCATCTGCCAATGTAATGCGTATTTTGGAATATTACCGTTCCTCTTCGCGCAAGGTTTTACGACCTCTCCTTGTGGGTTTGTAGAGTAAGAGTTCGGACTTGGTAAACTAGCACTCGAGGCCCGTTCCACGCAAGTAATTCTGAACCGCATCTACTCCTGCCTGTAGCGTTCGCTCGACGTGACCGTCACATCCTCCCCCGGGAACCCAGAGGGTGATGTCATCCGCGTAGAGGCTGTGATGTAATCCTTCTATTTCTGTTAATTTCTCGGGTAGACCAAGTAGAACTAAATTAAAGAGTAATGGTGATATGACGGATCCTTGCGGCATGCCGCACGGACCCGTCTCAAATTCCGGCGATTCCTCGTCGCTGACGATGACGCATGCGCGCCTGCCCGTGAGGAAATCTGTAACGTAATTATGCATTCTTTGGCCTAATCCTAATGTTCTAATTGTTTTTAAGATCGCTTCGTGCGTAACATTGTCAAAGGCCTTTTTAATATCTAAGCCTAGAATGGCCTTAGTGGAGGTGGTAGTGTCGTCTACGATCTGGTGTTTAAGGTGAAGCAATGCATCCTGTGCGGAGAGGTTGCGGCGGAATCCTAGCATGGTCTGCGGGAACGCGTCATGATCTTCGAGAAAGTCGGTCACGCGGGTGAGAACTGCGTGTTCCATGACTTTGCCGAGGCAAGACGTAAGCGAAATCGGTCTTAGATTATCGAGCGTAACTTGCTTGCCAGGTTTAGGAATCATGATAACGCGGGCCCGTTTCCACGCTTCGGGAAGGGAACCCTCTCGCCAGCACTCATTGACGTAGGCCGCGAGTCGGGAGATTGACTGGTCGTCTAGGTTGCGGAGAGTCTTGTTGGTAACCTGGTCCGGGCCGGCCGCCGATAGAGTGTTGAGTTTGAACAGGACTAACCGAATTTCCGATTCGTTAAATTCCGCGTCCAGTTTCTCGTTTGTGACGCCATCGTACTCGGCGTCCTGGATGCTTTCAGCTTTCTTAAAGTAACGGTCACGTTTTGCGTCGAGGAAGTTATCGCCTTTATAATGTCTTACTAGTCTACGAGTCTACGGGCCTTGTGGCCTTGAGCGGCCCGAGTCTCCTCCGGATCTAATAGGTGTCTAAAAAGGCGCCAAGCGCTCGCCCCGGTCATCTACCTCTCGAGGCCATTGCACGTGTCTTCCCATTTTGCCGTGCATACCTGAAGTGCGTGTTCTTCGATGCCTCTGTCTAACTGTGCTATGCGTTTCCGCAACACCTTATTATGTATTTGGCATTTCCATCGCTTTAGTATGGGTCGCTTTGCTTCCCACATGTGTAGGAGCCTGCTGTCAATTATATCGAGGTTCGCCTAAGGCGGAACGTCGCTCGTTGCTGCGCCTACGTCCCTTCTGAGCGTCTCGGTCCACTCGTATATGTCCGTAATCGGCTTGTCGCCTCGCCCCGCTTCTTTTCGCTTCTTGCGGAACGTGTCCCACTTCACCAGTTTGAGCTTACGGCCTTTGCCCTCAGGGTTAGTACCACGACCGCTCGGGCCCGTGCCTATCGTGATCTCGATCAGCGCATGGTCGATCTCCAAATCTTCCTGCGTATTTTGCCAGAGCGCTGTTGCTACATTTGAAACAAACGAAAGGTCTGGTAACGTATCGGCACTCACGCTGTTCCCTCTGCGTGTAGGATAGGCGGGATTCGGAATCAGTGCAAGCCTTTGGTCTTGCGAGTCTTCCCAAAGGTGTTCGCCCTTGGGTGTTTCTCGGGTGTTGCCCCAGGCTCCGTGGGGCGCGTTAAAGTCGCCCGCAACAGTTGCGCGCGCTCCCCGCAGTAGGTCCCCGAATCTGTGCTGCAGCGTGGGTTTACTATACACGTTAATGACGAAGAGTCCTCGGCCGCTCATAGGAATTAATTCTACGAACACGTGAGGTATATTTACGCAGGCAAGTTCTCGCTGCGCCACAGTGACATTACGTCGAACGAGTACGGCGGCGACCGGCAACGGGCGTGGCGGGGGAGACGGCCGGCGCGGCACCATCGCCCCGGCCCAGCGCCCCCCGCCACGCGGGGTATAGCCCGTTTCCTTCTTTGCCTCTTCTCCGTCGCGGTCGCGTCTATGGCTTTGTAGCCAGCTAGTTTAACCGGATGGTTTGTCTCCTGTAAAAGGATCATGTCCGGTTTCGTCTCGCGGCGGCGTATGAAGTGCTGGAGATTACCCCGCTTCCTCCTGTAGCCCCGGCAGTTCCACTTCCAGATTGTGTATTGTTGTTTCCCAATGTTAGTGTGCTTCGTTGCGTGTGTAGCCATGGTGATGCCTGCGTTTAATTTAACCCGTCACCATCCGTTCGTCCCATCCGTCACCATCCGTCCAGCTGCATACTTTTTGTTGTACCCTTGACGTGACCGGTTGCCTCCGATTAGTGTCGTCTCACAGTGTGTGGCGCGCCTGCGCAGTGAACCTATCACGACGACGAATTATTGCTACCTACTTTGGTGGAATTCTAGACGTGCCCTTTCAATGTTGTTTCGCTTCATCTCGCGGCACCTGATGCAACCACGTAGCATATTCGTCGTGTCGCCTATACAGCCCAGCACGAGGTTACCTCAAGTACCCCATCGACGCTTTGCGGCAGTGGCTGTGGCAGCTGATCGACCCGATGCCGAATTCTGCGCATTCTTTGTGAACGTGAGAATTTTCGTCGCAGCTTAGACTTGGGTCTGTTGCCTCCCATGAGGGTCTGTATCTGGCGCGGCCGCGTCGTTCACTCATTGTGACAGTGTTTATCCGCGTACTCTGGTGGAATTGCTTACGTGAACTGCCACCGTTGATTGGCGTGCTCTTACGGGACTTGGCGTGGACGTGTAAGCACGTAATCCGCTCGTCGTGATGCCATTTAAAGTATACGCAAGGACGCCATAAGTGTATCGTCGACGCATGGAAACAGCAGTTGTGGCTTGTCGACACCTGCCTCTGAATTCCACGCATCTTTTTAGCGCAGGTTTGTGCTGCTTTCTTTTTTTTTCATTGTTCCTTAGGGTTGTAGTCGCCACTGGTGTCCTCCACCACGTTTATCTGTGCAGAACTATGCCTTCCGATGCAGAGCTTCCTAAACGACTGGTTCTAGAAAGCCTGTTATGTAATAACCTTGTCACTGTGGTCACTGACCCTGTGTTTAAGTGTAGTTGTAGGCCACACGAGCTCATCGTTGAATAATGCATGAATTTGTCTCAACGTTTTCGGCACCCGGGAAATGTTTTTGAAGACATGAAGGGGAGACAGGACGGAACGAAAGAGACCTTCTAAAAGAACATTGCTTCACTGGAGCGGTATCCTGGTCTGAACAATGTCGAGATTAAGGGACTCCCGTTATTCAAGGTGAACATAGCACTTCAACGATGGAAACCATTGTTGACGCTATTGACTGTCCTGATTCTCTCTCCGACTTGGACGCTGTTCATCGTATGGCAACGAAGCCCAAACAGACGAGACAACTTCGCTCGCGTTTGTCGCCGTGAAAGGACGAGTGAATTTATTCGGAAGGCTTAAAAAAAAAGAACGCCCATATACACAGGTTCGACGGTTATTTTCGGAAACCTCAGATCTGCTCTGTTTGTTCCGTGCCATCCAACTCATCAGAAGGAACGCCGGTGTTGAACGCGTCGGCTCTTAAACCCAGAAAACTAGACCACCAGTGCAGATCATTAAAATTGACAGCAATCTGATCACCTTTCTTTCTGGCCATAGAGAGTACATTCGCCCCAAAAACCCAATCAAGCTTTATTTTGAGCTATAAGGCAATTAGGATAGTGACCTAATTACAAATTAGTTAAGCGAGCTATTGACTACAGGAACATCAATCCAGCGTTTAGAAAACGATACTACGGTCTCGCGATTTAAGGGGTGCCGAAACACTTTTTATCAATGTCGCGAAATGCATTTCAATACACAAAATGAACTAGTTCAGAAATGCTTTGCAGCAAAAAGTACTACAGTGCGCTCACTAGAAGCACTGTTATTGGAAATCAAATATCGCTTTCGATCCTCTTCGCGCTGCCGCGCTCATTGTACAATGCCTTGCTCTGCGAAGGCTACGGTGGAGCTCGGCGTGCCCAATACTCTCCGCCCACCGAAGGTAACCGTGGCGTGCAGTTCAAATTTCATCTTGGATGCTCACGTGGACGACACTACCTCCGATGGCCATTCGTCAACTTTACTCGTACAATTGATTTTTACGGATTGTTATCGCTCTGCTGTGCTACAGCGTGCTAGATAGCTAAGTGTGGCTGTGTTTTCTGGCATCGAATGGCAAGTCGCAGATTTCCTTTCACACCCGTCATTACGGCAATTGCACAACTTCCGAGGCTCGAATGAAACGTCGTCTGCACGATCACTCGTGTGAGTGCGTTGGCAGCGCGCGCACATCAGGCAATCGATTGACGCCACTCTGCGTGCTCGCGTTGAAAAGATTCCCAACGTAAGGAGCTCCGACCATAGAGTGACGACAGACTTCGAAGGTACGCAACT
This sequence comes from Dermacentor variabilis, assembly GCF_050947875.1. Lineage (NCBI taxonomy): Eukaryota > Metazoa > Arthropoda > Arachnida > Ixodida > Ixodidae > Dermacentor > Dermacentor variabilis. The sequence goes on along the minus strand of NC_134576.1, from coordinate 48,892,151 downwards.
CGGGAAGCAGACGACCGTTTATAGCCGTATGTTGGCGCTCGGACCAGCTCCCAACGCCTCTGGTGTCACGTCACTCATAGAGACCAATCAGAGCACGCGGTTGTCTCCAGCGAGCAGCAGCGAGCTCAGTGAGCGGGCCGCCACGCCACCTCACGGCGGCCGTGGTATCCACGCTACGTTACAGACGCGGCTATATTCAACTGTAGAACGTTTGCTATGTATATAACAGGGATAGGGTGCGCGTTCGCGCCCATGTGCTGCAGTCTGGCCATTCTACGTGGAGCGGACCAGCTTGGTCCTGCACCAGTTCGACCGATGAATAGTAGCCACCTGCGACTTGGGCATTTCTGAAGCGCTGTCATTAGCTCAGTAGCAAGCGATGTCTGCTAGGGTATCAGGCCGTGTAGCGAGGAGCGCCCTGGAGGGAGCGGGCGCTGGCGAGCGTACGTGTGGTCTGACCTTAGGTTTCGCGTGGTTCAAGGCTAGTTTGAGTATTCAAAGCTCATCGAAATTACGCAGACCAGACGGCTTCCGATACAGATAAGCCGTGTGGCCAAAGATTCGTTCCTGCGTGAGACGCCGCGATCGAGTGCGAGCAGTTGGTAGTCGGCTTCATCCGGAAGTATGTTATTCTCATCGAAATTCGGAAGCAGATTTTTTCAGCCCGTTCAGTAACCTGTTTCAATAAACATTCAGAGCAGAAGTAGGAAGAAGTGCACGGATGGACACAGCCTTCTTGTTCGATGTGAGCTATCGGGCAATAGCAGTCATCTATGGGAATCTGCTAAATGAGAAAATATGGCAGCTTCAAAGAAATGAGGAGTAGGCCTATGTGTAGTGAGATAAATGTGACTTCGTGCTCTGCTCGTGAGCTTATTGAATGAAGCTTATCAAATAGGGTACTTTCGACTTTCTATCGTAATAAAGACTGGAGCTGGCATTTCCCATAGTCGTACGGCTGCCAGACTGAGGCACGTCGCGCTGGCAGCAGCAATGTGTATCTTTTCAAGTCTAACATTGACATCGGAGCGTTTGCCTATAACTGATCCAGCAGCTTTCTTGGGTCGCTGCATATCTGTTACCTCATGACTCCCTTTTGCTGTCGAGTGGAGTTCCTCGCTTTTTGAGGAACACCATTGTTTAGTTCATTGCAACGTCCATAGATGTCTCAACCCGATAAGAATTGTGCACATCAGTTTAAGCTTATCAGGCATTTAATTTCTGATTCTTTCCGTGATACAGTCAACGTCACTTTTGCCGGGGGCTATCTTGAATATTAACGCGAGCTGGGGTTATACCAATGTTTAAGAAAAGTGATAAGTTTAGCTATCACGAATGATGACTATATGTTTATTATTTGTTCAAGCAAAGTACTTCAATATTTGTTGTTCATATATATACACCTTTAATACAATAAAACCATGCCCGCTTGGTTTTCGCCGAGGAAGCTCCAGTTATCATGCCTTAATTTTCTTTGGCGAACTTAATTAAACATTCGATTAACACCGGCAGTATTGCCCGTCAGATTTTTCGAGCTGACAAAAGACGCGCTTAGTCACTCCCTTCTATTCAGAATCTTCACTTCTCACCATCACCTGAAAGTTAGACTCTGTGCTAATTCAAATTGTCAATTGGTGCGGCAGAATTATCAAGGTATAAAGCCTATTACAACAGTATTTCTAATGTACAGCTCCACTCAAAGGTCCATATTCATTGCAGTGTATAGTTGAAGGGCTCGCTGCTAATTTTAGTATTGCCTGTGTCTCCGCTTCCTTTCTTCGGGCGCACCTTGATGAAAACATGCATTTAATGTGTCATATAATCCCCACGAGGAATGCACTGCGCATTCGTGTACTGATTATTGGTCGGCAACATGTTCAACTAATGCCTTGCGATACATATATATATATATATATATATATATATATATATATATATATATATATATATATATATATATATATCAGGACATCCGCATCATTACGTACAATCCTTGCCTTTCAATGCTGTTTTATTTCGCAGGGGGACAGAATATTTTATTATTGAATAGTTATTTCGATATCACTTCACTTGTTTGTTTTGTTATTTAACGTAGTAATTAGCTTCTTTTAGAATTTATTAACGATTTATTAAAAACAAAGGCCAAAAGTACTTTATTATGTACTTTATTACGGCCTCTTTCCGGCATTACTATGCAGCCTTGCTAGTATACGCTTCGGTAACGTGTCAGTACTCGTCGTCGTTGCGGTCGGTAACTGTTCTCGCCACTTTGTGGCTGAGTTTGGCACGGTGTACAAACGCGGCTGTAGACAGGTGCGCTAAAAACTGGCGTGGCCGTCACAATTTACATATAGCTACATCCATATGACCGGTGGGACGTTGTACAGATGGGCAGTCTACAAAAATTGCTACTTGGTGAGAGAAGTCATTTTATTCAGAAATATATATGTACAAATTGCATTAACCTACACTGACTAGGATAAATATAACCTGAAAGTATACAGCGAGAAACTATGTATTGACATAATGGCAGAAAATTTTTTGAATATCCGCAAAGTAGGATAGCAAATTCTTTTGAAATGGATTAATTCAATATTTTGTCACACCCGAATAAAATAAGCTTTATGTTTGTACTGATAAAAAAGAAATGGGCGATAAACTTGGCGCAATTGGTTGAGAATTGGTAATAAGATGCCACCTAACGTAGCAAAGCTAGTCGATGAAACGTGAGAACCTTGGGATGCGGACATGAAATGGCAAATTTCCAATTACAAATTTCGATAATAAAATTATGACAAATTATTCGCACATCCTTTGCAGAAATAAAGTTCTGGGTGTAAGACGCTGAGCTTGACTCTTTGTGTGTATGCAAATAGAGATGTGTTTTTCCTTTCTTTTCTTCTGCATTACTGTTTTTACATCGTTGTTATCTTATCGTCATGCTTAACAACTCTGCTAGAACAAACTTTACCTCGGGCAAAACTATTTCCGTATTAAAATATATGTAAAATGCTGAAATTGTTTTCTTAGACTACCGTATAATCGATTCAAAAGATATTTGTTCAAATCACGTAGAACTTAGTTATTATACTGACTGTTTGCAGGATAACATTGATTCAAGGTGCGAAGATTTTCAAAAAGATGTGCTGAGGAATTGTAGGAAAGAAAACTCAAGGAGACATTTTTACATATCCATAACACTGCAACAAATACGCATATCGCACTGCTCCACACTTCATTTGATGGAACATCAAAAGCGGGCATATTTGTTACATAGGTTTGCAGTTTACGTGATGCTGTTGCCATGCTTATGACGGTTTCGAAAAACCTCTACCGGCAAATTAGTGGTTTATACTACAGAGTATTGCACAATACAGTAACTTTGTTCATTTTAGATGTCTGAGTGGGTTCAGTTGTCAAAACTCTGATATATTTCTTATTGGTGATTTGGAGCTCTAAATCTACTAGTGCAGGTCTTTTATTTCTTTATTCATTTTTCAGTATTCAAAGTTTTTTGTATAAACAATGATAACCTTAATAACACTTTCACTCCAAGCAGTCAGTATGTATGTCTCTTGCATATAAATTCAATGAACCTCATGAAAATATATGCAGTGTTTGCCGAGAAAAACAATTTCTCCGACCCCATGTACAGTGAAACCTCGTTATAGCGAAACCAGATATAATGAAAGAATGGACCTGATGATCGAAGCACGTGAAGTTATTATGAAAATCATTATATAGACTCATAGCCCAGTACGTGCAATAATGAATATAACGAAGTAACTCTGAGTCTTCGTTCAATTTCGTTATAGCGAGGTTTTACTGTATTTAGACTGAGGCGCCTGAGCTAAAGCTTCACATTAACGCATGTAACGACGCCCAATGTCGAGAAGGGTGATGAAGCACATATTTGAAAGTGAAGGCACGTATAGTTCTTGCGATGTTTCATCGTGAGCGACACTGCTGGTAAGGACATGAACGTGCGAACAGATTGAATGTGAGGAAACTATGAAAGTGCTCAGAGCAAACGCGTTCCAATTGTGTCCGCAGTATCAGCTGCACGAAACGTCTGCAGCGAGGTACGCCTTGTGTTCAGCATGCTTCCGAGCCGCGGCGGCTCTCAGCAGTCGCGATCGTCTCCTGTGGTGCTTGAACTATAGCGCTGTGCAGGTGGCTGCTAAGCCTAACGTCACGGTCGCAACGATGCACACGATGACGGCGATCGTAGTCATCGTGGGAGGCACCTTGGTTGCGCTTTCCGCTGTCGATGCGCGCTCTGCACAGAATGTACAGTGAAGAATAGTGAATCGGCGTGGCCGGTTATGATTTCCGAGAACTGTGGCAAGAAAAACAGGCAATATGAATTGTAGTTGACACTAGCCAAAATCACTTGCTTGTTTTGTTTCACATTACACACGTCATACCAAGCGATATAGGTTGTCAGGATTCGCAGATCTTCACGACCGAACTCGACGGTTTCACCCCTAAAAGATGATGTTTTATTGGGAATCGACAAATGGACAATTAGAACTGGCACCACCACTACGTTATCGTTATTTTTGTAATGTCTGTCGCAGACTCAAGGAATCCCGCCAAAAAAGTTTAGGCTTTTATGATTCTCTGTTAAATTTCTCGAGCTATTTCAACGGCCAAATGTTTCAGAGATTATGCTGTATCTACTTCTTGTACTGCAATGCTACGTTGAGTATTGGCTTTTACTACCGTAACACATTATCCTTCTCCCAGCGGAAGATAACAAACCGGATGCCTTTCTTAAGGTAGACCTTTTGCAGCTTTTTTAGTTTTCTCTCCTTTCTGTTTTCAGCGCTATCGCGTAAGCAGGTTGTGTATTAAGTGGTAATTTACGAATCTGTTGAGGCGATTTCCTTTGAAAAATTCACTCAGCTCAATAAGAGCCTTGCGCTTGGCTTAGAGCCTTGAAGAATGAGGACGTATGCTGAATTTCTAACACAGTTGCGTGTGTGCGTGAGGTACGTCGCTCGTGGTGGTGGTGCTTGTTTAACGTCGTGTCACGTCAGCTGTAGCGATGGCACTTGTCTAACGTAAGCAACAGCTTCGCTTGACTTTCACAGGGCGGAATGAAAGCGGTTTTTTTTTCGTTCAGAATCACTCCGAGAAGGCACTAAAACTGAAGTTCCCGCGAAAGAGTTACTTTTGATTCGCGAGGCTAAGAAAACAGGTTACTCTACAAGTATAAAGACTCTAAGACAGGCATTTGTAAATGTAGCCTCAATATTCTGACAGTGCATCAAAAAAAATCGTACCCATGTTGACTCCTTATAAAATTAGCGGTTGCCCAAGACAAAAGGTTTACCTCGAGCCTGCCTAATTGGGTTAGCAAAGGCATTCTCATTTCTGTCACCGTCTCTGCAACAGTGTTTATCCATCTGATTAGCTTAAGGTTTCTACTGACTCAATATTTTCTCTATTTGTTTTGCCAGTGCCAGAAATGTTTCGTGCTCATTGCTCTACTACGGGGCTTTAATCTACCTTATTAGGCAGAGGCAGCGGGATTCCTACTACAGAAGTGACGTAACGGACAATGGAGTCGAACGTGAAACAAGTTTTAGGTTTCACTCGCTCGCACGTATGTTAATTAGTGAGACCGCTGCCAGATAAATGTGCCGCAGGACATCGACTATCGCGTTTCGCGCCACATTGCTCTTTCTTTTTTTTTTCTCTGCGACGAGCAACGTTGGCCAGATTTGCGAGAGCTCGAGAACAGCCGTCTACATAATTTATTTATCGCACGAGCTGTATGCTCAATAATTCCCATTAGAGGGCGCAGGGCATGCCCGGAGTGCTGCGGTGACCAAAGGTGACGCTGAGATTAAAAATGACGTCGCGCCACGTAACATTGCTGAGGGAATATGCGGGGTATATTGCGTTAGTTGCGCGAAGTCGTGTATTGAGGTGCTCTTGCCAGTTGTTACAGAATTAATACTAATGATGCCAGAGAACTGTAGCACTCTCGTACGTCTACGTAGATCACGGGCCACGTTGTGTGTGACGGCAAAGCATAGTATTCTGGCTTTTAGTTTTAATTCTTTTTCATTCAGTTGATTTGTAGTAGGGCTTACGTATGATTACCAAATTGGCATAAAAGAACAAGAACAAAAACAATACATCCAGCCCTGTGTGATGCGGGTATTAAAGCAATGTGTTCGCGCAATTGTCTTTTAGGTATGGGTTTAGTCCTCGGGAACATTAGGGCGTTAGTTTAGTGCTCCCGGGTGTCATGTGGCTAATTTCCTCAGTGCCAGGGCGCAGACAATGCAGGAGATGAACTTCCGCCGTAAACAGAGTAGCCGGGCACTTAGAACGCGCTGCCGGATTGTCAGCTGCTGAATTGAGTTAATTAGTACAACAATTCACACTTTCATTCAAGTCACAGTCGAGAACTACTCATAATAGGAAAGAGTCAACTTGTTGAAATGCTAAGCTCATTAATTGCTTTGAGAAGAATTGAAGAATAAGACTGACACTTGGCTGCGTAAGGCCTTCTTGTCGCCATAACTTTTTATAGTTATGTAAGCATGGTGATAGAGCACGCGCTTAATTCTAATCGTGATGTTGGGTAGCTTGCGTCTGAACCTCAACTAGTTAGCATACTTAATTATATCGCTTTTGTTGCCTCATATATAACGAATTTACGTCGTTTCGCCAGCAACAGAGGGAACAATTGACGGCTCCTTCGCCGAAATTTTGGAAGTGTCCATGTGCTGTTTAGAATTGGCCGTCGACCCTTTGAGTGACGTCACTTGTAGGATGCATGAATTGTGAAAACTTTTTTTTTAACTGCTTTCAATGGAATGGCACTGTTGCTACCTATATTGCATTTAAGAACTAAAACTTTGTTCTGATGGGACAATAGATCAGCACCGGTCACTTTTCGCTGGGGCATACGACTGTTGAGACCAAGATCACGAGATCGGCTCCCTGCACAGTCCTTGTGATGAGTTTCATTCGAATGGAAGTTCGAAAAAACATCAGTTTAGTGAATTCTGCTTCACATGATGAAAATCGATCCAGAACTTTGCACTGCGTCGTTTCTTGTAGCCTAGTGTGACTCTGAAAATGTTTAATTCAGACTCTTTGTACACTTTTCTAACAAAGCGCTATTGCATAAAGTCTTTTGCTCCGTCTTCCAGAAGTTAACGAATTGACTTGTAAAAATAAGCTTACATATACCTTTTTCTTTAAGTGGTTACATCACAGGCGACGTTTCATGCTTTAATGTGGGTGCGAAGCACTTAGTTGTTGGAGTTCGTGCTTACATACGTAATATATTATTGTGTCCTAAGGCTGCACGAGAAGTTAATTAAAAACTGTTTCTTGTTCCTTTCTTTTTTAAAGGTTGCACCGGGGTCTTCTAATATTAGCACCTCGCAGTTCGCTGCTTTGCACATTCCATAATGCCGAGATATGCTTGCGGCTGTTGCCGCTCGGCAAGCTGTGGCGCGCAGAATCGAGCGATATGCGCAGCTTCTCTTGAATAGAGGAATTCGTAGTAGCTCCTATGACGCGTGTTTAGTGTGTGTTTCTGCTTGTGCGTTCAAACTGTTCCTCGTACGTACTTACGCAGGGTGTCATTTACGCTTATGCAATCTGCTGCGCAAGCGCCGCCAAAGAAGAGCACCTTCTAGTTTAGTGAATTAGTTTAGTGATCACTTGGGACGGCAGCAAACAGTCATGACACCGCTTTCGTTCATGAAGTGTATTTTTTGTGCGCACCGTATCACGCTAAGCACAAGAAAGGACGCTGCTACGCGTGTTTCTTTGCACGAAGTATTTTATTTTCCCACAGAAGTTTTGTTCTCCTCCCAAGGCCCGTAACGGCAGATGAGGTTGTCTGTTTTAGCTCCGCGTGTCACCACGTCACCACCTAAAGCGACAAATTGGATCTCACTAATTATTATCGTGAACGCCAGGAGAGACATGTATGATGTCCCACAATTCAGTGGAATGCTTTGATTTTTCGGATATATTTGAAACAGGTGAGCAGAGATCTAAGGTACCAGGTGTATATGAATTAATGAATTTTGTGGTTTTACGCGCCAAAGCCACGGTTTGATTATGAGACACGCCGCAGTGCGAAACTCCGAATTAGTTTTGACCAGCAGGACATCTTTAACGTGGCCCCAATGCATGGGACACAGGCGTTCTTGCATTTCGCCCCCGTCGAAATGAGGTTGCGGCGGCCGGGATTTGATCCCGCGACCTCGTGCTTAGCAGCGCAACATCATAGCCTCCAAGCCACTGCGGCTGGTGCAGAGGGGAAGGAAACCAGCAGACACTTAAGTGAGTGCGTACGGGTGGGAGTTCTTGGGCTTTCAAAATGACAAGTAGGCATTATTGCTAAATGAAAAGAAGACGGCCACACAGGACAATTTATAGCTAACTAGCTAGCTCGCTAGCTAGTGGATTGCTTGCTTTCTTGATTGATTGATTGATTGACTGATTGCTTTGCTTGCTCGATTGATTCATTGACTGTGTGCTTTGATTGATTGATTGATTGATTGATTGATTGATTGATTGATTGATTGATTGATTGATTGATTGATTGACTGACTGACTGACTGCAGAAGTGAGTGGAGTTGAGTGACCTAGCCCGTGTTTTCCAGTAGACGTGAAAAGTGGGTCTAACAAGCTTGCATAAGAAAATTTTGCAGCAACTCGGAATGCGACAAAAGAGATGCGAGACGACAATAATATTTCGCTGAGCTCCCTCCGCTCCTTGTGTTAACATGCAAAACCGTCTACCTGTCTATATGTAGGATGACGACACCTTGCAGGCTTCCATAACGATAGTTCGATAACATTACTGTGGCTGGTCTTTGTTTACCATCGCAGTGAGGGAAGAGACCGGGCCACAGTTGGTTTGCCATCTCATTAAACAGTGCAAAACGAGACAAAGCACGGCCATAAGGCGAGACGAAGACAAGCGCCGTGACAAGTCTTATATCCAAAACACCCAAGTAAATGTTTCGGCACCACTTGCTGCATTCGCCCTTCGACCTATTTGTTTACGCCAGAAGTTATTCGTTGCTTTGGAAGCAGTGACTGCATCCGTGATCGCCGACCATAACTTGAAATACTATGAGTAGTGAATCTCTGCTATGAAATGCATAACTGATGTACGAGTAATCATCACCTCTCCGCCATGTGGAACAATGTAGTTCGGACAACTGTTAACTCCTACAGTGTGTAGAGCGGCGCATATGGTGCCCGTATATTTTTAATTGGCTTTTACTGTATCTTGTATGTTATCCTATCATCCTGTACTTTTACTCCCCTCCCCCCTCCTTTCGCTGCGGATTGCCCTTCATGCAGGAGCAGCCAAACCTAGACAGTCGCAGTGTGGACAATAGTAATTTCATCCTCTTTGTTTTTACTTTTAGACCTGTATTAAACATCCAATTACCTAGCTACGGAATTTGTAGCAAGATGTTATGCTTTGAGGTTGTGTTAGGTTAGGTTAGAGGTTGGGCTGACTTCTATGTCACTCGCAACATGCAACTAGAATCATTATTTGATGATGTAAATGATGAAACTTTAGTAACTGATAGTCGTACTTGCGATTGTAGCGGAAGTCCATATGTCCCCCACTGCCGTGAAGCTTGGTCAGCAAACTTTTTGAATTTAATTATCTCTTATGACTTATGTTTGATAATCATATTCTTAAGTGGCGCTAACTTGACGAAACAAAAGAACGAAGACACACACCAAGCGCTACTTAAGACCACGTTTAGCGTAAACCAAAATATTTTCCATTCCATTAGGTTTAGCAATATTGAACAGTAGTCGCAAAGGCGCGCGGTATAATCAGTTTCCACTTGTTGCTAGGCGAAGAGAATACGGAAAATGGAAGTAGACGGTTTGATGAATGAGGACATTAAGAAGCTAATGAAAAAAAAACATGCCTGCGTGTAAGTAAGGGGCCCTCTTATACCTCTCAGACACCCGTTCAAAAGCCAGCTGTGTCTGCTTCCGAACCGCGAGAAGTTTCCCACACAAGACTTCCTTCTAACGTTGTAGTAGGACCACCGATCTATAACAGCGCCCTATGAAAATGCCTGTCAGACGACACTTCCTATTAGAGCCAGACAATACAGTGTGCGCGTTGGGTTAGAAAAGTACTCCGCCTATTACCGCCGGCACGTGTTCCACTTTCGCCTCCATGGCCTTGAGGGGACTCTGGCTAACACTCCCACAGCGGGATCTAGTACACATATAAAGATGCCCCTTCATCCACATTCCTTGAGAGTTTTTTCGCTAACTATATGAGGAATGGGACGAAGAAAAGAATGTGCTGGCTGAGAGCATAAAAGAGTACAATGCGTTGTAATGTGCGCGATGTCTTAAACGAAAAAAGAATGAGATTGCTCGCAGAATAACGAGAGCGAACTTATTTCTCTGCATGAGAAGGCGTCAATTATAATGCTCGGCACGTAAAAGAAATAAGGGGAAGCAATTACTGTTCGGGTCAGACATACGTTACGGGCGTTCAAATTATTACAACGTTTTATTAGAAATATGACGCGAATACATGGTCCAACCTGTGTAACCTAGCCGCTGAAGAAGTGAGCAATGGCTTCTTCTTCTTGAATCTGCTGACCACTGCAGGGTATTTAATCGCGGCTATGGCGGCCGCATTTCTATGGGGGCGAAATGCGAAAACACTCGTATACTTAGTTTTAGGTGCACGTGAAAGAACTCCAGGTGATCCAAATCACTCCGGAGTCCCCCAACTACGGCGTGCCTCATAATCAGATCTGCTTTCGGGACGTAAAGCCGACTTTCTTGTTTTTATTTATCAAAGGTTTTGCTAACATAGCAAAGTGCTTGACTGAACTGAATAAAAATGGCGCCCGTTTTCTCTGGACAGAAAACGGCGAGGCAGCCCACCAGGCACTCGGCATCGAATATCGTCTGACCCCGTGTACCGTACTTTTGCCTGGTCTTTCAAAATGAATACTGATGCTTCTCATTGTGGTACTGGGGCAGTCTTATACCCCAAGAGTACACCTGATCCTCCCTGAGTCGACAGCTACAAGTGATAGTTTACTATTTCTATACCTACAGCCCTCATCAAGTTACTTGTGCTACGAGCGGGAAAGGGAGCCTTAGCTGTTTTAATGGTGGCGCGCTACTTTCAGTCATATACCCATAGGCGAAAGCTTAAGTCACGTACAGATCATCAAGCTCTGACTTACTTCCTCAATATGTGGGAAAGTAGAGGAAGGCTTGCTCGTTGTTCTTGTGCACGCATCGCCACCCTTGATAACCAAGATGGCCAAGTAAGCGCGGGGGCTCCTCAAGCGAAACCACAGTGTGGCAGTAGAATTGCCGGGGCAACAAGAACAAGTATGGATCCCTGATACAATACATCACTACATCCACAAGACCACCTGAAATCATCGCATTGCGAGAAACGAACACACACGTCCGTCTACCCGGCTACGTCACGTATGGCAACGATACAGGCGACAGCCTTCACACCCTGGTCAATAAGAAGCTAGTGGCCGTTCAACACCATCTCCAGCAATCCGAACCGCTTGCCATTTTATCCATTATCCCACAGGCAACAAAGAAGAAGAGTCCCATGTTTGTTCTAAACGTCTACTGTCGGCCGAAAAGCGCACCATCGGTCTTCAGGCTGGTTTTGGACCAAGCCACGCACGCAGCAGGCAACCATCCGCTTCTATTAGTGGGCGACTTTAATGCAGCCGTCTGGTGTTATACGTACACCAACCCCAGGGGAAACATGCTTCATAAAGTTATTGAGGACATGGATCTCACACTCGTCAATGATCCAAGGAATAGCACGAAGCTCGGTACAAGTGTTCAAAGAGACACGAACCCCGACTGAACCCTCACCAGAGGTATCCCCCAAGCTTGCTGGATGAATCTGGATGAGTACCTAGGCAGCGACCACGCGTTGCTAGCCACCACTCTCCATAGGCTCGAACACAAAGCCAGGATAGGCACTGCTCGCCTCACGGATTGGACCAAGCTGCGGGAGGTAAGAGAAGAAAGAACTGCGAACGAACAGAGCCAACAGCTTCAGTCAAAGACTGGATCGCTCAGCTTCACCAGGACGTGAAGGCGCACACCAAAATGCTTGAAACATCCACCACTACTCCGAGCATCGAGGCTCGCTTGCTCCACATGTGGGAAGGCCGGCGTAGCCTGCTGAAGCGTAGGAAAAGGCAAAGATTAAATCGCAAACTCAAGAGGCGAATAGCACTACTCACACAAGAGGCTGCGGAATACGCTACCACGCTATGCCGAGAGAATTGGCTCTCCCTCTGTGACAGCTTCAGGGGAAGACTGACTACTTCCAAGACGTGGAGGTTATTGAGGTACTTAATCAACCCGGCCAGCAGCAAAACGGAATCCCACCACAAAATGGCCGGAGTAATTCACCAGTTTCCTGGAAACGAGGCGGACCTCCTTTTGACTTTCAAAGCCCAGTACGTCCCCACACAGCCATCGGAGCCTCTGCCACCCTACACCGGCAGCCCTAACGAGCTCCTAGGTGACGAGATTCATCTACATGAAGTAACAGCGGCGATAATGGGCTTGAAACGCCCCACAGCCCCGGAAATGGACGAAATTACCAATAAGGCACTTGTAAATCTTGACAGCCCCTCGCTTCTAGAGTTTACCGCTCATCTTAACGAAGTATGGAGGGAAGGAAACCTTCCAGAGGACTGGAAAATGGCCGAGGTTCGTCTGATACCGAAGCCAGTCAAGCCACCAGCCATTGAGAACTTACGACCGATCTCCCTCACTTCGTGTGTAGGAAAGCTCCTAGAGCACATTGTTCTCAACCGGCTACAACCATTCCTGGAGGACTCGGGGAAACTTCCAACAACGGTGATAGGATTCCGTCCACACATCTCAACTCAAGACATCCTACTTCAGCTGAAAGAGGAGGTGATTGTACCAGCGACACGCAACTCCCCCACGGCTATCCTCGCCTTAGATCTTAAAGGGGCGTTCAATAACGTCAAGCATGAAGCAATCATACAGAGGCTAAACGCGCTGGGCTGTTAGGCTAGGACGTACTCCTATGTCAGAGATTTCCTCTGAGATAGAAAAGCCATCCTAAAGGTCGGGGACAAAGCCACATACCCCTTCCTACTGGGCGGGCGCGGCACACCACAGGGCGTAGTGTTATGTTCTCTCCTTTTCAATATCGCCCTAATAGGCCTACCGCCGCTCCTCGATAACATTCCAGGGATTCGGCATGGCCTATACGCCGACGATATTACCATCTGGTCATCCACAGGATCCATCGGGAAAATGGGGAACCGCTTGCAGGAAGCTACAGACGTGGTGAGCGACTATGCTAAGTAATGCGGGCTCAGCTGCGCCCCTCAAAAGTCGGAGCTACTCCTGGTCTCACCGCGAAAGAAGCACAGATCCGATTCGCCCACTATCAACATACATCTGGAGGGACACACCATCGTTCCGTCTCAGAGCGTAAAGATATTGGGAATGGTTTTCCAGTCGGATGGCACCAATACAATATTGATTCAAAAGCTTAAGAACAAAACAGCTTTAGTTACCCACATGATCCGGCGAATAACAACCAAGACATGAGGCATGGGGGAGGCGGACACGCTTTGGCTTGTCCAAGCTTTCCTCGTGTTTCGAATAACTTACGCTATTCCATACGCACTACTCAACGCGACGGAACTCAAGAAAATCAGCTCAATGATCAGAAAGGCATATAAGCAGGCGATAGGCCTGCCGATCAGTACGTCCAAAGAACGCCTACTACGACTAGGTGTGCACAACTCGGCCGAGGAGCTGATCGAGGCACATTTATCCAGTCAGCGAACAAGGCTGGCGGTTACGGAAGCATGGTTAAGGAAGCAGGGTTACGGAAGCATTCTAATACGCCTGGGGCTCTCTGCATCTCTGAGCCATCCGCCGCCTCAGACTGTGAGCTTACCCCATGCCATCCGGAGCAACATCAACACACGTCCTCTACCTCGTAATATGCACCCAGTGCACGACGCAGAGCGAAGGGAGGCCCGCGCCCTGGCCATACACAAGCGATATGTGACTTTACCTTCTACAGCCTACACGGACGCTGCTTCTTACCCCAGACGCGCAGCCACAACAGCCACCGTAGTCGTAAACAAAGGGCATCGCAGCAGCATTTCGCTCACACGGGACAATCCCCTCCAAGCCGAAGAAACGGCCATAGCCCTCGCGCTCTCCCAAACAGAGGTTGAAGTCATAGTGACCAAGTCCCAACAGGCATGCCGCAACTTTGCTAGCGGCAGTATTCATACCACTACGCTCCTGATCATCGATCAAAAGCCGCCAATGAGATCAGTCATGATCATCTGGGCGCCAGCTCATCAAGGCATTCCTGGCAACGAGGTCGCCAACCACGTGGTTCGAGATTTGACCCACCGAGCCGACGTCGAGGAATCTGAACCTGAGCGCATGCACCCTCTAGTCTCGAACCAAGTCATCACACAACACTACAAGCTAACCCGCAGAACATATGCACCCCCACACAAGTCACTACCTAGAGAGCAGGAACGATTCCTCCGAGCTCTACAGGTTAATACATTCCCCCAACCAACCAGAAATCACCTGATAGCCCCTACACAATTCTCTCCGCAATGCCGCTTCTGCGCAGAGCCCGGGTCCCTAAGGCACATAGTAGAGGGTTGCAGAGCGGCACCATTATGTCCTCCAAAGCCTTACCCCACTAACGAGCTTTGGGAGGGAGCCTTGGCCAGCTCCGACCTCGAGGATCAGCAACGGCTGATGGCGAGGGCCCAGGACGCGGCCCGAGCTCAAGGCATTCTGGAATGAGGACGCCACTCCAAAGCTGCATTCACCCAATAAAAATGTTTATTCTCTCTCTCTCTCTCTCGTTGGGTAAATGAACAACTGCAATTTAACATCGAAATTTTCTGTCGTTCAGGCAGCCACCTTACAGACGCGGATATATTGCCTCGGTTG
Source organism: Dermacentor variabilis (assembly GCF_050947875.1). Classification (NCBI taxonomy): domain Eukaryota; kingdom Metazoa; phylum Arthropoda; class Arachnida; order Ixodida; family Ixodidae; genus Dermacentor; species Dermacentor variabilis. Next base: position 48,877,130 of record NC_134576.1, on the reverse strand, counting down.
GCACTTGAGCCCCCAAATGAGATGATTAATGTGACGAAACTTTGGGAATGCTCTATCAGCCTATATTTTGAAACCGGAAAGTTCGCGCTACCCAAGACCATCCATTGTTTCAAAAATATTTCACCTGTACTACGACACTCCCGAGTCCGGAGGTCACGATGGATTCTGGCGCACGTACAACAATGTTCTTGTGAGCTTTAGCTAGAAACAAATGAAAATAGATTTTCAAAACAATGTCTTGTCGTACCACTTGAGCCAGGTACACAAATCCAAGTGCCAGTAACGACCTGACTAGCTTGTGCTACCTGAACAGTAGGACACACCGTTACAAGTGATTAATGTGGACTTCGCCGAGATGCAAAACTGTCATTTCTAGTCGCAATATATCATTGTACCAGAACGGTAGCGCCACGGCACGGCAAGGAAGGTTAGAACAGCGTCATAGCCCTCCTTGACACAGGAATAGTCTCAGGTTTAAAGGTTTAAATATCGGACAATGGGCATGCATTTCTTAGCAGATAGCTTCAAAAGTGGATTGAGAGCCGTTGCGTCACACTGCGGTGTTGTCCGCCATATCACCCGATGTCAAGCGGAATGGCGAGAGGGTGATACGCGATTTGAAACAACTCATGGCGATGTATCAAAGTTTAAGGATGGCTGGCAATGTTGCCTAGAAGCGGCAGTGTCACATCATAACAGACCTTATACAAGTAGCCTTGCGTGCAGTCCATATTTTGCTGCCTATGTTGAGGTTCGAAAGGTAAGTGCAGACAAGGAAGGAAGGAGGGAAAAAGTGGAGAAGGAAGGCAGGGAGGTTAACCAGTTTTGCCTAACTGGTTTGCTACCCTACACATGGGAGCGGGATGGGGGGGATGAAAGATGGGGAGAAGAGATAGAGGGCACATAACACGGCATCCGTGGTTTCTACCCGCGGGTGGAAATTGTGGTATCACGACCCAGGTTGGCCTGTGGCATCAGGTCAGGGCCGGAACCCGGCTCCGCACCTCAGAGAAGTGCAGACAAAGAACTTGGAGTTGCGAACAGGGTACTCCTGAGGAACGATCCAGATGTAGGAAAGACATGACGTTTTACTTTTACAAGCGACGTCAAGGCTACATAGAAGATGTTGGACTGCAAGACTTTGTGCTCGTTTGGAAAGAACTACCATGCAGTGAAGGAGTGATTCCCGGACGTCTTGAAGTGGTGGAGTTCTCGGTGCAACAATGTGTATTCGAGGTTGTGGGGTACATGATCAATGGCCAGCTGGAGCTTACGGCCCCTAGTAACGTTCTTCGTTATCACACCACGAGGGATGACGCAGAAGAGGGTGGAGGTGTAACCTAGCCGAAAAATAAAAAAAAAAATGCGCTCCCGAAGATGAATAAGTGGGCGTCAGAAACAGTGCTGGCCGCCTTGATGGCCGGGTCACTTGTTCTGTCACAACCCGTGCGAAGTTGCAGGCATTGTAGTCAAGAAAGTATTGAGGTAATTGTGGATGATTTTGAAAGCGAGAATAATTTGGAAAAGTGGACAAACAAAGTCTAAAGAAATACAATTTACCGCTCATTGGCGCCGAAAATATACTTTATGCACATGACGACGTACCCGATGTTCAACCGATTCAGCTAAGAAAGAAACTAAATTTCGGGGTTTCATGTCCCAAAACGAAAACATAATTTGTTACATGCTGTAGTATAGAAGCTGGGATTAATTCGGACCAATTGCGTTTTTAAGAGGCACCTATATTAACGTAACTTCTGTGTGCAAATCAACACAATATATATATTTTATGTATAAAGGCACGGCTTTAGAAAAATCACGATGTGTATTCTTTTCCAAGCTATGTTCATATTTACGTGTGACTGGTTAGTCTATGTGTGTAAGCAGGAGATCGGCACTCTGTCAGGCTTTCTGTGCCTTTATGCCTGTTCCCTAGGCAACTATGTTGCTGGTTGTCTGAAATAAATGCGTTTCACGTTTAAAAAAATGTAGGTGAACACTTCAGGCATTCAGCCCGCATCTAAATGCGGCCGCCGCGGCTCGCATAGCATCCGCGACTTCAAGCTCAGCAGCGCAAGACCAAATATCAACAGGCCGATCTCGGTGGCTGCATTTGAGCTAAGGCGGCAGTAGGACATCAAGTAGTAAGTAGAAGCTCAAAGAATGCCGCTCATGTTGAAAGCTAGCTCATAATGATTTCCCTTCAGGAACAACTTCTTTGGGCAAACAGGAAAGCCGTGCCCTTAAATGCGGCGCGATTGAGAATTTAAGGTAGAACTCCGACCCCGTTATACTTAGTAGTTCATAAGCCATTCGTAACCGTCGACAATTCTTCGAGAAATGCTCTTTCTTCCAGGATGTTACTGATAGGGTTGTGGCAACATTTTTGGTTCTATTGAAAAGCACTGCTTTGTGGTGGTGGTCATAGTCGTGCAGAAGCTGGAACATCCAGTCTTACAGGGAAAAGCATTCCCTGTAGAACGAGCCCAGAATGAGTTTTAAAGGATCGCTATAATGAGTATAACAGGCGCGCAAGAGAGGAAAACATGCAGTTTGTGTGGAATCCTGTTTAGCTTTCCGATCATCACCATCATAATACATTCCTTCTTATTCTTATTCTTCTCATTATTATTATTATTATTATTATTATTATTATTATTATTATTATTATTATTATTATTATTATTATTATTATTATTATTATTATTGAAACATATAGAGACCGCGTCAAAGAGGAACAGCCTAGCAATAGTTACCTCAAAGGAACACCCCACTCCAAATCACGTGGCAAGGAGGAAAGAAGTCTAAGGAAAGAAGAAAAGGGAAGAGTGAGGAGGAAAACAACGCATCACCCCAGCATAGGCATAGGCATCACAAACGAAAGTAAGGACCTTACCAAGTGAAGAACTCTAACAGCGTTTTGCGAGCCTTGCACAAACTCAAAGCTTGAATCAAGAACAGGACAAAACGCACTGCACGAGCTAAAGCGAATGGGCGATGACATATGAGACTGGTAACACAATGCGGCTTCTTCCTAGCCGCAAAGGAAGAGCGAAGCAAACAGACAAACATATGAATCGCCAAAATATAGCGAGTGTGTCAAATAATGCAAAAGGCTAAGCGCAACTTGTCGGAAGTGGTAGCCATCGGCGACAACGTTTAGGACACGTGACCAGCGGAAGGCAAGTGGCACGACAATCAAGAAAAAAAAACATTTTTTTCTTTCCTCCTGTACAAGTCAAAGTATAAAACTGTATCCACCGAACGAAACTACGGGAAATCGTAAACGCATGCAGCTCTGAGTGTAGTCGAAGTTCATTGATGGAAGAGCACTGGTTCAACATTCTAAGTATTTAGCCGACGCTTTATTTAGCGCATATACTTTGTTGCCAGCGTGTGTGAAAATATGGCTGATGTATGCGCTTTTCCCACCTTTTTAACAGCAGCGAAGCAGTACAGCAGTGCCCCTAGTCCTCGCAACGTACAACCAGGGAAAATATATCCTAGCACAGCCAAGGAAAGATTCTGGGTGTAATACGGTGACTGCATGCCTGCATAAACTGCACACACGCGCATGCGCACCAGACCGGACTATATTAATTTACTTCTTTTGATAGGTTATGCACCACCAGAGGTGAAATCCTTCATTAAGGCTCACTGCAGCATGGCCACATTTAGAGGAAACGGAAGGACACCTAGTCAATCCAAGCTCACTCGTACTTGTGGCTGCTCATAACACATCCATATCTGACCCTAAAATTGTCGATGCGAAATCGTCAAATGATTTATTTAGCGGTAACGCCGGCGTCTGCGATCCATTGGCTGCGATTCCAAGTCATGTTCGCGCCCTGACGCAGCTGAAAAGGCGCGCTCGCTACTTCGATGGCGCGCCAGGTGTTGCGTGAGGGTAGGGAGCCTCGCCGTGACGTCACGTGACTCGATCTCGGAAGCCTACGTTATCCGTGCGTCACTTGCTTGTCCGCGCAAGCTGTCGCCTACGTTCTAACTTCGTCTCGGTAATCACTATAAAGAAATTAAGGTGAACTGAAATAAATAAAAGAAAATCAATTGAAGGATAACTGGGCCGAACCAGCGTCACCTAGATAGCAGGCCGGTGCACGCTACGGCTACAACTGCCATCTAGCCTATCCCGCGGCGAAACAACCTTGCTGTGCCGCTTGTGGCTGGGAGTGGCTTTCACTAACGCACACTCCTATCGTTTGGGAATGGCCGAGAGTCCGATGTGCGACTTCTGTAGGTGTGAGGAAACTATCGAGCGCCTAATGTGTGCCTGCCCTCGCTACGATGTACAAAACCTCTCTCTGCGGGCAAGCTTACACCGACTGCACTCAAGACCGTTCACCGAGTCGCAAATACTCGAACCGTGGCCACACCCATTACTGGCACAAAAAGCGATTCATGCGCTGTTGCAATACTTGACGTGCATCTGCTTAAGAAACTGTTTATAGTGCCCCTGTGTACAGTGTCCCTCCCACACGCACTCAGTGCTTACCCTCTCTCTTTTTGCCTTTTTCTGTTCCCCTTTCCCCCAGTGTAGGGTAGCAAACCGGGCGCTCTTCTGGTTGACCTCCCTGCTTTTCGAGTCCTTGCTTTCTCTCGCTCTCTGCTTCATGACATCATGCTGCTTGGACCGAAATTTCCACTGCCAAGCCTGGGGTGACGAAAGCGGTGACGTCAGAATCAGCTAGCTTACTCGGGAGCGTCCGCATTTCATATGACAGCCGGGCAAAGTAGCATAACGTCACGAACCGAAGTTCAATGGCATTGCGCTATCTATGAGGCGTTGGCCAAGCGTCTCAACGCGCTGGCTTGCCCGCGAGGAGTTCATAAAGGCCGATGCAAACGACGGACCAAGTCTGCGGGCCGATTGGTCACGTGATGCGACGTCACGGCCCGCCGCGGTCCGGTCCGGCGCAGAGCACATCCACACGGCGGACCGCCATAGCAGACGGCAGAGCAGACCAACCAGCTACACTAACGCTTTTTCGCGTTATCATTGTAATCATTCCGGCTCGAGTCCCACAAAGCCAGGAACTGCTCAACAAGGGATACAAAATAAAAAGCTCCTCGTCACTCCAAGAGGACATCGTGTTTAAAAAAATATATCTGCTGCACGCACGTGTAGGCGGAACGGTGGACATGAAACGACTGGGTTTTGCTGAGCTGAAAACTATAGATTGGATTTGGCTGAAGACACTGAAGACGTTGCCGGACAACGTTCGTTGGCTACGCCAAAATCACTGCGGTTTGCATGCGGTCCGCCGCCAAAACTGAAGCGGAAAAAGCCTCGGCGATTTGTTGGACCGCGAGGGCCGCGGTCTTGCGCGGGCCAACGGCGGTCCGCACGAACTGGTGACGTCCTATCACGTGATGCGCGGACTGCGGTCCAAAAGAGCGATTTGGTTCGTCGTGTGGATCGGCCTTAACTGGAAGGACCGCTCAGTGGCGTTCAGTTGCCGCATGCCTGGCAACTCGCGGCACTTCCCATGTATTCGCGGGCTTTTGTCATGCTTGTAAAGTAAATTTCATGCACCACGTACGGAGCAATAAAAATATTGACGGGGGGCTTTTCGTGTTCGTCTAGAATTTCCTCATTGACAGTTTCATCTACTGATAATATTTGATGTAATGGGTAAATAATTAAGACTAATTAGGTAACTTGGCAGAACCCCAAGATATATTCTGAGTATGTCCGAGCGACGGCAAACGTTATCTTGTTTTTGTCCAGCTACGTGGCATTCCCATTACTTTTAGGAAAATGAAAAGGAAATTAAATTATAGGGTTTTGCGTGCCCAAGCCACGTGATCAGATTATGAAGCACGCCGTAGCGGGGTACTGCGGGTTTATTTTTGACCACCTGGGCTTCTTTAACGTGTGCTCAATGGCATACACGAGCGCTTCTGCATTTCCTCCCCCATCGAAGTGCGGGCGCCGCAGACGGGATTTGATTCCGCGACCTCGTGCTTAGCAGAGCAACGCCTAGTCGGTAGGCCATCAGGGCGGGTTCGAATAAAAATATGTTTGGCTCAGTTTACGAGGGACAACCAGTATACACCCTTTGAACACTGATACGACTTTCTACGCGAAAAACAGTATCATTGACACGCAAGGCCCTCAGACGTAGCCACCACGCCCCGGTCCGTACACTCATTGGTTATCTCAAACTTTATTATTATTATTATTTTAGAATGTCTTCCTTGGTTAGTTACTCCCACTTTTTTAGTAACGGGTATTTGTGTTTCTAGCCCACTTCATTGCTCGATTAGGACGATAGGGTGGTATAAAAATGTGCGCCGGTCGGGAAGGTTGTGCGGTCAAAAATTTAAACAGTCCAACGCTCCTCCTACTCCCCTTATGGGATGGGTGACGCGATAGAGTGCCGTGCGCAGTGCCTTGCGCCCAAATATTACTACCAGCTAACTCCGTAAGGCATTCTTTCATTGACTTCAGAGGCTGAATGCCCATTAATGGTTGACTTTCATGCTACAGTCTTTGCAAATAAACGCCCGCGATAGAAACAATTTCGTTGACTGCTTTATGCTTATCGCCCTGTAGCATTACGATTACAAACGAAGGCCGCTGAGCCAACCTGCGTGCTACACCGATATGTGTAAGAACGTGTGCGACCCATTAAATAGAGACAACTAGGCATTTGACTACTCTCCAATGTTCTTAGCGTTTTGCAACGTGTTTAACTTCATGGACGACGCAGATCACGAAGCATGCGATTCGCGTTGTTAATTACATATGCTACATGCGTATTCCACGAAAGATTAGAAGAAATGTGAACACCAAGGTATTTATAAGTGTCAACAGATAGTAAGGGAATATCATTGAAGGAGTAAGTACGCGGGCAATGAGTACTGGTGTGGCGAGAAACACATTCTTTACCATTAAGTTGTATTAAGTGTCATGAGCAATTTACTGCACCACTGAAGTACCCCAGTTAGAATGAGATAATCGGCAGGGCCAGTAATTTTCTGGTGAACTACACCGTCGTATACAAGCAGTCGGACACTTTAGGAAGAAAGGCAAGAAGGAAAATCATTAATATAAAACAGGAAAAGCAGAGGGCCCCTAAACGGACGCTTGTCGAGTACCATATTGTCACGTGGTAGTGAAGTATTAAGAACACAGTAGCAATACTGTGAAAAACAAAAGTAACTTTTATTGGGCGAACCAGTGCCCCCCCAAAAAACAGGCTACACTTAAAGAACGCACACAACGGCGAACACAGTCGCCGATCATCAAAATCTCATCAGTGGGTTAAGCGCGTCGGCTTTTATACATCAGTCATCGAATGTTCCCGAATAATCGCTAGGACCCGCGTGTCTTCCACAATGTTCTACACCATTCGCGTCACGCGATGATATCAGATAACACAAGGTTCGGTAAAAACAGACAGCGGGTAAAATGATCGATAACTTTTGAAAAACTTCCTATACATGCAGGCACGTCCTGCGCTATGCGATAACATTTGTTAGGCGGTGAAACGTGGTCGCCCGGTAGCGATATACACGTACACGTGTCAATACCCCTTCTCTTAAAAAGCGTCGACCCGCTACTGCAAACAAACGAAAGTAATAGCGAACACACCCCTAGCCGAGAAACAACAAAATAAGGAAGTTCGTCAGCTTGCGCAAAAGGGCTTAAGACGCACCACGTGGACCAATTCAGATCGTGCTCGGCGCCGCTGTGAATGCGAAATTCCGTTCGGCACGACCTCATATTCCAGTTCGCCAATACGTCGGATGATCTTGTAGGGTCCGAAATAGTGTCACAACAGTTTCTCACTGAGTCCTCGTCGGCGTATCGGGGTCCAAACACAAACACGGTCGCCAAACTGGTACTCGATGAAGCGTCGTCAGAAACTGTAGTGTCGGCTGTCGGTACGCTGCTTGGTCTTGATCCGTAAGTGGGCCAGCTGTCGGATTTCTTGGGCGCGCTGGAGATAGGTAGCGCCGTCAGGATTCTCTTCATCAATGACGTGCGGCAGCATGGCGTCGAGCGTCGTCGTCAGGCTCCTGCCGTAAACCAGCTTAAACAGCGTGATCTGTGTTGTTTCTTGCACCGCCGTGTTCTAAGCGAAGGTAGCGTACGACAGGGCGGCATCCCAGGTCTTGTGTTCGAAGTCGACGTATATTGGTAAGATGTCGGCGAGGGTCTTATTAAGGCGCTCCGTAAGGTCATTCGTCTGTGGGTGGTAGGCAGTTGTCTCCTGTGAGTTGTCTGACTGTACTGCAGAATGGCTTGAGTGAGGTCCGCTGTAAAGGCCGTTCCTCTGTCGGTAAAGAGGACTTCTGGGGCGCCATGTCGCAGCAGGATGTTCTCGACGAAGAATTTCGCCACTTCGGCGGCGCTACCTTTCGGCAGAGCTTTCGCTTCAGCGAAGCGGGTGGGGTAGTCCGTCGCCACGACGACCCACTTATTTCCTGTTGTTGACGGCGGAAAGGGTCCCAACAAGTCCATCCCGATCTGCTGAAACGGTCGGAAAGGAGATTCGATCGGCTGTAGTAATCCCGCAGGCCTTGTGGGTGGTGTCTTGCATCGGTGACAGTCACGACACATCTCGTCGTAACGGGCAACGTCGGCGATCAGGTGTGGCCAGTAATACCTTTCCTGTATCCTCGACAGCACCCGCGAGAATCCGAGGTGCCCCGCGGTCGGATCGTCATGCAGGGCGTGCAGTAATTCTGGACGCAGCGCTGAGGGAACAACAAGAAAGAAGTTGGCGCAGACTGGTGAGGAGTTCTTCTTTACTAGTAGGTTCTTTTGAAGCGAAAACGAAGACAAACCTCGCTTAAATGACTTTGGGACAACGTCGGTGTATCCTTCCAAATACTCGACGAGGCTTTGTAGCTCCGGGTCTGCTCGTTGCTGTTCAGCGAAATCTTCGGGACCTATTATTCCAAGGAAGGCATCATCATCCTCGTCATTTGGCGGCGGCGGGTCAATGGGGGTGCTTTACAGGCAATCTTCATCAGAGTATTTCCGTCCGGACTTGTAGGTTACAGTGATGTCGTATTCTTGTATTCTGAGGATCAACCGCGCCAGCCGTCCTGAAGGATCCTTTACATTCCCTAGCCAACACAACGCATTATGGTCTCTGACGACTTTCAACGGTGTGCCATGTAGGTAAAGGTGAAATTTTCCTGTGACAAAAACGATGCATAATGTTCGTGAGCAAAATGTTCGTGTCAGCCACAGAAGGCTGAACGCGGTTCTCGCGTAGCTGCAGAGGCCATCGAGTGGAGCTTTGATGTTGCACCCATTGCGTCCCGTTTGCGGCGGTTGCGGGAACCCTTCCCACTCAGATGCCGTCGTATAGTGTCACGTGGAGGGCGCCACAAGAAATATTTCCTGCGCGGCCAGCTCCGAGGGAAGCGTTTTCGGTGGGCTGCCGTGATGAGCCGCTTCTGCGTCGAGCCGACGTGGCTAGTGGATTCGCCTGGGCTGGGTTTTCGCTATCTTCTTTTCTCGCGCCTTATATTCGGGTTTGCGAGATCGAGTTTTTGGGGACTTGTTAAAGCGTCCGCTCGTCGCTGCTGCCGCTCTTCACCTCGCCAGCGTTTTAGTTTCGGCGATAATGGAGTGAGGTCTCATCAAGCTTGCCTGGGCGCCCATGACCACGCTTTTGCTAATTTAAATAGTAGGCGAATCTTTATTGTTTATTCGAGCGAAAAGAGTTACGTCGTGCATTCGTCATTCGACGAAAACTTACACTTTTCATGCTTTCGTTCAAAACATCGAAATAAAAGGCATGTACTTCCTACAAAGTTCCTGACTGTGGATTAGAACGCTATAAAATTTGGCCGAAATGCTTGCACTATCAGCTAGGAGCTTCTCCATATTAACCGGGAAAACAATGGAAGACTCATAAAGTACAATTTGCGCGCTCCTTGCTTATGCGTGGCTCCTTCAGTGCCCCGGCTAGGATTTCCTCGAGATGAGTTGATGGATATATATATATATATATATATATATATATATATATATATATATATACATATATATATATATATATTATATATTATAAAGGAGGTTTATTGGGGTTCGTAGCGACCACCGGTTCTAGGATGCACCGAGCAGTTCACGAGCTCGAGCCTCTGCTGCGCGCTTGATGCTGCCGATGCTGCTGACTCTGTGCGCACGTTCGTTATCTTCCTTACAGTGGCCCCACGGAAATAAAGGAGCCATCCTGGTGACTTAGTTTTCTGGAAGGACGGTAGGATGGTGGTACGGCTTGAGACGCTGAACGTGAACGACTTCGCTGGTACGACGTCGCGTGTCGGACGGCGGCGTTAGCGGCTCAACCAGGTAATTAACGGGTGGTGTTCGCTCGAGAACGTGGTATGGCCCATCGTACTTCGGAAGGAGTTTTGAAGCGAGCCCAGGCGTGCGGTGTGGCACTAATAAGCAGACGAGAGCGCCCGGGAGAAAAGTGGGAGTCGAGTTCTGGGCATCGTGAACGGCTTTTTGACGGTTCTGGTCGTCCGACGTGAATCGGCGGGTATGCTGGCGACATTCCTCGGCGTGTCTGGCAGCTTCCGAGATCAGCAGTCATTCGGATGGGTCCGGCCGGTAGGGCAGAATGGTGTCAGTTGTGTGCGAAGGATGACGGTCGTAATGAAGGTAAAAGGGTGAGAATCCGGTAGTAGCCTGAGTCGCGGTGTTGTAGGCGTAGGTGACAAACGGAAGAACTAGGTCCCAATTCGAGAGCTCAGGTGAGACATACATGGCGAGCATGTCACCAAGAGTTCGATTAAAGCGTTCCGTGGTACCGTTAGTCTGTGGGTAATAAGCAGGTCATTTGCGATGAACAATAGCGCATTCAGCAAGCAGTTGTTCGATGACTTCAGATAAGAAGGCGCGGCCTCTGTCGCTCAAAAATTCATGTGGACCTCCATGACGAAGGAGAAAACGGCGAAGGTTGAAATTGGCGACCTCCTGCGCTGTAGCAATTCATAGAGCAGCAGTCTCCGCATAACGGATTAAGTGGTCTACCGCAACTATTATCCACCTGTTGCCGGTAGGAGTCAACGGAAGTGGCCCATAGAGATCTATGCCCATGTGATTAAAGGGTCTGGATGGGCATTATAAAGTCTGGAGTTGGCCGACGGAGTTGTGCGGTGGTGCTTTGCGGCGTTGACACTCATGACAAGAGCGCACGAACTTTCGAACGAAATTGTACATTCCCCGTTCGTAGGTCTTCAAGACTCCTGGGTGGCCACACTGAGGGTCGACGTGGAACGAGGAGCAGAGCTCTGATGGCGAGGTTCTCGGAATGACAAGTAACCAGGTGCGTCCCTCTGGGGCATAGTTGCATCGATATAGTAGCGGGTCTCGAATCGCAAAATGAGGAACTTGGCACCGAAGCGTACGTGACGCCGGAACATTCGATGTATCCGAGAGAAGGTCGACCAAAGATCCAGTCCAGGGATCATTACGCTGTGCAGCAGCGATAGTGTCAACGTCCAGAGAGGATAATGTTCCCTTGTGCAGGAGTCGTGACTGGCCTTCGGGGGAAGCGGCGATCGGGACAGCGCCTCAGCGTCGGAGTACTTTGCCCGGAACGGTAAACCGCGCGGATGTAATATTCTTAGATTCGCAATGCCCAGCGGGCAAGGTGGCCCGACGGATCTTTGAGCGTCGACAGCCAACATAGTGCGTGGTGGCCGGTCACTACGTCAAACGACCGGCCGTATAAATATGGGCGAAACTTGCCAAGCGCCCACACAATCGCCAAACACTCCTTTTCTGTAACGCTGTAATTGGTCTCCGCCTCGGTTACCGTGAGACTCGCGTATGCTACGACGTATTCTGTGTGACCAGGTTGACGCTGTGCCAACACAGCGCCAAGGCCTACACCGCTTGCATCGGTATAGCTTTTGGTTGGCGCTTGAGGGTCAAAATGGCGAAGAAAGGGTGGCGTCGTGAGAAGACGGCGCAAGGTTGTGAAGGCGTCGTTACACGCTGGAGACCATGATGAGAGATCTCTAGCGCCACCAAGGAGCTGCGTGAGAGGCGATATAATTGACGCAAAGTTTCGAACGAATCGCCAGAAGTAAGCGCAGAGGGTGATAAAAATGCGGCGCTCTTTCATAGTAGTAGGTTTTGGGAACGCAGTAACAGCACGTAGCTTCTCGGGATCCGGGCGAATGCCCTCCTTTAACACGATATGGCCTAAAATTGTGAGCTGACGAACACCAAATCGACAGTGCTTCAGGTTAAGTTGCAACCCGGCGTTGGTCAAGGAAGTGAGTACGTGCTGGAGCCGGAGCAGGTGCGTTGCGAAATCAGGGGCGAACAACGCAATCTCGTCAAGATAGTAGAGACAGATTCTCCATTCGAGGCCACGCAGAACATTATCCATCATTCTTTCGAACGTAGCAGGTGCGTTGCAAATTCCGAAAGGCATGACGGTGAATTCATACAAGCCGTCCGGTGTAACAAAGGCAGTTTTCGGGCGAACGGCCTCTGTCATCGGAACCTTCAAGTAGCCTGACCGCAAATACAGCGAAGAAAAGAACTGGGCTCCCTACAAACATTCGAGAGCTTCATCGATGCGTGGTAATGGGTAGCCGTCCTTCAGCGTGATCTTGTCCAACCGTCGAAAATCAACACAGAAGCGGATGGAACCGTCTTTCTTTGTGACAAGGACCACGGGAGAGTCAATGGCTTTGGGAAGGTTGAATGACACCTCGACGGAGCATGTCATCGACCTGGTCTGCATTGTCGCGATGTTCCGTAGTGGACGCGCGAAATGGTCTTTGTCGCAGCGGTGAGTGAGAGCCAGTGTGGATGTAATGCTCGACTGTCGATGCACGGCCAAGACATGTTTGCGCAACGTCGAAAGAATGCCGGAAGTGCTGAAGGATTGCGAGAAGTTGAGATCGCTGCGAATGCGTCAGATCTTCGGCGATGAGTGGGCTGAACACACCACTCCATGTTGAGTCGGGTACGGAGAGGGCACTCAGTTCATGGACGGCAGCAGAAGGCACTTCGTCGAGGACGGATAATATTCGTGTTTAATCGACCGACTTAACCAAGACATTCGCGGCGGAGCAGTGATAGCGGTGATGAAAGATGATTGTAAATGGGCATCGTGCTGACACCGGCGGCAAGGTCAAGAGCTGAAAAGGGCAAAGGGTAACAAAGTGATGAGAGGGCATCAAGAAGACCGTCCCGTCGGATATGGTACTACAGAAGACTGGTACGAATGTTGAAGAGCATGGTGGAATACAGGTGTCTTCTTGAAAGACAATTTTAGCGGCAGGATGAGCATTGACGGAGGCCAGGTCACCTAGGTGAAAAAGTTCAATCTCAGCCCAATCGCAATTGATGATGGCATTGTGGCGTGAGAAAAAATCCCATCCCAGAATAACGGCGTGGGAGCACGATGAAAGAACTATGAATTCAATTGTGTATAAAACGTCCTGTATGGTTACACGGGCAGTACAAGCAGCGGTAGGGCAAATGTGTTGAGCACTCGCCGTTCGAAGCGACAATCCAGACAGAGACGTCGTCACTTTACGAAGCGAATGGCAAAACCTGGCATCCATAACTGAAATACCGGCACCGGTAGCGACGAGGGCGACTGTAGCGACATCTTCGATAAACACATCAATGACATTGGCAGGTAAAGGAGGAGGACTTCGGCATGTCGACACTTGCGCAGTCCTTGCCTCAGGAATTGCGTCGTCTAGTTTCCTTCTTCGTGAGAGACGGGTCGTCGACGCATAGGGGAAAGCGATCGGCGACATGAGGAGGGCGGTCGGAGGCGTTCGAAGCGAGGACGGCGATCAGTCTGGGAGCGAGCTGGTGATGGGTCGAAGGTTACGTAAGGCATATTTGAATCAGGCGGCGCATAGGGCGCTTGGCGATCGTCATCGAACGCCTGCGATCGGCGGCGGCAGAACCTTGCGACATGACCGGGTTACCTACATGCAAAGCATATAGGGCGATTGCCCGGCATACGCCACGGGTTAGCGACGGCAGTGGTGGCCCAGTGGACGGGAGGGGGAGCGCGGTGCACAGGCTGCTGGAAGTGACGCATGGGCACAGTGCGAGGGGCCATTGCAGCAACCGTAGCATAAGTGACTGGTGTAGTCACGACATCCTGCTGGTGAACAGCCGGCAGCGCTTCTGCGACTTCTTCATGGATCACGTTACGGAGATGAGACGGTAAAGTACTGACAGACTCCTAAGTGGCGGACATGAGAGATAGCTGTCGCGTGACTTCTTCGCGGACGAAATCCTTGATTTGGGTCATCAGAGAAGCTTGTTCTGCGCCGGTCGTCAGGCTGCAGAGTGACGCCGCCTTCAGTGTGGGAGCTCGCCTTGTCAGAGCTCGCTGCTTACGTAATTCATCATAGCTGTGGCACAAGCTGATGACGTCGCCGACAGTGCGCGGGTCCTTGGTCAGAAGCACGTGGAACGCGTCATCATCGATTCCCTTCATGACGTGCTTGATCATTTCCGCTTCCGTCATGGCAGCGTTCACGTGCCTGCACAAATCCAGAACATCTTCTATATAGCTGGTGAATATCTCACCCGTGTCCCTTGCGCGTGTACGCAAACGCTGCTCGGCTCGGAGTTCACTGACGGCGGGCTGGTCAAATACTTCTGTAATCGACGTCCTGAACGCCGACCACGTTCAAATATCCCTCTCGCAATTTCTGAACCAGAGACTGGCCACGCCGGCGAGGTAGAATGATACGTAAGCCAGTTTGTCCGAATCATTCCATTTGCTGTGCACGCTCATCCATTCGTAGCACGACAGCCACTCTTCAACGTCGTTGTCGTCCACTGAAGAGAGGAGGCTCCCGCTGGCGAACGGTGCCAACGCAAGGTACGGGTGGCGATGGAAGTGTCTGCTGGTCGGCGTCCGGCATGGCGGAGGGTAGCGTCCGAGAACGGAGTTCCAGGATGGTAGAATGGAACGTTACCCCGCACGGCTCCACCACTTATAAAGAAGATTTATTGGGGTTTGTAGCGACCGCCGGTTCTAGGTTGCACCGAGCAGTTCACGAGCTCGAGCCGCTGCTGCGCGCTTGATGCTGCCGATGCTGCTGCTGCTGCGCACATTCCTTATCTCCTTATATATATATATATATATATATACAGGTTAGGGGCTGTTGGGCTGAACATAGATCGACTGCGGGAAATCGAGGCGCTAACACACAGAGATGACGTCTCGTAGACTCCCATATCTCTCCATCAACGCTCCAGCAAGGATCACAACATAAGGAAATCACCTGTACTTACTTACAGAAGTCAAGAAACGATAAATTAATGGAAATGAAAGCGGATAAAAAACAACTGGCCGCAGGTGGGTTATGAACACACGTCTTCGCGTTATGCGTACCATGCTCTTACAAATTGAGCTACCGCGGCGCCGTTTTCCCAAACCCATTCTGGGTCATTTATGTCTTTTTATCTAATAGAGCTAACCCTGGGACTTTTAGACAGGTTTAGATATTGTAGGTTAGCAAATACATACCGCTCGCTGCCTTAGGTTTGGCTCCATGAGCGGTCATCGCCTCCTCCTCCTCATTATCATCATCGGCCTATTCCTGTCCACTGCAGGACGAAGGCCTCTCCCCGCGATCTCCAATTATCGCCTCCTCACGGCACTGCCAATTCTGCTTTGCGCAATACGTGATCGGCGCCACTGGGGGCCGTCCTGCTGAATAGTTCCTTTAATGCGTTAAACGCTATAGGAGTATCAAAGTGTAAAAACGGATAGTCGAAGTAGGTCATGTGATGTATATATATATATAATTTCTACCAATTGCAAGTGACTGGCTCCCACACATACACGTTTTTTTCACCTTTGACCGTCCTAATGCATAAAACAGTGTGTGTGGGAACTCAGTCCCTTGGTAGACGTGCACATATGTATGTATGTATGTATGTATGTATGTATGTATGTATGTATGTATGTATGTATGTATGTATGTATGTATGTATGTATGTATGTATGTATGTATGTATGTATGTATGTATGTATGTATGTATGTATGTATGTATGTAAGTATGTATGTATTGTCACGTGGTAGTGACGGTGAAGAAAGAAGCAATACGGTGGAATACAAAACTAGCTTTTATTGGGTGAACCTGTGCCCACAAAAACAGGCTACACTTATAGCACAACGACAGCGACGAACACGGTCGGCGATCGTCGGAAAACTGATCATCAGCGGGTCAAGCGCGTCGGCTTTTCTAGAGCAGTCGTCGAATGTTCCAGACTAATCGTTCGGACCCGCGTGCCTTCCACAATGTTCTACACCATTCGCGTCATGCGATGGAATGAGATAACACAAGGTTCGGCAACAACAGACACCCGGGTAGAAGCATCGATAACTTTCCAGAAACGTCGGATACATGCAGGCGCGTCCCTCGCTGTGCGATTACATTTGTTAAGCGGCGAAACGTGGTCGCCCGATAAAGATAAGTACACGTGTCAATACCCCCCTCTTAAAAGGCATCGACCCGATGCTGCATACAAACGAAAGTAATAAAACACCTGTAGCAAAGAAAACAACAAAATAAGGAAGTTCGTCAGCGTGCGTAAAAGGGTTTCAGACGCACCACGTGGACCACTTCAGATCGTGCGCGGCGCCGCTGTGAATGCGAAATTCCGTCTGGCACGACCTCATAGTCCAGTGCGCCAATACGTCGAATGACCTTGTAGGGTCCGAAATAGTGGCGCAATAGATTCTCACTCAGTCCTCGTCGGCGTATCGGGGTCCAGACCCAAACACGGTCGCCAGGTTGGTACTCGACGAAGCGTCGTCGGAGGTTGTAGTGTCGGCTGTCGGTCCTCTGCTGGCTCTTGATTCGCAGGCGGGCGAGCTGTCGGGCTTCTTCGGCGCGCTAGAGATAGCTAGCGACGTCAACATTCTCTTCGTCAGTTACGTGCGGCAGCATGGCGTCAAGCGTCGTCGTCGGGTTCCTGCCGTAAACCAGCTTAAACGGCGTGATCTGTGTTGTTTCTTGCACCGCCGTGTTGTACGCAAAGGTTACGTACGGCAGGACCGCGTCCCACGTCTTGTGTTCGACGTCGACGTACATTGCTAGCATGTCGGCGAGGGTCTTGTTCAGGCGCTCCGTTAGACCATTCGTCTGCGGATGGTAGGCAGTTGTCCTCCTGTGGCTTGTCTTGCTGTACTGCAGAATGGCTTGGGTGAGCTCTGCTGTAAAAGCCGTTCCTCTGTCGGTGATGAGGACTTCTGGGGCACCATGTCGCAGCAGGATGTTCTCCACGAAAAATTTCTCCACTTCGGCTGCGCTGCCTTTTGGTAGAGCTTTAGTTTCAGCAAAACGGGTGAGACAGTCCGTCGCCACGACGATCCACTTATTCCCGGATTTTGATATCGGAAACGGCCCTAACAAATCCATCCCAATCTGCTGGAATGGTCGGCGAGGAGGTTCGATCGGCTGTAGTAATCCTGCTGGCCTTGTCGGTGGTGTCTTGCGTCGTTGACAGTCTCGGCATGTCTTGATGTAACGCGCGACGTCGGCGGTCAGACGCGGCCAGTAATACCTTTCCTGTATTCTCGACAGCGTCCGGGAGAATCCGAGGTGCCCAGCGGTTGGATCGTCGTGTAGGGCGTGCAGTATTTCTGGACGCAGCGCTGACGGTACAACAAGAAGGTAGCTGGCGCGGACTGGTGAGAAGTTCTTCTTCACGAGCAGGTTGTTTCGTAGCGTGAACGAAGACAACCCGCGCTTAAATGCCCTAGGGACAACGTCGGTGTTCCCTTCCAAATACTCGACGAGGCCTTTTAGCTCCGGGTCGGCTTGTTGCTGTTTAGTGAAGTCTTCCGCGCTTATTATCCCAAGGAAGGCGTTGTCGTCCTCGTCTTCTTGCGGCGGGGGATCGATGGGGGCGCGCGATAAGCAGTCGGCGTCGGAGTGTTTTCTTCCGGACTTGTATATTACCGTGACGTCATATTCTTGTAGTCTGAGGCTCCACCGCGCCAGCCGTCCTGAAGGGTCCTTTAAGTTAGCTAGCCAACACAGTGCGTGATGGTCACTGACGACTTTGAATGGCCTGCCATAGAGGTAAGGGCGGAATTTAGCTGTAGCCCAAATGATGGCGAGGCATTCCTTTTCAGTCGTAGACTAGTTGCTTTCCGCTTTTGACAGCGACCGGCTAGCATACGATATCACCCTTTCAAGTCCTTCTTTCCTCTGGACTAGGACGGCACCGAGGCCTAGGCAACTGGCGTCAGTGTGGATTTCGGTATCGGCGTCCTCGTCGAAGTGTGCAAGTACCGGCGGCGACTGCATGCGTCGTTTGAGTTCTTGAAATGCCTTGGCCTGAGGCGTTTCCCACTTGAACGCGACATCACATTTGGTTAGATGCGTTAGCGGCTCCGCGATGCGTGAAAAGTCCTTGACAAAGCGCCTATAGTAGGCACACATGCCAAGGAATCTGCGCACTGCCTTCTTGTCGGTTGGCTGCGGGAACTTTGCGATGGCAGCTGTCTTCTGTGGGTCGGGGCGTACTCCTGATTTGCTGATCACGTGGCCTAGGAACAAAAGCTCATCGTAAGCGAAACGGCACTTTTCCGGCTTCAGAGTGAGCCCTGATGATTTGATGGCTTCAAACACTGTCGCAAGCCGCCTAAGGTGATCGTCGAAATTTCCGGCGAAGACAACGACGTCATCCAGGTAAACAAGGCACGTCTGCCACTTCAGTCCGGCTAACACCGTGTCAATGACGCGCTGAAACGTTGCAGGCGCCGAGCATAGTCCGAATGGCATGACCTTGAACTCGTAGAGGCCGTCTGGCGTCTCTCGTCGACTTCTATACAATATACAATGGAGCGCTGATTGTCCAAGACGGGGTTGTGGCTCCATCAGGACGCCTTTGCCAAGCGAACTTCTCCTTTATGCAATGTGTAAGCCGTATTACTTGTTTATCGCCATCATTAGTAGTTCTTTTCATAAGCGATGCACCTGATATATGTCGCTGATCGGCAACCCTGATTAGTCAGCTCGAACGCTGATGGAGCCAGAATTCAAAAAGCGGTTGGTATTCGCCACCTTGCAAGTCCACATTAGTTTGCGCGGTTTCCAAAAAAAGTTTTTGGCCGACATTATTAACATATCGCGAAACGATAACACGATGGAAAACTCATTTATTATTTTTTGTCAGTTGCACAGGTGTTTTGTTTAAATGTTTTGGGAAAGCAATAAAAAAGTCGCATTTTTGTTCTTGTGGCGAAGCCTTGATCGAAAGTGTTGGACAATTACACGAAGCAAGTTTTTTCGGCCGAATAAACTGCACTTGCTGCCCTCTGTAGCCCAGCACCATATGGGCCTCGTCCTCTTCCGCATCTCCGAACGCACGGTCCTTCGCAGCCAGCACTTCTAATTTCGGGTAACAGCGCCGTCGATGCAGAAAAGTGCGCTCTGCTCCCAGGCGTTCCACGGTGACAAGACTACTCACATTGCCGTTGTATATCGTTTAAACTGCAATCCTTCTGTCGTGGGTCACATATAATTGCGCGGTTCATTTAAAGAGCATGGCAGACTGCCACAGCGCGGTATACTCTTCCCTAACCCAAGCCCTCGCTGCCTATCTTTCTCCACCGGACGAGCGAAATAAACCACAATTTTCCTGAACACTATAGGAGTCTACTCCAGCGTGTATGTGCAGCCTTGACTTGTACATACCTGAACAGCCACATCTGTCCGCGCTCATTCGCCTTAGACGACAATCGAATGAAATCTTACGGGTCGTTTCTCGGCAGCCTCAGAAGAATGCCAGCCAATGTCGCTCTCAATCGCCTCGACAAAGACAAGCGGATAGCCAACCTGTAGCTCTCCGCCAAACTTCACGCTTACGGTGTTCGATTTATCCTTGAGTGGCTCCAGGCATACAACAGCGTTAGTAAAAGTCATACCGCGCATGTGTAACGGTTTCTATAGTTGGCACACCAACACTGGACGGCTGCAATCTTACATACACCATCTTGGCAGCGAATGCCATGCTATAGGGATATTCCGTTTCACGTGGTCCTCGTGTCCTTCCAAAAGCTTGTTTATGCACTAATCGTTACGCCATGGTAACAGAATTCCATGCCGCAGTGTTAATCCGCGTGATATCAAGTAAAAAAACATAAATACCGCACAAAATTGAGAGGAAAACGGCACCGAAGCAGCTCAATCGGTAAGAGCATCGCACGCTTCATGCGAAGACATGGGTTCATACCCACCTGCGCTCAGGCGTTTTTTCATCCAGTTTCATTTGCATGAATTTATCATTTGTTTAATTTAACTTGTACTTACACATAATTTCCCCTATCATGTCCTTGGTTTATTTGGATGTTGGCTTGTTATCAAATTATACAAAAATTGAGGCCCTCGGTTTCCTTTCTTGTCGTTTATATATTATAAACAACTCAAGATCCAACGTACATGTTTTTCGTTCCACAGGCAGCCAACTTTTTCGAAATACTCTACGCGTGTGTCCCGCGCCCCACCCTCGTCTTCTTTTCTTGTAACGGGTCACGCTTTTATTTCCCGCGTAAGAGTCCAAGGCGCCTCAAGTGGTCCGGGGTGACTGAGTTTTCCTAGTACTTTCCTTGTAGTAGTTTACGCTAGCAGAAACTGTCCAACGTTGTACCAACGTTGACAGTCACAAAGCAGGTGTTGAAAAGTCTCCTCGTTACCACAGTCCTCACACGTGGCGTCGTCGGCCCATCCAATTCGCTAAGCGAAAGACTTGTTGAAAGCCACCACTAGCCATAGTGGACAAAGCAGGGTAGCTTCGCGACGGCAGAGTCCAGCTGGAATACAAAGGCGTAGAGGGTAGTCAAGATTGTGGTGTCGGTAGTCGTGAAAACTTCCAGCGTTCCACAAGGAGAACGTGATGACACGGCTGATCATTCGAAGTTTACGAGCGGCATCTGTCCTTGATAACGGTATCGGCTCCTCTTCGTCCCCTTGAAGAGCCGACCGAGCAGCGTTGTCAGCGTGTTCGTTCCCTATGACTCCGCAGTGACTTGGAAGCCACTGAAATGTCACGTGGTGCCCTTATGGTGTCCCCATATGAATGTGTTCTCTAATCTCAAATACCAGTTGTTCGTGTGGGCCGCGCCGCAGGGCCGATAGCAAAGATTGCAGTGCAGCCTTCGAGTCACTGAATATTGACCATCTTCGAGGTTGCTCTTGGCTGACGAGACGAAGTGCAGCGCGAAGGGCTGCAAGTTCCGCGGCCATCGGTGTCGTTGGGTGACATGTCTTGAAACTGATGGTGGTGGCTTTCGCTGGGAAGACCACGGATCCAGAGGAACACTGGAGAGTTGCCGATCCATCAGTATAAATATGTACGTGCTCGGCGTACCTCTCGTGCAAAAGGAGCAGAGTTAGTTGTTTAAGAGCTGCTGATGACAGCTCAGATTTTTTCCTAATTCCTGGTACGGTGAGGTGCACTGCGGGTCGAGCCAAACACCATGGAGGAATCGATAGCTTAGTTGCGGGGGTGAAGCCTGACGGGAGGCAGGTGTAATACTCCGAAATCGTAGTACAAAATGCTGCCTGCGGCCTTTCTGACGGTAGTGTTGCCAGATGGTGGGAACAGGCACGGGCAACGTGCCTAATGTGCACTCTCAACACTTCTACCGCAATGTGTGTTTGTATAGGTTGGTCCCGAGCAATCGCAATAGTCGCTGCTATCGATGTGCATTTTGGCAAACCAAGACAAACCCTGAGAGCCCGAGCATAGCCTCGGGTTTGTCAGTACGGGCAAACTGTATCTCAAGAAGCCCAGAAAAAGAGCCCTGTACAATTCCAACATTGCATGCACTGACATTCCCCAAGTCTTTCCTCCCAGAAACTTGAAAAGTTGGGAGATTGCTGTCAGACGCTCTTTCAAGTAGGTCAAGTGCGGGCTCCATGAGCGATCTCTATCAATGATTATGCCAAGAAATTTGTGAGTCTTCTCATAAAAAATTATCTGGCCATTTATTGATATGGCGTAGGGTGTCATTGGTTTGCGAGTGAACGCCATCAGTGCACATTTGTCTGACGAGATTTCAAGACCTTGGTTGCGGAGGTATATAGCTATTAGAGTAGCAGCTTTTTGAAGTCTTGCACGTATCTGAGGACGTGTCACACCTGAGGTCCATATGCATATGTTGTCGGCGTACATTGATATCTTGATCGCTGCTGGCAGATGATCAATGAGACCAATGAGTGTGAGGTTGAATAGGGTAGGGCTTAGTACACCGCCTTGATGAACACCTCGGTACGTGTAGTGTAGTGCGGTTTTACCATCACCGGTACAGACAAAGAACGATCTCATAAAAAGGTAATGAGAGATCCATTGGAAAACTCGACCACCTAGACCAACCATCTCAAGAGCATCGAGGATAGCCTCGTGAGATACGTTATCCTATGTCCCCTGCAGATAATCTTTTGTGTGACTTTTGAAGCTGGACGTACGTAGCGAGATCAACAACACTGTCTACTGAAGAGCGATCTCGACGAAAACCAGCCATGCAATTCGGTAACATGTTGCAGTGCTCCAGGTACCACTCCAAGCGGGCAAGGATAATCTTTTCCATTATCTTTCCCACACAGCTGACCAGCGCTATTGGGCGGTATGAGGTGGGTTCAAGTGGGGAGTTGCCTTGCTTCAGGAGAGGGACCAAGTGGCTTATCTTCCATTCTTCGGGAACCATGGCATCCTGCCAAGATAAGTTGTAGAGATGTAACAGTTCTCTCCGCGCGCCATCTCTCAGGTTGTTCAAGGCGCGGTAGGATATTCCATCTGGTCCCGCGGATGAAGAACGCCTGCATAGAGCAAGAGCCGCTTCTAGTTCCTCCATTATGAAAGGAAGATCCATGCGGCCGTCACGCGAAACAGGGATGCGACTGGGGGCTCGAAAGCCTGGACCGGTTGCTTGGCCACCGATCCTTGCACAAAAGTCTTCTGCAACATCAGCCTCTAGCCGCCCCTGGAAGAGCGCCAGCGCTTTGAATGGGAAGCGTTGTTCAGGGAAGGAACGTAGACCACGTATGGTTCTCCAGATGTGGGAAAGTGGCTTTCGGGGGTCTAGTGACTGGCAAAATCTTGCCCAACGTCGAGATGCCAATCTATCCATGCGACGTTGAAGTTTCTTTTGTAGTCGTCTGGCTGTCCTAAGGTCTTCGATGGATTTTGTACGCCGGTAACGCCGCTCCGCACGACGACGGAGTGCACGAAGTCGCTCCAACTCTATATCCAATTCCGTGTGCTTCGACGAAACCGGGACCGTGCGCGCGGCGTGTAGCATTGCAGACTTGATTGCTTCCTCTAATCAAGAGGACAAGCCCTCTCGACAAGCATCCTCCATGGTGGAAGTAAAAGTGGTCCAATCAAATAATCGAATGGTGTTCCGTGGGGTGGGACTGGACATTCCTTTGATGACAAGGTATGTGGGAATAGGATCACTCCCGTGTGTCTCGATATCCGAAAACCATTTAACATATCTTGTGAAACTGCTGGAGACGAAAGCTAGGTCAAGACAGCTGCCATAATTCACGCCTCGTATAAACGTTGGGCTGCCGTCATTCAGGAGTGAAAGGCCGTGGTTACAGGCGAAGTTTGCAAGTCTTTGCCCTCTTGAATTTGTTCTTGCGCTTCCCCATGCTATATGGTGCGCATTAAAATCTCCGATGATGACATATGGGGCAGGGCACACAGACAAGATGTTCGTTAATCGTTTGGGATCAAAAATACTTGAAGGCGATATATAATCGTCAACAAGTGTAAACATGAGTTTGACCTTTTTATTTGTTAGGCAAACGTATTGATTTTTATCGTGAGGCGGAATCGGCTGGCGAACATATGTCAGTCCTTGACGAAGAAAAACGATGACTTTGCTGGATGCATTAGTTGTTGAGGATGTAACAGCTTCGTATCCCGATAATCTGACTGGTTTTGACACATTAGGCTCACATATGACAATGACTGGGAACAAATTAGTATATATATACTGACGAAAATCCGAAAGGCGCGATTTTAGTCCTCTTGCGTTCCATTGTATGACTGACGCTGCCTTGACTTCCTCTCGAAATGATGGGCGATGGCTGGCCATGTCTCTATTCGAGGCACTCAAGCACTGGGTTTAAGGCGTCCAGTACTTTCAGTGCATATTGAGCAGACGTAGTTTCAAGGTTCGACAGAATCACTCGAATGGCATCTATGAGGGGACGCAGCATTGAAAGGACTTGACGATCTGCTTTGGGCGTGACATCAGCGGCAGGAGCAGGCTCCCGAGCGGGCTTGACAATCTGTAGTTCTGTGAGAGATTGCTGGCTCGGAAGCGCAGGCCATTCTTCTTCAGACAGATTCCTTCTAGGCGAATTCCTTGTGCTGCTCAGCCCCTTTTTGGCCTGATTAGAGAAAGTGGGTGCTACAATGGAAGCGGCCCTCTCCTTTCGCGGCCATGCCTTTTTTGAGGCGGTTCGGTGACGCCGACGCCGACGCCGGATAGTTGCAGCAGCCTCCTTGTGTGTCGAATTGTCGCGAACCATTTGCTTCAGAACAGCGACCTCTTTCTTGATGCGAGGGCAGTCCCTAGACGAGGCAGCATGGGAACCATTACAGTTGCCGCACTTTAGGACAGTAGCCCAGCACGTCTCCTCCGCGTGAGGTTCAGCACAACGGGGACATAGTATCGAGTTTGGGCAGACACCCTTGACATGTCCACGCCTGAAGCACTGATGGCATTGAAGAGGCTTTTGTATGAAGGGCCGAACAGGGTGTCGAAAGTGACCGACTTTGACGTGTGTTGGTAAGCAATATCCTTTGAAGATCAGTTTGACGCAGCGCGATGTTCCAAGGCGGCTCACACGCGTGATGACAACACCCTCACTTGCTGGTTTGACGAGGATAGGCAATTCCGCGTTGGGAATGGCGACATCGATGTCATAAATAACACCTGCTGTGGATGCGTCATCCATCGGGATATATGAACGCACTGTGATGCGCCCTACCACCGAGATTTGCTTCAGTTTTTCGAGCTTACTCCCGTTGGTAACATCGATTGCAAGGACATTTTTGCGTGCATTTATGCGAATATCCTTAATTTCATTCGGCACGACCCCTTTCAAGAAAACAGATAGTTCTTGCCTGTTTAGCAGTCGGAGGTTGTTTGAGGGCTCTTCGGGTACGAACACGATGGCGTGAGGCCAGCGTTCAGGCCTTGACTTCAACGTCACCGTGCTCGCTTGCGTTGATGGGTTCGCGTTGACAGTCCTCCTTTTGGCCCTCTTTCTGCGGACAGTGATGAAGCTATCATCCGATGAGTCTTCATCCGACATCAAGTATAGCTCAGTGTCCTCGGTGTCACTGAGCACGCTTCCTCTCTTCCTCGTGAGGGACGGCCTTGATGACCTCTGGCCAGGAGGGCCTCTGCAAGGCTCCGCGTCCATGGCCACAAAACCGGGAGCCGAGGCACCAGGAAATTCTGAAGAATTCGTCGCAAATCAGAGAACACAGATAGAAGCGTTCTAAGAAAAAGGCACTTCGTCGTCGTCCCTGCAAACAGAGGAAAAATCAATAACACTAAAGGGGAAGAGAATTGAAGCAATAAGGAAAAACAGAGCATTGTGGGGATACAATAGGTACGAGGTGCTCCGGGGTATGTGGAAAGGTGTACTGGTTCCAGGACTTACATTTGCAAATGTGGTTGTTTGCTTGAAATTGGGGGTAGAATCGGGTCTCGATGGCTACGAAAGGTCAGTGGGACGTCTCGCATCGGGCGCTCACGGGAAGGCTTCGCTATATATTTAGTACATACCATATATATATTATTTATATATATATAATAGCAATACTATTATACATACATGGAACTTCTTCGGATTAGAATTTGTTGCCGCTTCATCAGGACGCCTTTGCCAATGGAACGTCTGCTTGGTGCAATGTGTAATGCGTATTACTCGTTTATAGTCATGATGAACAGTTTGTTTGAGAAGCGGTGCTTGTGATGTATATATATTACATGCATATATATGACCAGTAATACGGATTACATATTTAGTAACGCATATGTTCGATTGGCAGAGGCGTCTACGACAATCACCATAAGGGTGGCGTGCTGATGGAGCCACCATTCATCGCCCAGCTAGAATTCGCCACCTTACAAGTCTACATTAGTTCTGCCGGTTAATAAGAAAAAGCATTTGAGCGATTTTATGGCGTATTACGAAATTATAAATGTCTCAATATTGCGCTCGTTGCTTTTTTTTAGTAGTAAACAACTTTTATTTAAATGTGACAAAAACACCATAAAAAGTTGCATTTTTGTCGCAGTGGCAATTTCTTGATAGAAAGTATTCGACAATTACACTAAGAAGGTTTTGTCGGCCGAATAAACTGCACTTGCTGCCCTCTGCAGCTAAGCACAGAAGAGCATCGTTATTTTTCGCGTCTCCGCATGCACGGCCTTTCGCAGCCAGCACTTCTAGTTTCGGGTCACAGTGCCATTCATGCACAAAACTGCGCTGTGCGCTCCTGCAAGCCACGCAGAGCAGACCACTCACATTGTTTTGTATACCTTTTCCACTGCAATGCTTCTTTCGTGAGTCCTGTATAATTGCTAGGTTCGCTTAAAGAGCATGGCAGACTGCCACAGTGCGTTATGCTATTCCCTAATCCAAGCCCTCGTTGTCTTCACCTTTTGCGTTCTCAGTCTTCCTCCACGGGACGAGCGAAATAAACGAAACATCCGCTGAACACTAGAGGCGTCTATTCCACCGTGTTTGTACAGCCTTGAATTGTACATAACTGAACATCCGCATATGTCGTCGTTCATTAGCCTTAGACGACCATCGAATGAAATCTTACAGGTTCGTAAAGAAGACTAGCCAATGTCACCCTGAATCGCCTCGATAAAGACGCACGTATAGCCAACCTGTAGCTGTCCGCCCAACTTCGCGCTGGCGGTGTTTTATTCATCCTCGAGTCTTCGCATACAGGCATACAGCAGCGTTAGAGAAGGTCGCACCGGGTACCTGTAACGGTTTCCACAGTTGTCGCACCAACACTTGACGACTGAAACCCCGCATACACCATCTGCGCAGCGAATGGTCCTCGTGTCCTTCCCCAACAATTTTTTATCCTCTAATCGTCACGCCATGGTAACGGAATTCCATACCGCAGTGTTAGCCAGGGTGATATCAAGTAGCAAGAACATAAATACCCCGCAAAGTGGATGGGAAAACGGCACCTCAGTAGCTCAATTGATAGGAGCATCGTACACTTAATGCAAAGACGCCGGTTCGTATCGCACCTGCGGTCAGGTGTTTTTCGATCCACTTTCATTTGCGTGAATTTATCATTTCTTTATTTAACTAGTATTTACAAGTAATTTCCCGTATCATATTCTTGGTGTCTTTGGTTGTTGGCATATTGTGAAATTACAATAAAATGGAGTCCCTCGGTTACCTTTCTTGTCGTTTATATATGTATGTATGTATGTATGTATGTATGTATGTATGCTTTATTTCCACAAAAACTGAATACAGCTTTGCGGGGGTAAAATGGGGAAAAAAGCTGCTCGTAGCAGCTTGACCAGCACCAAAAACCCGTAATACAAAAAAAATAAGGGAGCAGCAGAGCGGAACTACAGTTTTCCCAAGTGCTTACATATTCAAGCACTACAACATATCATACATACGCATCGCAAATCAGGCGAGGAAGAAAATAGAACAAAAGCAAGATGTGAGCAAGCAAGCAAGCAAAAACACAAAAGCTCACTGAACTTCAAAACACATGGGCATTGTACAACTCACATGTGAGAGAAAAAAATCAAGAATATCAGGAGGAGAACAAGTTGCAATATAAATTTTATTAACAATAAGATCGTTTAATAACCGCGGTAGCCTGGAGCACAGCATTTGTGATCCATAGTTCGTGCGCGATTTGGTACGTGCTAGTACTCTGGCTTTCTTGTGCTGTATGGAGTTTCGTGTAGTTTTAAGTTAGCCATAGAAGTAATGTAGCTTAATTATGTTCTTTTTCTGTTCATTTTTATACGCAAGCACTAAACGATACTTTAAAAGGGCCTGTACTTTCGGTGTGTTAAGTTTATGAAATAAATAAGATGAAGGGAAATAGTATGGTTTATTGCAAAAAGCGCGAAGAGCCTTCTTTTGCAGTATGTACAGCCTGTTGATATTTCTGTCAGAAGCGGTAGCCCATACAGAACAACAATAATTTAAATGGCTGAGAAAAAGTGAATTGTATAACAAGCACTTAATAAAGCGAGGAAGATAGTTCAAGGAATAAAATATTCCAGTGATTTGTGAAAGCTTACTAGCAAGAAAATCTATATGGCTCTGCCACGTCATAGTATGATCAAAAAATACACCTAGCGTTTTTACCGAGTGTACAAGTTCAATTTTAGAATTGTTCATTGGCAAATCTTCGTCTAGAGTAATTTGCGTGTTCTTAGCGCGAAATAACACCGCCCTAGTTTTTTGCGAATTGATAGTCAAACCGTTGTCAAATGACCATGCGTATAGCTTATTCAAAACTGCATTAGCTCTTTTAATCAATTCGGCAGGGCGGTTAGATGAAAAGAATAACGTAGCATCATCAGCATAGATTACGTAACGCGTATCAACATCAATGTTTACTAAATCCTTATTAAAGATATTAAAGAGGAGGGGCCCTAAAATACAGCCCTGGGGTACATCTACATTGACCGCCCGAACTTCAGATTTAAAGCTATTGACTTGTACAAACTGCTTTCTATGACCAAGATACGACCTAATCAAGTCAAGTGCATTGCCGCGTATACCGTAGTGGTTTAACTTACTAAGCAAGAGATCATGATTTATAGAATCGAAGGCTTTTGAAAAATCGAAAAATACTCCCAACGTTAGCAAACGTTCCTCAAAATAATTTAGAATTAGTTCTTTCTGCTCAAGTAAAGCTAGCTGTGTAGACATATTTTTCCGGAAAGCGTACTGATGTTTAGTTATCAAGTTGTGCTTGTCCAGAAAGTCTGATATTCTACAAAAAATTATTTTTTCCAATCACTTCGAAAATCTAGGGAGAATCGACACAGGTCTATAATTTGGTAAGGCAGCTTTGTCACCTTTCTTGACGAATGCAGCTACTTTTGCCATCTGCATTTTATACGCGAACACACCGGTAGAAAGGCGGATATTATAAATATGGGCTAGTACTGGAGCGATGATATCTATTACAAATTTCACAGGCTTGATTTCAATGTTATCAGCATCGCTGGAATTGCTATTGTTGAGAGCGGAGAACAGTAAAATTACTTCTGAAGTTTTCGTGGGACGCAAAAGAACTGAATGCACAAAGTTCGTTGTAATGAAACGGCAGGCGTTTTCATTCACATTGCGTTTAGGCAGATTAGTAAAATAATTATTAAAACAGTCGACCAACTTCTCGTCAGGTAAGTCCGCTCCATCGGTAATTATACGCAGCCCTGTCGCTGAATTGGGCACTCTATTCAGCAAAGAATTAAGCCAATGCCATATCTTATTGCTGTCATGGCTGCAAGATGCGAAGGATTGCTTATAAAATGCAGTTTTTGCAGCGCGTAATTCCTTAGTTAAGCGATTTCGAAATGATTTAAACACTCTTAAATCATCAGGATCCCGAGATGTGATGAATTTATTGAATAACCTAGCCTTTTCTTTTATCTTTTTAAATAATTGAATTGTAACCCAGGGCTTACGTATCCTTGATGGAGCGGACACTTAAGGAACGGAAGGAAAATGTTTAACATAATAAGAGATGAACGTTTGCAGAAAAGCACCGTAAGCGCGATCAGCACTTGTAGCAGCAGCAACACTGTCCCACACTACGTGACGTAAGTCATCGCGAAAACACTCTAGCCGTTCTTCAGTTATAAATTGCGAAAAGCAAACTGGTTCTGGTGAACTTTTATTTTTCCGTTTGACAGTGAGGAATACAGGCATGTGATCGCTCAAGCTGTTTGAAATAGCGCCACATTTAACACTGTTTGAGCCGTAGTTAGTAATAAACAAGTCAAGGCATGTGGACGTATCACAGGTAATTCTGGTAGGAGTATTGATAACATTGGAACAACCATACGTTTTTAAAAGCAATTCAAAATCACGTGTGATATTGCAGTCAACCAGCATGTTTATATTGAAATCGCCACCACAAATCAATTTATACAGTAATTCAACAATGTATTTTAATAATTTCTCAAAAAAGAGAAAAAAGCCTTGGAAACTACCTCGCGGTGGTCTGTAGACAACAAAATAAACAGTGCGCGCATGTAACACAGGCAATACCTCGTAGTCAACGTTAACACAAGAAAATTCTAGAACACAGTTGACATTAAATGAATCACACACAATTAGGCTAACCCCGCCACCGCGCGAGTTGATTCTTGATCTTGCAAAGCACTCGTACTTTGGCGGGCACCAGAGGACCGTACAATCAGTGTACCACGTTTCAGAAAGCATTATGAAATGAAAACGAAAGTTTAGGCTACTGAAAAAAATGTCAAGTTCATCCTTTTTATTTTTCACTGACTGGCAGTTGATATTGTCACGAGAGGAAAAGCCAGCCAGTCAGTTCTAAGCGAACAGCCGTTTACAGTTCGTGTTTGCAGCAGCTACCACGCATACTTCTTCTTCCTCGACCTCTAGCGTAACTAGTGCGTGCCATTACCCCTCCCTCCAAAAAAAAGAAGAAATAAATAAATAAATTTGGGGAGATGTTAAATGCCACAAGGAAAAATAAAAGAAATGAGAAAGACAACGGACGAGACGACAGGGGCCGCATCACAAAGTTTGTGGATGGGAGTCAGCGCGAAAGGTAAGGCTTCATCCTGGTAACATGAACAATGTCAGAGGAACGTGGTCTACGGGAGTGGTGCGAAGTGTCGGCTGGAATAACTTCGTAGTTGACAGGACTTAGACGACGCAAAACTAGGTAGGGTCCAAAGTATCGGCGCAATAATTTTTCTGACCGGCCTCGTTGACGTATAGGGGTCCAAATCCATACAAGATCTCCCGGGTTGTATGTGACGTCTCGATGGCACATGTTGTATCGACGAGCATCTTGACTTTGTCGGGATAGAATTCGTTGCCGCGCAAGGTGCCGCGCTGCTTCGGCACGCTGAACAAAGGCGTCTGTATCTGGTGCGGTAGGTTGAGACGAAGTTGGCAGGAGCATCACGTCGAGCATAGTGGTGACGTCGCGTCCGTAGACCAGACGAAAAGGAGGAAACCCCGTGGTTTCTTGTAAGGCAGTGTTGTACGCGAATGTCACATACGGGAGCAGTTCGTCCCAATTTTTATGATCCCTGGCAACATACATAGAAAGCATATCCGCAATCGTTTTGTTGAGACGCTCTGTTAAACCGTTAGTCTGCGGGTGATACGCAGTTGCCGTACGGTGCGTTGTTCCGCTCAGCTGCAGAATGTCTCGGACCAACTGGGCAGTGAAGGCCGTCCCACGGTCTGTGATGACGACAGCGGGAGCACCATGTCGAAGGACGATATTTTTGATAAAGAAGTTAGCAACATCTGAAGCAGTAGCTCGCTGAACGGCTTGTGTTTCGCAGTATCGAGTGAGGTAATCGGTGGCGACGACGATCCAGCGGTTATCAGCCGAAGACTTGGGAAATGGGCCAAGTAAATCCATCCCGACTTGTTCAAAAGGTGAGCAAGGAGGTCGGACAGGCTGAAGCAGACCGGCTGGTTTTAGTTGTGGAACTTTGCGGCGCTGGCAATCTCGACAACTGCTGACGTACTGCTTCACGGTTTTTGTGAGTTTTCGCCAATAGTACTTCTGCTTGATCCTCGCGAGAGTACGCGTGAAACCAAGATGCCCGGACGTTGGTTCGTCATGGCATGCACGTAGAACGTCGTCGCGGAGAGTAGCGGGAACAACGAGCAGGAAAACGGCTGCCGTAGGGTGAAAGTTCCGCTTGTATAGGATGTCGCCACGTAGGCAGAAAGAGGACAAGTGGCGCGCGAACAGCCGTGGGGGTTGTGGGCGGCGTCCTTCAAGGTATTCAATCAAGGGCTGGAGCTCGGAATCTTGGCGTTGCTGTTGAGCAAGGTTTAAAGACGGAAGAGTGCAAAGAAAACCAGAATCGTCGTCAGTATCTAGTGGTGCGGGTTCGACGGGGGCGCGGGAGAGACAGTCGGCGTCAGTGTGTTTCTGGCCAGACTTATAGACGATGGTCACATCAAATTCCTGTAACCGAAGGCTCCATCTTGCGAGACGGCCTGAAGGATCTTTGAGATTCGCCAGCCAGCAGAGAGAGTGGTGGTCGCTGACGACACGGAAGGGGCGTCCGTACAGGTATGGGCGGAACTTCTGGATAGCCCATATGACTGCCAGACATTCTTTTTCAGTTGCTGAGTAGTTTTTTTCAGCAGCGGACAAGGTTCGGCTGGCATACGCAATAACGCGCTCAACACCAGCTTGAAACTGAACGAGTGTCGCTCCGATACCAACGTTACTAGCATCAGTATGCACTTCTGTGTCAGCCTCGGTGTCAAAGTGACCAAGGATCGGTGGTGTCTGTAGACGTCGCTGAAGGTCGTGGAAGGCGTCGGATTGTGCTGGGCCCCAAACAAATGTGACGTCGTTCTTGATGAGTCGTTGCAAAGGTTCGGCAATTTCACAAAAATTGGGTACAAAACGGCGGTAATACGCGCAAAGCCCTAAAAATCGGCGGACATCGTGTTTTGTCTTCGGTATCGGGAACAGAGCAACTGCCAGGGCTTTGTCAGGGTCAGGGCGCACACCGGTGCTGCTGACAATATGACCTAGAAATTTGAGCTCCTCGTAGCCAAAGTGACATTTTTCGGGCTTCAGGGAGAGGCCGGCGGTGCGGATAGCTTGAAGAACCGCCTCAAGCCGCTGGATGGGTTGTTCAAACGTGGTGGAAAAAACAACTACATCGTCTAAGTAGACTAAACACGAGTTCCACTTGAGGTCAGATAAAACTGTGTCCATCATGCGTTGAAATGTGGCCGGAGCGGAACACAATCCAAAAGGGAGGACCTTAAATTGATAGAGACCGTCGGGTGTTATAAACGGCGTTTTTTCCTGGTCCCGTTCGTCAACTTCAATTTGCCAGTACCCACTACGTAGATCCATTGAAGAAAAGTAACGGGCATGTCGCAGGCGATCCAAGGAGTCGTCAATTCGAGGAAGTGGGTAAACGTCTTTTTTCGTGACCTTGTTCAGTTTGCGATAATCGACACAGAATCTTAGTGAACCGTCTTTCTTTTTAACTAATACAACAGGTGAAGCCCAAGGACTTGTCGATGGTTGAATGACATCATCGTCGAGCATTTGTTTCACTTGATGACGAATAGCATCCTGTTCTCTTTGCGACACGCGATAAGCGTGTTGGCGAACAGGTTGGACGGTCGGTTCAGTGATTATTCTGTGTTTGATTAAAGAAGTCTGTTTGACCTTCGACGTGGTGGCGAAACAGTCGCTAAATGACGATAGCAGAGTAAGGAGCCTCTCCTTCTCGTCTTGGTCGAGCTGCGGGTTGACGTTGATGTGACTGGTCAAGTCCACATCGCTGGGTTCCGGAATCGAGATTGTCGTTACCGAAGCACAGGCGTTGGACTCGGCCACCGTTTCAAAGTAGGCCATGGTGGTATGCCTCGCAAAGTGTTTGTATTCGCCACTGAAGTTCGTAACTAGAATCGTGGTTTGCCTATTTTGGAGCTCTACGAGACCTCGTGCGACGCCGACTTCGCGATCCAGCAATTTGGTGAGGTTACCTTCGGCGATGCCTATTCCTAGTTGTTCTTGAGGGCATTCAACGAGGACGAAGATGCTGCTGCGAGGCGGTAACGTCACGCAGTCATCGACCACACGTAAAGCCGCGCGGTGATGTTCATCCGCCACATTCGAATCCGAAGAAACATAGTTAGAAAAAGTCACGAACAAGTCACGAAGGTTAATGATCGCCCCATATTCCTGGAGAAAATCCATGCCCAGTATAACTAGCCGAGAACACTTGGGCAGCACAAGGAAAGACGCTACGAAAGTCGAAGTAGAAATTGCAAGTCTGGCGGTGCATCGTCCAATGGGTGACACGAGGTGTCCTCCGGCCGTAATCAGATGTGGGCCGTCCCACGCTGTCAGCACCTTGCGTAGCCGAGTCGCCAGTGAGGCACTCATAACCGAGTAGTCAGCTCCCGTATCTACAAGTGCAGTTACTGGATAACCGTCGATTGAAGCAGTAATAGCAGCAGAAGTTTTGTTTGCAGTTGCGAATGAAGGCGTCAGTGGTACGTCGCGAGGGGATGGCGTCGGCGGAGGATATTTGACGGTTCGCATGACAGCGGCCTCACCCCCGGAGGTCGCCGTTTTCAGTTTCCCCGGCGCGGGCTTCCACCGTTGACTCCAGCGGAATCAAAAGCGGGTCGAGCACGGTTCGGTGACGCGTACCGACGAGGTGAAGGCGACCGTGACTGTCTTCGCTGTTGGGCAGGAGGAAGCCGGTTACTTTCTAAGTATTGCTCGATTTCGTGCGGGCGTTCGCCATAGCGCGGGCAACGGGCGTCCTGATGGTATCCCCGCAGACCAATCCGTCGGTACTGGCAATCGCGATACATGTGACCAGCCTCCCCGCAGTGATAGCACAACGGACTGTTGTCGGGGGCGCGCCATACTGTAGATTTGCGCGGACCAGGATGAAAGGGTGCTGGCGGATTCGTGCGGTGGATTGGACTTTGGGAGCGTCGAGAAATCCCAGCAGGCGGCTGCGAAAAACGGCCCGTCGACGGCGCGCAAGCCCGAAGAGCATCCGCGTACGATTACGTGGGAGGTTCGGGTCGTGTTGGTGGCGAGGGATGAACCACTTTGCCGATTTCTTCTCGAATGACATCCGTAAGAACCGCGGCACTAGGAGGTGTCGAAGCCGATGCATAGGACTTTTGCAGTTCTTCTCGAACAATTTGTCGTATTAGCTCGGTAAGTGACTCAGTGTCATCATTTGCAGGTACGAGAGAGCATGCAGCAGTCATGGTGGTCTGGCGTTCATACTGCGAGAGCCGCTGCCGAAGCATACGTTCCATGACTGTGGCCTCACGAACGAACTGAGAGACTGTTGCAGGAGGATTACGCACGAGGCCCGCGAAAAGCTGTTCCTTTACGCCTCGCATTAACAGACGCACCTTCTTGTCTTCTGGCATTAGTGGGTCCGCCCGACGGAACAATCGCGTCATGTCTTCGACGAACATGGCGACGGTTTCGTTTGGCATTTGGAACCTCGAAGACAGTGCCTGTTCGGCTCTTTCTTTCCTTTCGGGAGTGCAGAAGGCTTCGCATAGCAGTCGGTAAAACTCCTGCCAGCTGGTAAATGAGGCTTCGTGGTTCTCGTACCATAATCTCGTCGCGTCTAAAAGGGAAAAGTAGACGTTCTTCAACTTACGGCGATCGTCCCAGTCGTTAAAGGCGGCGACCCGGTCGAAATGGTCCAACCAGTCTTCAACGTCCTCAAAGGCGTCGCCATGGAACGGGTTAGGCGTGCGAGGCGCGTTGAGAATGCATGGTACGGGAGCAGTTGGGATCACCTCGGTTTGGCTTGCGGTAGCTGTTGACATCTTCCTCACGGAGCTTGCCAGGGGACTGTATTGCGGTGGAAGACCTTGGAGGCGACGGCTGCTTCGATAGATTTCTGCCGTCCCCGAGGTAGTGGCGTCGGTAGCTTCTGGTTCAGGACGCGTAGGCATACGATGGATGCGTACCCAGCACCTCCACCAGTTTGTCACGAGAGGAAAAGCCAGCCAGTCAGTTCTAAGCGAACAGCCGTTTACAGTTCGTGTTTGCAGCAGCTACCACGCACACTTCTTCTTCCTCGACCTCTAGCGTAACTAGTGCGTGCCAATATGTATGCATCTGATCAATCCACCATTCCGTGAGCTTGCATTATCATGAAGATCCGACGAACATATTTTGTTTGAGTGTCCCAACATCATCATTTTAGCTACAACTTACTTTCGCTCCTATGCTCAAAAACGATCTTATCCAGATCTGCAGGCGACTTTATCAAGTGTGCGCGATCGCCCTCACTCTTTCCTAATCAAGATCCTAATCCTAATCCTTTCCTAATCAAGATACCTAATCAAGATCCAACGCATACGTTTCTCGTTCCCCAGGCAACTTTTTCGAAATACTCTCCGTGTGCGTCACGTGCCCCAACCTTGTCTTCTTTTCTTGTGACACGTCCGCCTTGAACTCCGCTAATACCGATCTTGCACACTGCGTTAGAAACACTTTTTAATAGTTCCGTGCCGGCGTGGGAACTCTAATACCTGATACAGGTTGTGCCATTATTTTTAATCATTATCAGAATTTTTAAAACTCACTTGTAGCTTGTAGCACAATTCTACTTTTTGAGCTCAATTACTCTGAGGCGGACATTATTTGGACGAGAAATCAAAATAAATATTTCGAGGATTAACCATTTGTAATGTTTTTTAAACGCAATATATTATGCATCACTGTTGCAATTGACAAGTTGTAGCTGGCAACTTTGAGTCTCATATCTACTTTAACCAATTTCTGAGGACGACACTAATATGCGTTGACGATGTTTGCGAAGAAATCTATTGGTGTTCCTGTAAATCTTTTCCTTCAACGTATAAAAATGCCTTCTGTTACACAGGTCATCGGAACAACACTGCATGTATACTGTAAGTATGACAGCGCGTATCTCAAAACCTGTGCTAGCTTGAAAATTTTGTCCTAGTGTACGTGCGTTCTTAAATCACTCGTTCAGTTCGTGCATTGCAATATGTCCTCTAATGTGATGGAAGGAGGGAAAGCGAAAAGCAAAAGGCAGGGAGGTTAACGAAAAAAAACGTCCGGTTGTCTACCCTAAGCTGGGGGAATGGGAAAGGGGATATCAAAGATGAGAAGGAGAGAGAGGAGGGAAGGAAATTGTGGTGAGTTCACTGACGCGTGTGGTCTTACAGACATTGCATTAATAGTCACAGATGGGGCCCTATAACGTAAAACTTTTCCAATATGTTTCTATTCCAATTTCTTGACGTCAAATTTGCGTAACCGCTGACGCAAGCATCGGGTGGTCACCCATAGGGTCGTCTAAGTAGACTAATCAAACGCTCCCTTCGTTCATAGGAGGGTACTTTTGTTTGCTTGAAAAACGAATAACATTGCCTACACTGAGCGGCTTGTCTTATCTACTTGACTGACAAGAAGCGAGGAGCACGCTCAAGTGGAGAGGGATTCGATGGGGCCGCCACAGCACTGAATATCGATAACTGGATGAAGAGGGTGGTGCCGGCGTCTACGATTGGTCGGCTTTACCTTACTTAGCTTGCGGTGGCTCGTCGACATCCGCGGCGGCATGCAACGGAAGCTTAAGAATGAGGCTAAAACGGTTCCTCAGTAAAGAAGAGTTGTTAGAGCGAGGTTGTAAAAGTGCCAAAAGTTCTCGAAAACTTTACAGGGCCACGCAAAATATTTTATTACACGCAAATAAACCCATGCTCTCCGACAGGTGCGAGTAGCTAGTGCATCAGCGATCGGCAGCAGCCATCTTTTATTCCTTTCGGAACGGGGCAGCCAGCGGTTATTCAAAAGAAAATTCAGTTTTGTTCGGCATATAATGCATCTTTGACGCGTACACGTCACTCTGACGCGGTGAGTTTTTGCAGTTTTGTGACGTCTCGTGACAGGCAGGTGAAGTGGGTGCTGCCCCAAAACTTTTGACCAATAGCCGAGGGCTAGTGCCGAAAAGGCGTCGAATCAGAAACAACTATTTGTCTTTTGTTCGGTCAAATCATGCATAATCAGTGTGTGCACGTCATATCAGATGGGGAGCTATCGCGGTTTTCGTGACGTCGCGTGACCTACAGTTGAAGTGGGGGCGGCCCAAAAAGTTCTTGACCAATCGCGGAAGGCTGACTGCAGAATTGGAATAGGAATGTTTGGAATAGTTTTACGTTATAGCGCCCATGATCGCACAAGCCCGTCATCCTTAAGAAGCACAAAAGCGCCTTCAACGCTTTATGGGCCGACGAGCAATGGGGGCGGTCATCCAGCAGCACCTGCAGAGAAAGCGGCCGACGGTACAGTTTTTGGAAAGATTTGGCAAGTTCTTGTCTTTCTGGGGCATATCGTGGACAGTGAAACAGCAGGCGGTCCATATTTCCTTCGGTGCCGCAGACCTCGCATGCTGCACTGTCAGTCACTCCAATTAATGTAGAGTATGCATTTGGAGAAGGCAACTCCTCACCAAAGGCGACAGAGAAGCGTAGCTTCACGTCGAGGAAGTCCGAGTGGAGGTCGGAGTTACAGGGAGGTGTTTAGTCGATGCAGTCGTGTAAGTCGCAAGTTTGGCGATTTCCACTCGGTCAGTGTGAGACTGCGTGCCAGGTGTCGAAGCTGCCTTGCGGCGTCTGTCCTCGAAAGCGTAATTGGGACGCTGTCCTCTTCTTGATGTGCTGTGCGAGCAGCGTTATCGGCGGAATCATTTCCACTGATTCCACAATGGCCAGATACCCATTGAAAAACGACCTCGTGACCTTTTCGTTGGACGAGATATTAAAGTTTCACAATTTCTTATGTCAAATGCCCATGACACCTGCTTCGGATAAGTGACTGCGTGCACTTTAGTGCCGGTTTTGAATTACGGAACACAGCCCATATTCTAGGTCTTTCACAATCAATGAATTCCAGTGCACGACACGGGCCCGTTAGTTCCACCGCCGTTGAAGTCGTGACATGTGATGTCTTGAACCGCAGTGTCACTTCTCGCGTCGGTGTAACCACCGCACCACCAGAACAGGACGACGTAGTAGTTCCAACAGTATAGATGTGCACGTGGTTGCTGTACTTCTCGTGCAAAAGAAGTAAGCTCAGCTGTTTTAGAGCAGGGGCCAGTAGATCTGTCTTCTTCTGTGGTCCTGGAATCATTATATGTACTTGAGGACAACTCAAACACCACGGAGGAAACGCTGGCTTGACCGCAGGTGCGTACCCTGAAGTAAACGACTCACGATGTGCACTGATAGTACCGCTAGTTGGAAAGGTGACTATGTAATGTTAATTGGTCAATTATCCATGTTGATTTTCAGTGTAAGTACCGTCCGCTTCTTCGGCGAATCCGGCATAATAAGTGAATTAGTGGTATATGGCATAGGTGATTTACGTTATTATAGAACGTCCGGAATGTCTTCTATGATTACAGGCTTTCCATTTACCTCGGACGAGCTTTCGCAGCTACGATGCGGAGTGAGCGGTACGCATATCGTACCCCATTGTAACATGTGGCTGCATGGATACCCTCCGTAAAAAATTGTGGCGGCGAACAGCAAACGCCTTACGTCCAAGTACACTTTCTCGTAAATGCTTTGTAGCTCTCAATCAAATGTAGGAACCTTAGAACAAAAAAATCATGCTGAAATTTGCCGCTACTACGGCTCTATCATTTCGCCGAGTTTCATTCACTGGTCATAATTAGTTGGTTCACAGTGAAGCTGAAAATGTAACAGAATTCCCGTGTGCTGTCAATAAATGGGCATCCACGAAGGGAGTGGTGTTACAGAAAACGACTGCAACTCTTGTTTTACTGAAACTATCCCGAAACAAGTTATATGACCATTAGCTGCTAAAGCGACTCTAACATTACGCCGGAATTCATTTACTTTACGGAATTGCGTAGTTCACAGTGAAGTGGTAAATACTGTGGAATACCCGTCGGCTGTATATATATTGGCTGCTACGGGAGGTTAACGGACAGCCTCATGTTTGTCTTCTAGAATGAAACTGTAGCCCTTCCAATTTTCATTCAGCTAATTAACTAGGCAGTGTGCCCAAACGCAAATTAAAAACAAACGTGTTTTGCTTCGTGCACTCCTTTGGA
Source organism: Dermacentor variabilis (assembly GCF_050947875.1). Taxonomy (NCBI): domain Eukaryota; kingdom Metazoa; phylum Arthropoda; class Arachnida; order Ixodida; family Ixodidae; genus Dermacentor; species Dermacentor variabilis. Next base: position 48,837,209 of record NC_134576.1, on the reverse strand, counting down.
CGGCGCCCCGGTCAACAGAGTATCGCCGCTCTCATTGAGGCTCGATTTAACGGCCACCTGCGTCTAAACGGCGCTCCGTCGCAGCTGCGTCGTCAAGACCTGCGTCTTTAGAGCGTCTTTCGACTGTTGTTCTTTGTGCTGGAACAGTTAGGTCTACAGTTTTATTACAGTGACTCCAAAGTGCCCACGACGACGCCTCAACAGTCGGGTACAGCTTTGACGCTAGCCAAGAACCTAACCGGCGCCGTCATAGACCCATTGGTGGTGTATCGCAGCGACCACAAGGCCACCGTCACTTGCGTGACAGGACAGAGATAAAAAGAAACGAGACAACAAATAATTGTGTATTTCTTTGTATTTCGCATAAATGACATATACATAATTATATGTATTGTTACATACCAACATCGTTTATACCACCACAGCAGCTTCGCTGGTCAACCACCTTCACAGGGTAAAATGGCTCCTCATTTTCATTCCTTTCTTTTTTTCAGTATAAGCTATTCGGTGAGACAGAAGCAGCACCATGTAGTCACGGTCAGCAGCACATGCTGAGGGAAAAGAAACAATGTCAGAAATGGCAGAGGGTTAGGTGGTGCGGGGAAACTGGGAATATTACAGACACAGAATAGGATCAGCCAGTGTGATGCAGTGGCAACCGAAGAAGGTTCTTCGTTCTGCCGAGCACATATTAAAAATCTTAATGATGATGGTGAGGGTGAGCCATTTGGTGGGCCTGTATGCATATGACTCCATAGAAATATAAGCACCATTATCCTCAGTAGCACTCACCAGAGCCATTGTCACTGTTTCCTCACTCCATGGAGCGTCGATTAATATCCGTGGAATGGCTACGGGAGGTGTTCGTGATGAATTGGGTCCGAATCCTGTCAAAGGGTAAGGGTTCCACTCACGCACGCAAACACCGGTGGAGTCGATATGCGTCCAGGTTGTTCGCAACTCAGGAGTGGGCCTTGACTGTTCTCTTAGAGCATTGGTCTGCCTTCTTCGAGGCCGAGTGGCTTACTCGGCGGAGATGTTGTCAGCGTCTAACGAACGCTGGAACTGTCCGGGCACACGGCCAGCAGTCCCTATAGGGGCGGCTGGCTGAGCGCGGATGGTTGACTGGTCGGTGCACTAGACGTCACTCAAGGCATCTGTCCGAATGCAGCTTGTCTCTGGGATTCGTTACTCTCGAGGGGCCCTTAAGGGGATGACGCTGCGCTAGGCTTAGTACAACTCCACTGAAGAGATGTGGCGTGCCACGAATCAAAGTTGCAAGGAATATTTTTTCTTTCTCTCTACGTTCTTTTTAGTTCCAGCTGTTTATATGACCTTGAAGGTATGCATGGCTCTTCTCGGTAGCATTATATAGAAAGCTCTCCCACGTTGTGGGCGTTTGGCAGAGGTTGCTCTCTAGTCTCTTTGCCTAAGAGAGAGAGAGAGAAAGAAACGTTTAATATACGAAACAGTGTCTCGAGTGAGGACGGGTATCACACTAAGGTGGAAAGGCTCCTTAGTCCAGGAACCCTCTGGCTTCGACTGCCCTCTTGGCACTGGCGACGAGTTGTCGTTGGTCTTCTAGGTCCCCGAGGGTTAGCTTGGCCTCCCACGTCCCTAGCCTAAAATAAACAGTTTTCAAAAGGAAGCTTTTATTGCCTACCCTACCACGGTTTCGTATCCATTGGTCGGTCGCCATCTCGCTGGATATGTATCGTATATATATTTTAGCACTGGACTTTATGACCACTGCGCGCTGACCAATAAGGTAGCGTGAGCACACCTCTGTTCCGCTTAATCGGGCACTATATATGACGGCGTAAAACGTGTGCGTATAAGATATCCCCATAGGTATTTCTAAAACTGTAAACTACTACAAAAAACTTGTAACGGTAATGTCTATTCATATGCATGGTTACCTCTAAAGCGCACATACCTCTTCATAGAATACCGCATGATTTTCAACGGTTTATTCTATTTTCTAATATTTCTTATATTTGGCCTACCCCATTCATTGGGTGTCTGGGTATGTGCCGCTGTGACAGAAGGAACGTCTACATAATTTAAATTTTTTACATAAGCCTCGCACTTCTCTCTGCTCAAAACCTCTCTACCGTTCTTCCCTGCACAAGCATCACACATCGCCTAAGTTCTTTTGACGTTTCTGCGTCGACGCTTCACGTTGTACATCCGTATGTACTGCTTGTTTGCCTTTCGGCATAGCCAGAAAACCAGTGTTGTGCGCGAATCCAAACATTACCCACAGCGGTTGCTCAGTGGCTACGGTATTAGGGTGCTGAGCACAAGGTCGCGGGATCGAAACCTGGTCACGGCGGCCGCGTTTCGATGGGTGCGAAATGCGAAAATACCCGTGTACTTAGATTTAGGTGCACGTTAAAGAACTCCAGGTGGTCAAAATTTCCGGAGTCCTCCACTACGGCGTGCCTCATAATCAGACAGTGGTTTTGGCACGTAAAACCCCATTATTAAATTTTTAATCCAAACAATACGTGACATTAATTTTGCGACAAGTGCCGTGTATAAACATCGCATGAGCTTACACTTCGCATTGCGATAGAATACATAGAATTGTGCGCACGAAATTAAAGTTATAGATCATTTACGTTCCCTCTTGGGGGAATGCTTCGCTCTTCATGTAGACTCTAACGTGTGCGTTGGTTCTGCAGAACTTGCATGCACCACGCGATTCTTTGCACATTAAAATGTTTTGAGAAGGCTTTGCTTAACATTGATCTCAACGAGCGCGTATGATCTCTTGTTCAGTTTTAAAGCCGACGGGCGGCACCTGGTTTAGCATTGTTTCGCGACAATATGCTAAGGATCTCTAACGATGAGACACTGCACCAACGTCGAAGTGTTCAGTCATTCGATCGAGCGAGTTAGCCAATAGCGCCACAGGAATCGTGAGGTGGAGACTTCTTCGAAACGACCAAGGAACGTTGGGATGATGCACGTCGGCCGATCCTCCGCAACCCATTGCGGGAGATCGGCCATCAATCGGGCTGTAATGATGTGAAACACGCTGGGACGCCAGAAGAAGCTATCTGTTCTTCTTCGATGGTGGATATTATAGCTATGCTATATAAGCCTAAGTTCTGAAAAAAAATGCGCGTGCCTATTGAGGTGGGCAGAACGAGAATTTAGTGCCCTTCCACTCTGTCTTACAGGCACGAATTTTTTTCTTAGGGCAGGCAAGTGGCGACCAATCATAATGCCTCACTCCATGCTGGATGTGTCAGCCCTCCTACAACAAATTAGGCAAGAGGGACGAGAAGGAGGGGGAGGGGACGAAGTGTCTATCGTTATCCTGCTTGTTTGTTCGTCGCGGGAAGAGCTTGGAAAGGGCGCGTGCACATGGGGAAACAAGCATCCCCCTAGCGACATGGTGAGCACTATCGACTCACCATGGGCAGGACGCGGCCATTTAACTCTGAGTAAGAAGAACGTGCCCTCAAATAGCAACAACGAGAGCAAAAGAGCGAATGAGCGTAAAGACGACGAGAAGCCGCTGCCATCGAACGCGCAGCGGCCGAGGAGTCGGGACAATCGAGTACCTGCCGCGCAGGTACAAGATGGGACCATCGTCGCGATCGTCTGCGTCCCTCCGGCTACGTCCAAAGGAGACCCGCAGACCTTCCTAATGGACGCCTTTATTTGGATTTCTTCCTTCGAAGACAAGTCGATCGCTATAATGCATGAATTTAACGTCGACGTTGTGCGCCCCGATGGCAAGTGGATTATATCCTTCCTGTTAGCACGGTTTGGAATTGAGTTCCACACGGACGTCAGTGTGCCGACCACGCGTCATTAGTCGTATATAGATTTACCCTTTGGCAAGAACGTGTCAATCATAGCAGTACAACCGATCGGGGTGCACCACAGCCATCAGAAAGCTAAGGTCACTGCGGTAACAAATGAGATAAAATAAAGACGATAACAACCCCGAAGTTACGTATATGTGTCTTAATTCAAGCAGCATAACAATAACAATATAAATCATTATAGTTGGCAATATGGCAGCTCGTGGGAACATGTACTAATCGAGGAATCCTGCTTGTTACAGGTTGGTGTTCAAATGATTTCTTACTATTGTGTTAAGAGTCAACTTACAACGTTGCTGCTGCCGCTGCCATAGTGTTGCCCTGTAGTCCTGTTGGCTGTTCGTTGACAAGGTTTGCCTTGTTTCGTGCTCGCTTCTTTGTTTTTGTTCGCATTACCTGATGGTGCTGAATATCATCATCATCATCATCATCATCATCATCATCATCATCATCATCAGCCTTGTCACGCCCACTGCAGGGCAAAGGCCTCTCCCATACTTCTCCAACTACCCCGGTCATGTACTAATTGTGGCCCTGTTGTCCCTGCAAACGTCTTAATTTCATCCGCCCACCTAACTTTCTGCCGCCCCCTGCTCCGCTTCCCTTCCCTTGGAATCCAGTGCGTAACCCTTAATGACCATCGGTTATCTTCCCTCCTCATTACATGTCCTGCCCATGCCCATTTCTTTTTCTTGATTTCAACTAAGATATCATTTACTCGCATTTGTTCCCTCATCCAAACTGCTCTTTTCTTATCCGTTAACGTTACAGCCATCATTCTTCTTTCCATAGCTCGTTGCGTCGTCCTCAATTTCAGCAGAACCCTTTTCGTAAGCCTCCAGGTTTCTGCCCCATATGTGAGTACTGGTAACACACAGCTGTTATACACTTTCCTTTTGAGGGATAGTGGCAACCTGCTGTTCATTATTTGAGAATGCCCGCCAAACGCACCCCAGCCCATTCTTATTCTTCTGGTTATTTCAGTCTCATGATCCGGATCTGTGGTCACTACCTGCCCTAAGTAGATGTATTCCCTTACCACTTCCAGTGCTTCGCTACCTATCGTAAACTGCTGTTCTCTTCCGAGACTGTTAAACAATACTTTAGTTTTCTGCAAATTAATTTTCAGACCCACCCTTCTGCTTTGCCTCTCCAGGTCAGTGAGCATGCATTGCAATTGGTCTCCTGAGTTACTAAGCAAGGCAATATCATCAGCGAATCGCAAGTTGCTAAGGTATTCTCCATCAACTTTTATCGCCAATTCTTCCCACTCCAGGCCTCTGAATACCTCCTGTAAACATGCTGTGAATAGCATTGGAGATATCGTATCTCCCTGTCTGACGCCTTTCTTTATAAGGATTTAGTTACTTTCTTGGTGGAGGACTACGGTGGCTGTGGAGCCGCTATAGATATCTTCCAGTATTTTTACATATGGCTCATCTACACCCTGATTCCGTAATGCCTCCATGACTGCTGAAGTTTCGACTGAATCAAACGCTTTCTCGTAATCAATGAAAGCTATATATAAGGGTTGGTTATATTCTGCACATTTCTCTATCACTTGATTGACAGTGTGTATATGGTCTATTGTTGAGTAGCCTTTACGGAATCCTGCCTGGTCCTTTGGTTGACAGAAGTCTAAGGTTTTCCTGATTCTATTTGCGATTACCTTAGTAAATACTTTGTAGGCAACGGACAGTAAGCTGATCGGTCTATAATTTTTCAAGTCTTTGGCGTCCCCTTTCTTATGGATTAGGATTATGTTAGCGTTCTTCCAAGATTCCGGTACGCTCGACGTTATGAGGCATTGCGTATACAGGGTGGCCAGTTTCTCTAGAACAATCTGACCACCATCTTTCAACAAATCTGCTGTTACCTGATCCTCCCCAGCTGCCTTCCCCCTTTGCATAGCTCCTAAGGCTTTCTTTACTTCTTCTGGCGTTACCTGTGGGATTTCGAATTCCTCTAGGCTATTCTCTCTTCCACTATCGTCGTGGGTACCACTGGTACTGTATAAATAATATATAGAACTCCTCAGCCACTTGAACTATCTCATCCATATTAGTAACGATATTGCCGGCTTTGTCTCTTAACGCACACGTCTGATTCTTGCCTATTCCTAGTTTCTTCTTCACTGTTTTTAGGCTTCCTCCGTTCCTGAGAGCCTGTTCAATTCTATCCATATTATAGTTTCTGATGTCCGCTGTCTTACGCTTGTTGATTAACCTAGAAAGTTCTGCCAGTTCTATTCTAGCTGTAGGGTTAGTGGCTTTCATACATTGGCGATTCTTAATCAGATCTTTCGTCTCCTTCGATAGCTTACTGGTTTCCTATATAACGGCGTTACCACCGACTTCTATTGCGCACTCCTTAATGATGCCCATGAGATTGTCGTTCATTGCTGCAACACTAAGGTCCTCTTCCTGAGTTAAAGCCGAGTACCTGTTCTGTAGCTTGATCCGGAATTCCTCTAGTTTCCCTCTTACCGCTAACTCATTGATTGGCTTCTTGTGTACCAGTTTCTTCCGTTCCCTCCTCAAGTCTAGGCTAATTCGAGTTCTTAACATTCCATGGTCTCTGCAGCGTACCTTGCCGAGCACGTCTACATCTTGTATGATGCCAGGGTTCGCGCGGAGTATGAAGTCAATTTCATTTCTGGTCTCACCATTCGGGCTCCTCCACGTCCACTTTCGACTAACCCGTTTGCGGAAAAAGGTGTTCATTATCCGCATATTATTCTGTTCTGCAAATTCTACTAATAATTCTCCTCTGCTATTCCTAGAGCCTATGCCATATTCCCCCACTGACTTGTCTCCAGCCTGCTTCTTGCCTACCCTGGCATTGAAGTCGCCCATCAGTATAGTGTATTTTGTTTTGACTTTACCCATCGCCGATTCCACGTCTTCATAAAACCTTTCGACTTCCTGGTCATCATGACTGCATGTAGGGGCATAGACTTGTACCACCTTCAATTTGTACCTCTTATTAAGCTTCACAACAAGACCTGCCACCCTCTCGTTAATGCTATAGAATTCCTGTATGTTACCAGCTATTTCCTTATTAATCAGGAATCCGACTCCTAGTTCTCGTCTCTCTGCTAAGCCCCGGTAACACAGTACATGCCCGCTTTTTAGCACTGTATATGCTTCTTTTGTCCTCCTAACCTCACTGAGCCCTATTATATCCCATTTACTACCCTCTAATTCCTCCAATAACACTGCTAGACTCGCCTCGCTAGATAGCGTTCTAACGTTAAACGTTGCCAGGTTCAGATTCCGATGGCGGCCTGTCCGGAGCCAGGTATTCTTAGCACCCTCTGCAGCGTCACAGATCTGACCGCCGCCGTGGTCAGTTGCTTCGCGGCTGCTGGGGACCGAGGGCCGGGGTTTATGATTGTTGTATTCATATAGGAGGTTGTGGCCAAGTACTGCACCAGGGTGGCCAATCCTGCTCTGGTGAGAGAGTGCGTTACTGGTTCTGGTCACCGGGATCAGGCCGCACTCCAGGCCTGTTTGTGCAATTTTCTCAACACACGTTTTTTTTTTGTATTTTCCGGTGGAGAATTCCGTGCTGAATATAGCTTTGTACAATTATGCCGCAGAAGTGTTCGAAATGTTCGAAAAATCTCGAAAATAACGAACATTTAACTTGCAATCGATGCAGCAAGAAGTATCATATCGCTAAATGTTCTAGTGTCTACAAAAAGAATTTGAAGAAAATGGATAAGGATGAAGTCAAGGCTTGGGAATGCGATACGTGCAAAAAAGAACAAAAAATTCATGACACTGATTGTGATAGCAATGGCACGGAAACGCCCCCGCGAAAGGAATTAACTGAGTCAGGAGCGCAGGGCTCTTTGGCTATGCTGATCGACGGCCTAAATAAGAAGCTAGTGGAAGCCTTGTGAACGCTTGAAAACCTCGAAAAAAAGGCTGACAAGCAATGCGCCACAACTGCGACTATTGAAAAGTCAACAGACTTTTTGGCAGCCAAGTTTGAAGAGCTCCTGAAAAAGGACGAGGATCAGCAGAGACAAATTGCTGAATTGCAGAAAACCACAGAAGAACTGGAAAAAAATTTAAGAAAGAAAGACAATGAAATCTCAAAGCTTAGAGAATGTGTTGAAAGTGCTGAGCAGTACTCAAGATGGAAAAATGTCGAAGTACACGGTGTTCCACACACAGGAGGTCAGGATCTGTACCAATTGATGGTGGATCTTAGTGGCAAGCTTGATGTCCTCTTGCCTGAAAGGCACTCTTTGGAAGGGGTACACAGATTGAAGGCACAGAAGGACAAAATCGCTCCTATAATCGTCAGGTTTACAGAACAAGCAACCCGATACTTGTGGCTGTCAAAGAAAAACGTCCTCCGAAAAAACAAAATTTTCATCAATTAAAACTTAACGAAAACGCAGAAAGAACTGTTTTGGAAATGCAGAAAACTTGCCAAAGAGCTCGACTATAAGTTCGTCTGGACACGAAACGGCAAGATTCTAGTTCGAAAGGCGGAATGCGCGAGTGTGATAAGCATTACCACTGAGAACGATCTTGCAAATATGTCCTCGATGGCCTCGTTCAGTTCTTTTCATGATTGGGACCTTCACGTTACAAATACCCTAGCTGACAACAAAATAAGACGAGAACTTGGCTTAGTACACATAAATGTGCGCAGCATAAAGAAAAATTGGGATCAATTATGCGCATATTTACACAAGAGACTATTTAACATCGATGTAATTGTGATTACCGAGAATATTCTGAATGCAAGTGAACAAGGTAGATACACGCTCAGGGGTTACTCACAGATAGCTTTATGCCGCGAAAATCGAAGAGGAGGAGGAGTTCTTGTATTTTTGAAAGATAACTGGGTTTGTAATAGGCTCGAAGTAGCTTTTGATTATGCAGAATTTATTATTGTCACCCTAAGTAAAATAGATGTGACCTACACCGTATGTGCAATATACAGGCCTCCCAACATGAACACAGATTTATTTTTAGAGGAGCTAAACTCTCTGTTGAAGAAATATATGTATGAGAAGCAGCTTATACTGGTAGGGGATGTGAATATCGACACAATGCAAGTGTCTAGGAAAGCGATGACCGATTATTTTAATTTACTTGCAGAATATGGACTGCTCAATGTGATTAATGAATACGCTAGAGAGGAATATTTGGGTTCAAGAGTAACGAAAACCTGCATTGATCATATTGTCGTTCGGCTCGGACAGCAGCGCTATGCAAGCGGCGTAATTAATGTCAAACTATTCATATCACTTGTGGTCATGTCTGGAATTGATGCAGAGCATTTCGAAGTAAGAAAAAAAAAGTAATTATAAACAACGCAAAAGTTTACATGTACATAAAGGACACAGATCGGATTTCACTTTTACATTTAGAGCAAGCAAGTTTATATGCCAAATTTGATGAAACTTTTAGGATGACATACGTAAAGTCTTCTAAAATCATAACAATCAAGCAAAGAAATCCTAATACGAAATGGATTACGAGTGATATTATTGAGTTATGCTTTCAAAAAGACAAAGCATGGCAAAGGTGCAGAAAAGAACCAGGCAACGAACAACACAGAGTGGAATTTCGAACTTTACGAAACGCGGTGACAGCTATGTTACGCCTGGAAAAAAGAAAATATTTGATGCGCCGATTTGCGGAATGCAAAGAGGACGAGAACAAGACTTGGACTACGGCAAACGAATTAATGGGCAGATCCAAACGAGCTGGCGTCGATGATACCGTAAAAACAAATCTCCCAAATGAAAACATACAGATGCTGTGCAATAAATGTAATGAAACTTTTATTTCTGCAGCACAGAAGCTGAAAAAAGCGGAGAGTGACCAACATTTAGAATACGAGCCGAAACGCACATGCGCGCATTCAGCATATCTTCCAGCGAAGACCGACGTTGATCTTTGGACGATAATTCAAGGCATGTCAAAGTTCAAACCACGGGGGTTTGATAAAATCCGCCCTCGCGATTTGTACTTCAACTTTCACAGACTAAAAAAAGTACTTTTAAAGATTCTAAGCGGAATTTTCGAAACGGGCATAATACCCAAAGAACTAAAAATTTCAATCGTTAGACCTGTCTACAAAAACGGAAAGAGAAGTGATTGCGCCAATTCCGGACCAATAGCAATATTTTCCACAATAACGCATATAGTGGAAAAATATGTGGTCTCTGTAATTCAGTCATTCTGTGAACAGTATTCTCAGAATAACATGGTACAGTTTGGTTTCACAAAGAATAAAAACACAATTAATCTGCTTGAAGAATTCTCTGACTATATTAGTACATCAACAGAAAATAACAATGTAGTGTTAGCCCTATTTTTAGATCTATCAAGGGCTTTCGACACAGTAGTACATAAGATAATACTCAACAAGCTAAAGAATCTAGGATTCAGAGGTCACTTCTATAATTTTTTCTAAATTATTTTACTGATCGACTACACTGCGTTAAACTAGATGATAGCTACAGCAGGAGGAGGAATAAACTTTATTAGTTGAATTGAGCCGACGGTAAAATCGTCCGAGGTGGGCGGCGTCCCTAGTCCAGGATGCCGTGGGCTTGAGCTGATAGCTTGGCCCTGCTCACCAGGCGATGCTGGTCTTCAGGGCTCGAGCTTATCAGTTGGGCCTCCCACTGCTCGACGGTTAGTCCGGTGATGGGCGGTGTCGATGGATTTTGTTGACATTCCCATACCATGTGGTAGAGGGTATTAAGCGTATAGCAGAAGGCGCATTTGTGAGTATAGGTCGTAGGGTACATTGCGTGTAGCAGGGTGCCGTGCGGGAATGTGCCGGTCTGTAGTTTTCGGAAGATCACCGCCTCTTCTCTTGTCAGCTGGGGATGCGGGGGTGGATAGATCCTTCTACGCAGTCTGTAGTGGCTCAGGATATCGGCGTATCTTTTCGGGACGCTATCTTGTTGGTCTACCGGTGCTCGTGAACCTGGTGGGATAGCCCGGAGAATGTGATCTCGGGCAGCGGCATTAGCCGCTACATTAACCGCCAGGGTCTCGTGTCCCGGGGCCCAGACAATGTACACCTCTGGAAAATTGTCTCGCTTTTTGAGGATGCTCAGGGCTTGTTTGGAAATGCGGCCCTTTTGGCGATTTCTACATGCTGTTTGTGAGTCGGTGATGATCGTGATTAGATCTTCCTCTCGCTGGCCCGTAGTGGCCGCCAGGGCTATCGCCGTTTCTTCCGCGCAGTCGATGTCTGGAGTGCTTACCGAGGCCGCTGCTACCTCTTGTCCTTGGCCGTTGATCACGCTGATAGCGTGGGCCGCTCTGTTCTTGTACTTCGCCGCGTCGGTGTATCGGACTTCTCCTTGTTTTGGTCCTTCGTAGGCCTTACGCAGAGCTTTCACTCTCGCTCGCCTCCTTTCTCTGTGGTATTCAGGGTGCATGTTTCTCGGGATGCTGGCCACCGTGATCTTCTCCCTCAGGGGTAGAGGAACCCGCTGTTTTCTGGACTCATATTCGACTGTGTAGCCCAGTCTTATTAGCGTGTCCCTACCCGTGCTGGTGAGCTAGAGTCGCTCTATCTGGCTCGTCTTGTGGGCCTCTACTAGTTCCTCCCAAGTATTGTGGATGCCCAGGCTGAGTAGCTTCTCCGTCGACGTCGTCGGTGGAAGCCCCAGTGCCAGCTTGTAGGTCTTTCGTATTAGGGTGTTCAATTTGTCTTTCTCGCTGTTCTTGAGACCCTGGTACGGGGTGCCGTAAGTGACTCTGCTGATTACCAGGGTTTGTATTAATCGGATTGTGTCCTGCTCTTTCAGGCCGTGCTTTTTGTTTGTCACTCTTCGCACCAAGTGCGCGACTTGGGTAACTGTCGCTTGCAGTTTTTTAATGGCGGCGAGACCGGCACCGTCCTTCTGGAGAGTGAGGCCCAGAATACAGAGTGTGTCCACCTTGGGTATGTTGACTCCATTTAGTGTCAACGTTGGGTCAGGTGTCTCCTGCGGAGGCCGCCCTCTTGTTCTCTTTTTGAGGATCAGGAGCTCCGACTTTTCCGGCACGCATGAAAGACCGCAGCGGTGCAGATAATGCTCGGTCCTGTCGATGGCTTCCTGCAGGGCGTCTTGTTGTTCGCCCGCCGATCCCGTGCACGTCCACATGGTCAGGTCGTCTGCATACATTGCGTGACGGATACCCCTGATGTTCTCCAAAAGGTTCGGCAATCCCCTCAGCGCTATATTGAACAGCAACTGGGAGATCACCGACCCCTGGGGGGTTCCTTTCTGCGGTATTTGGAACTTCTCGGTCCTGAGATTACCCAGGCCTATGGTCACCGTTCTACCCGTCAGGAACTCCCGGACGTAGTTGTATGTCCGCCGTCCGCAGTTGGTATGTTGTAGGCCGTTTAGCACTGCTTCGTGTGAGACGTTGTCGAAGGCTCCCTTCACGTCGAGTGCTAGGATGGCACTCTTGTGGAATGTGCTGAGGCCGTCGATGACTTCTTCTTTCAGCTGAAGTAAAATGTCCTGGGTGGAGAGGTTAGGCCGGAAACCGAACATAGTGTTCGGCAGGTGCCCACCTTCTTCCATGTAGGGCGAGAGACGATTGTGGACCATGTGCTCGAAGAGTTTTCCCGCGCATGACGTGAGAGAGATCGGACGCAGGTTCTGTAGGTTGATGGGCTTGCCTGGTTTCGGGATCATCGTTACGTCCGCGTGCTTCCACGAAGCCGGTATACTGCCATTCTCCCAGCTTTCATTGATAAACTTTAGTAAACTCTCCGTTGCCCCGTCGTCCAGGTTACGGAGGGTCTTGTTGTTAATTTTATCCCTGCCGGGCGTCGTGTTTCTTGTGAGATTTCTTAAGGCTGCCACGATCTCCGACTTGGTGAAAGGTTGGTCTAAATCTGGATTGGGTTCCCCCTCGTACTCCGGGTGAATGACCGGCTGCGTCTTCCGTTGTTGCTCGTCTCCGATGTATTTCTCGGTGATGGCTTCGAGCGCTTCTTCTTCAGTTCCCTGGAAGTTGTGTATAAGTCTTTGTATGTGTTGCCCCGTGACAGTTTTTGATTCCGTCTTCGCGAGAAGGGTCTTTAGAATGGCCCAGGTCTTTCGGTTGCTGAGGGTTCCCTGTAACTGGTCGCACATTTGATTCCAGTTCTGACGTCCGAGTTTTTCAGCATACTCCTCCGCCTGCCGCGAGACTGCGGCAATGCGGATCTTGAGTTTGCGGTTTCTCTTCTGCTTCTTCCATCTCTTCAAAAGTCTTCGCCTGGCCTCCCAGAGGTGAAGTAGGTGTGGGTCGACTTCGGGATTGTCCGCAGTGAGTTGGATGGTCTTTGTGTACTTGGTAACCAAGTCCATCACGTTCTTGGTCCACTCCTCGATGTCCTCTAGGCTTCTGGGGTGTTCGTCTTTCCGCAAAGCAGGAAAGTCCGTAATTTTGGCCTGACATAATCTCACAGGGGTTTTGTGGTGCATGATTTCAGTCTGGATGATATGATGGTCGCTGCCCAGAGTCTCGTCCAGTCTCGACCACTCGACTTGCCTTAAGCCAGTGGAGAAGGTCAGGTCTGGGCTGGTGTCTCTGGAGACACTGTTGCCGATTCTAGTTGGTATTAGAGGATCGGTCCACAACGTCAGCTGGTGGTTTTGTGCCGCGTTGTGCACGTCCATACCCTTCTTGTTGGTTGATCGGTAGCCCCAAGCCACATGTGGAGCGTTAAAGTCACCCACCACGAGAAGTTTTTGACCGTTGGTGACTTTCTTCACTTCTCTCAGGAACTTGTCCAAGTCCTTTAGTGTGTCGCGCGGAGGACTGTATACATTCAGGATGTAGAGGCTCTGCAGGGTTTTCTTGGGAGGAACCAGCTCAATCAGAGTGTGTTCGATTCTGTGGTTGATTTGGTGCTGCTGCGTCGTGTAGTGCTTCTTGATGAGGACGGCGGTCCGGGTCCTTCCTTGGGCAATGTACGTTTTGTAGCCGCGCATCGTAATATTATTTGTTTCTGTTTCCTGTAACGCGATGACGCCAGGTTGGTGTAGGGTGCATAGGTGAAGTAAATTTTGCCGTTTCCGATTTATTCCTCTGCAATTCCACTGCCAAATTTTGGGGGTTTCGGTCGCTTCTTTCTTCTTTGCTATCTTATTCGCCATCTTGGCTTCCCAGAGTCTCGTTAATCTGGGCTTCTCTGATGGGGTATTTTGGCTTTTTCCTTGCCTGCTCTTTTTCCCTTTCTAGAATGGAGATGCGTTGGTTGAGTTCGTTGCCCATCTCGGTGATCTCCTGGCGGAACGTTTGTACGGCTGCTTGGACGGTGGCTGCCACAGATTTGCTTATGGTGTCGACGGCCTGAGCCAGTTCGGCTCGGAACTCATTTCTCAGTTCGGCCTATTTCAAATTATTTGAGTGTGGTGTGCCCCAAGGAAGCACGCTAGGGTCAATACTCTTTAATATACATATGTCTCAGATCTCGGCCTGCTACCACTGAAATCAAAACTTTTTCAGTACGCTGATGAGACTGCCATAGCTCTACAAATGAGTGACTATAACTCGGAATGTCAAATCTTCCAAAGAGACATATCAGTAATCGTAGAATGGTTCGCACATATTTCAATTTTTATAAATCATCAAAAAACTAAACTAATCTGCTTCAGAAAACCACATAAGGTGCTTTCATTTAACGTTAATGTATATTTGCACGCTCCACATTGCAACGCATGTATTTGTCAACCATTACAGTTTGAGCGTGCGGTCAAGTATTTAGGAATTTTTTTTTGATCAGCATCTAACCTCGAATAACCATATCATACACGTTTGTGGAAAGCTAAGGGCTGTCACGGCCATGATATATAGTCTGCGCGGGAAAACGCCTATTAACCTAAGAGTTACTATATATAAGGCATTAGCAGAATCGATAATTACATATGGTATAACGTTATATGGTACATGTTCTGACTATAAAAAGCAAGCGATTGATCGCGTAGTCAGACGAATTGTCAATAGCATAACTTATGGAACCGGACTAGAACAATCAGACAGAAAAGAAAAGTATAACATTCTAGGAATACTTCCAGTACAAGAGCTTTTTAAGTATGTGGTTGTAGCACGCTATTACTATTCAAATTCTTTTAAAGTATTGGTAAAAAAAGATGTTGCGTTACGAAAAACAGAAAGGTATTTTAAGCCAACGGTGTTAACAAACTACGGAAAGAAAAGACGAAAGTCTTATCTCCCTGATATTTTAATGAACTTGATGCAACACTGTATGATATCAATTCAAAAGTTAAAATGATGAAAAATGTGAGCAAGTGGTATTCGACTGTTTATTGTAATATGTGATTTTTATGTGGATCCTTACGTGGCTGGAAAACGTAGTATTTAATGTTTGTGTGTTAGAGTATTTTACTTTGAAGTTGTATAATTTTCAATGGTAATTGTATGTTTCATATCTCTATTGAAAGCTGTGCCACCTGCTGCATCGTCTTCTATTTATTTATTTATTAAGGAACCCACAGCGCCAAGGCATTACAGGGGGGGGGGGGGGTACAAGAAGAAATACATACGACACCTCTGCTACAGTGTTAAAAGTGATAACAAAAGAGGACAAACGAAAAAAAAACAAAAAAAGGCAAAGCCCTTAGCAATGCACATCTACAATCTACAAGATCAAAAAGAAAACATCATTTGATTCAACCCTCACAAATTCACTCGGCACTCTATTCTATTCTCTAATGGTTTTAGGAAAGAAAGACATTCTAAACAATTCAGTTTTTGTCGCACATTCACGGACCTTAAACCCATGGTCAACACGATTGGATCTATAAAAAGGCTCTTGCACAAACTTTTCGCGGTCAACCCGAACAGCTGAATAATAAATAGCATGGAAAACTTTCAGCCTCAACTTCTTACGGCGCGTGTCCAGTAATTCCCAGTTCAGTGCTTCCTTCGTACGCGATGCACTGTATTGAGACCCGCGTATGCCAGATACGAAACGAGCGGCAATGTTCTGCACCCGCTCCAGCTTATCTTTATCTCTACGAGTATGCGGGTCCCAAAACGTACACGCGTATTCCAGAATTGACCTCACATAAGTCTTGTAAAAAATGTCCCGACATGACTGTGGAAAAGTGTTTGCATTTCGGCGAAGAAATCCCAGGATTTTGCATGCTTTGGCAGTGACATAATCGACTTGACGGCGCCAATTCAAAGCGGGAGTAAAATAAACACCTAAATATTTAAATTCGAATACCTGTTCCAACATTACATTCCTAATAACATAGGGTCGCATATCAAGGTTTTCTTTCTTGTAAATTTCGTATGAACAGTTTTAGACAAATTCAAATTCATATTCCATTTGACGCACCACTCTGAGATTCTGTTAAAGTCTTCCAGAAAGATCTCAGCATCACGGTCACAAGTGACTACTCTACAGAGAACGCAGCCGTCCGCAAATAACCGCATTTGAGACACTATTCCCTCACTAATGTCGTTCACGTACAGCAAGAACAATAGCGGCCCCAACGCGGAGCCTTGCGGAACACCCGACACAACTTGCACCTTCTGTGACTGAGTACCATTCACCACCACAAACTGCTGACGTAGACGTAGGTAATCTCCTACCCATGATATTACTTGAGGACTGATATTGTAAAAGGTCATTTTTTTATTAGTAAACAGTGCGTCACGGTATCAAATGACTTTTTCAAACCCAAGAACACACAGTCCACGCTAAGACGCCTGTCCAGTGCTTCTGCCAGCTCGTGCACAAATTCAGTCAACTGCGTAGTACAAGATAGGCCCCTTCGAAAACCATGCTGCCGAGGATTAAACAATGAATGTGCGTCCATATGTGCTACTATACTAGTCTACAAAATATGTTCAAGAGTCCTGCACGCAACTGAAGTTAGTGATACTGGCCTATAATTTGAGACGGTGTCACGAGGACCAGATTTGTGAATTGGCACTACTTTTGCGATTTTCCAGTCATCTGGAACGCAGGATTCCTCAAGCGATTTTTCGAAAGTAATCTTCAAGTACGGTGCAACCGACTGAGTACAAAATTTATGAAACTTGTTTGGCAAGTCATCAGGACCCCAAGTCTTACCAATCTCCAGATTCTGCAGCAGAGACTCTATGCCATTAATGCTAATAACAACATAATCCATATCACTCACCACCGGCTGGAAATTCAAGGTACTCATATCATGTCTCTGTTACAATGCACAGCTGAAAGCAGAGCTAAAATACGTAATAAAGAACTCAGCTTTTCCTACGTCATCATCAATAAAGCTGTTACCAGACACAAACGGTGGTATAGTCACAGTGTCTTTTCCATTTCTCTTTGCATGTTTCCAGAATTCCTTCGGATTATCCTTTAATTTCGACTCCATTGAAATTCCAAGTGAACGCTTTGCAGCTGCCACTGCAACTCTCATTTTTTCGGTAGTTTCATGCATCTTCAACCATTGATCACGTGTCGGCTTTCCTTTGTATTTACTGTAAGCTAGTTGCCTTTTGAGTGTTAGACTGCGTAACAAGCACGATGTGCATAGATTGACCAGCAAACAAAATCCGTCAAAAAATGTACTTGAAATAAAGTCTGATTTGATTTGATATAGTCATCTCAACACAGTTTCGCTCGTTATCCTTTTTCACAGAGTGGAAAGCGCCAAATGTATTTTTTTTTTATCTAAGGTGATGGCTTCGGATCGCTCAACAAACCTTTCAAGGTCCTAGGACATGCCGTGAGCAAGGGCGGCATACCGCCTGACACAGACAAGATTGCTGCGGTCCTTCGCTTCCCTCACCCTGAAAGGCCTAAAGACTTTCCAAGCTTCCATAGCCACGCTTCTTATTTCCCTCGCTTTATGCGGGACTTTGCCTCCATCGCGGCGCCACTACACAAGCTACTTGCTTCCGGTGTACCCTTCCCCTGGTCTCGAGGGTGTGAAGGAGCCTTTAACAGGTTGAAGGGCGCCGACAGGTCTGAACCTGTGCTTTGTTATTTTGATGACAATGCACCCGTCACCCTTGCACACAGACGCTAGCGGCCGCGGCATCGGTGTCATTCTTCAAAAATGCGACAACTCCTCGCGAAAGAGAGTCGTTGCGTACGCCAGCCGCGTACTCACCGATGCGGAGAAGAACAATACGATCACTCAGCAGGAGTGTCGGGCTGTTGCTTGGCCCATGCAGAAGTTTCGACCCTGTCTGTATGGGCATCATTTTACAATTGTTACGGACCACCATGCCTTATGCTGGCTCTCCACGCTCAAGAACTTGATCGGACTCCTGGGTCGCTGGATTCTCTGCCTGCAAGAGTATGACTTGGACATTTTTAATGAGCCTAGAAAAACACCAACACGCTGACGCTCCTTCTCGTTGTCCGCTTCCAGCGCACCCGCTCGACATCTCGGCAACTCCGTCGCAAAGCAGCTCTTCGGATGTGACTTTTACTCCGGTTTCCTCCCCAGCCTCAATAGACCGCCTTTCTCCGGACAACGGTCTTACTTTCGGATCCCGCCATCGGGCTTACTCATATTGTCGGCGTATGATAAACTATCTCACTGACGCGTCTCGCCCAGTTAACGCACGGCTTCGACACCAAGTCCCACAATTCAAGCTGGACAATCGCGTGCTGTATCGGCGCATTTACCACCCTAACGGTCACCGCTCGGTGCTGGTTCTACCACGCTCTCTTCGAGCTCTTGTCCTCCAAGCGTTCCACGATGAGACGACAGCTGGCCATCTCGGTTTTCATAAAACCAACGATTGCATTCGAAGCCGCTACTATTGGCCTGGACTTTCTGCTATTATAGTGCGGCACGTCGGCTCTTGTTCTACGTGCCAGCGTCGCAAATCCCAACCTCTGCTCGTGCCGGTCAGTTGCTGCCTATTGGATCTCCGAGCGCACTATTTGAGGTTGTTGGTATCGACCTTTACAGGCCCCTCCCTGCTACACCCACTAGCAATCGCTGGATAGTGACCGCCATTGAGCCCCCGACGCGCTATGGTGAGACATCAGCAATCACTGGTTCGGCTTCAGAAGTGGCCGACTCCGGCCAGCATGGGATCCTTCTTCGCCATGGTGCTCCGCGGATACCGCCGAGCAACCGTGAAAAAGCTCTCCTCTCGCAGCTTTTAAACAAAGTCTTGCGCACTTCTGGTACCACCCACAAAACAGCTTCGAGCTACCACCCACAAACCAACGGCTTCACAGAGCGACTTCATAGCGCACTTGTAGAAAGGATCGCCGTATATATTAAACCTGGCCACAAAAATTGGGACAAGATTGTACCATTGGTCGCTTTGACCTACAGCACGGCCGTGCAGCGCACCACCTGCTACTCGCCATTTTACCTAGCTTACAGGCAGTCACCTACTTCCTTTTTTCGATGATCTTGTCAACCCACCTACATCGCCTAGCGAAGAATTCGTTTCACGACTCGCTCAGTGTCGCCAGCGTGCCCGCTAAACACACCGGCCAGACAACGAGACCGGAAGATCCTTTATCACACCTTCCATCGCATTGTGTCCTTCCGATCTCCTGACGAAGCACTCCTCTCGAGGCGCCTTCACACTCCTGGGTTGTGTGACAAGTTCCAATCACGATTCATTGGGCCATACATAGTCTCGGAGCCGACATCACCCGTCAATTATCGCGTGACACCATTTGTCGCTGCAACAGACCACCGTTGTCGCAGCTCCGAGGTCGTTCACGTCTCCCCCATGTAACACTTCACTTTGCGTACTTTGTCGCTTTGGCATGTGGCTTCCACGTGGAGGGGAAATTTGTGTGGACGTCTATACCGCGCGTCTTCTTCATCTGTACGTTATCATCATCAGCCTATGTTGAACGACCTTCATCGTCAGCTCCAGGTAAGATCATCATCATCGGTTGTGTGCCTTGGCTGGCTCGACGCCGCGTACTCGGGCCAAATAAACGTCGCTGCAAGAGAGACGTCATATATATATATATATATATACTATGTACGTATGTAGAATAATCGGCTTATATTTACCTGCATCCTGTTTATTTTCCAAATTCTGCTTTCCGCAAATTGTAATCTGTGACAGCGGTTCATCGTCATAATGAATATTTGCAACAACCTCATATGGGCGAGGTGGAGCAGCGCAACGAAGACGGTGAGAGTAATGGAAAACACCCACAACACAATAGGCGGTGTGCTGGCACCTGGAAAAAAGTATTGGAAGATCCACACAGCTTCTGTAGCATGTCCAAAAACATCAATAACCAAAAGGTGTAAACCGCATGCGTACTGCGCGCAAGTATAGGTGCTTATCCAAAAAAAGAAATTATCTCATGTTTTGTTAGGCAGTACGCATGCGTTTCAATGTTTTGGTTGTTTTTTTTTTTTGCATGGTATAAAAGCTGTGTGATCTTTCAAGAATATTTTTTGGCACTACAGCGCTCGTCCTGTTGTGTGTGTTTTCGATTGTTGTCATCGTCTTTTATGCACTGCTTCGAGTGTGGCTGGATGAATATGTCGTTTGAACAGCCGGTCATGGCACGCCTATATATATATATATATATATATATATATATATATATATATATATATATATAATCATATGCACTGCTTAGCAAAAGAACTACTCATGACGACGACAAACAGTCAATACGGCTTACGCATTGCATAAAGCAGAAGTTCGCTTCGCAAAGGCGTCCTGATGGACCCACAACCCCGTCTTGGACAAAGGAGCGCTGATTGTCCAAGACGGGGTTGTGGCTCCATCTGGACGCCTTTGCCAAGCGAACTTCTGCTTTATGCAATGTGTAAGCCGTATTGCTTGTTTATCGTCATCATTAGTAGTTCTTTTCATAAGCGGTGCACCTGATATATATCACTGATCGCTGATGGAGCCAGAATTCAAAAAGCGGTTGGTATTCGCCACCTTGCAAGTCCACATTAGTTTGCGCGGTTTCTAAAAAAAGTTTTTGGCCGACATTATTAACATATCGCGCAACGATAACACGATGGAAAACTCATTTATTGTTTTTTGTCAGTTGCACAGGTGTTTTGTTTAAATGTTTTGGGAAAGCAATAAAAAAGTCGCATTTTTTGTTCTTGTGGCGAAGCCTTGATCGAAGGTGTTGGACAATTACACGAACCAAGTTTTTTTCGGCCGAATAAACTGCACTTGCTGCCCTCTGTAGCCCAGCACCATATGGGCCTCGTCCTCTTCCGCATCTCCGAACGCACGGTCCTTCGCAGCCAGCACTTCTAATTTCGGGTCACAGCGCCGTCGATGCAGAAAAGTGCGCTCTGCTCCCAGGCGTTCCACGGCGAGCAGACTACTCACATTGCCGTTGTATATCGTTTAAAATGCAATCCTTCTCTCGTGGGTCACATATAATTGTGCGGTTCATTTAAAGAGCATGGCAGACTGCCACAGCGCGGTATCCTCTTCCCTAACCCGAGCCCTCGCTGCCTATCTTTCTCCACGGGACGAGCGAAATAAACCACAATTTTCCTGAACACTATAGGGGTCTACTCCAGGCTGTTTGTGCAGCCTTGACTTGTACATACCTGAACAGCCACATCTGTCCGCGTTCATTCGCCTTAGACGACGATCGCATGAAATCTTACGGGTCGTTTCTCGGCAGCCTCAGAAGAATGCCAGCCAATGTCGCTCTCAATCGCCCCGACAAAGACAAGCGGATAGCCAACCTGTAGCTCTCCGCCAAAGTTCACGCTTACGGTGTTCGATTTATCCTTGAGTGTCTCCAGGCATACAACAGCGTTAGTAAAAGTCACACCGGGCACGTGTAACGGTTTCCATAGTTGGCACACCAACACTGGAGGGCTGCAATCTCACATACAGAATCTTGGCAGCGAATGCCTTGCTCTAGGGACATTCCGTTTCACGTGGTCCTCGTGTCCCTCCAAAAGCTTGTTTATCCACTAATCGTTACGCCATGGTAACGGAATTCCATGCCGCAGTGTTAGCCCGCGGGATATCAAGTAGAAAAAACATAAATACCGCACAAAGTTGAGGGGAAAACAGCACCGAAGCAGCTCAATCGGTAAGAGCATCGCACGCTTCATGCGAAGACGTGGGTTCATGCCCACCTGCGCTCAGGCGTTTTTTCATCCACTTTCATTTGCATCAATTTATCATTTATTTAATTTAACTTGTACTTACAAATAATTTCCCCTATCATGTCCTTGGTTTATTTGGTTGTTGGCTTGTTATCAAATTATAATAAAAATTGAGCCCCTCGGTTTCCTTTCGTGTCGTTTATATATTATAAACAAGTCAAGATCCAACGTACATGTTTCTCGTTCCACAGGCAGCCAACTTTTTCGAAATACTCTACGCGTGTGTCACGCGCCCCACCCTGGTCTTCTTTTCTTGTAACGGGTCACGCTTTTATTTGCCGCGTAAGAGCCCAAGGCGCCTCAAGTGGTCCGGGGTGACTGAGTTTTCCTAGTACTTTCCTTGTAGTAGTTTACGCCAGGAGAAACTGTCCAACGTTGTACCAACTTCATGATCGCCCAACTTTATCGCGTTTTACGATATCGTCGCCAGAGTAAAGTTGCCATCGTCTTTTCCATACACACCACATGGCATACCCACATCTACGTACTATTGAACAACACTGACGTCACAGTCAGCGTTTCTGCCGCTTGCGCTTGTCCTGTATAACCTAGAACGGTCGATGTAGTAGTTATCTGCTTTTGATATTTGCTTTTGCTGTCATACGATCGTCTTCGACGGGGTCGTGGTCATTGTGCTGTGGTCACACACCTGTACGCTCCCGACCCAAACAAACAACTACTTAAATTACACATATAAGTTGGTCCTTCTAGTAAAAAGTGTTCTATAGTATGGTACCTCAAAATGCTTAGCATAACACTGCAAGGTATCTGCACAATTTTCCACTTCCGCCTGCTACTTGAGGCTGCTTTTTCCCATCTGTACTGATGAAGCACTAGATAACAATTACACTATTTCAGATGCGTGAGTGCTAGAGCAGCAAGATAGGATGCGAACGAGGTAGCAAAGGGCAGTGTTCCTAACTTTCCGAATCTTTACGGTTTCAGCAATCGACGCTCGCTTGGCGATGTCGAAACTGCGTTGCCTAATCTTCGACTGCCCCGCCACTCGCACATTGTTTTCGATTTCGAACGCCATCAGGCAAAGTCGCGTAGCCCAAAATAATTGGATTGGTATGTTTAATATTATTCAATGTATCAATGGCGCAGTAGTGATATTCAGAAATATTCCCGCCTCCAATCTTATTCTCCTTCATCCTCGCGCTTATTCGCACGCTCGCTGTTATGGCAACGTGTTTCGTTTCAAATTGTATTGTACTGTTTCCCTGCAACGTTCCTTTTTCATTCTTTTTACTTGCGTTTGGTGACGGTGTGTTGACTGTGTACGAGCTACAGTCACTCGCGCTTCCAATCGACTGAAGAGCTGGCCGGCACTGCTAAAATATTGCGATCTTCCCGAGTGTCATGCCCATTCTTTGTTGCTTGCAGTGTCGGGAACACGCCGCTTTGCCCATAATTTTATTTGGATCCACCCATTTGAGCCACTAATTGTGGTTCACCTACATTTTTTTCCCATCGGCGTTTGCTCACCAAGTCATGAACCTAGATCTTCAAAATCTCGCGTGCCGAAAATAACGAAACTTCAGGTGAACTCGTAAATAAAGTTAATGCAATTCTCGCCTTTTTCCTGCCATAACCACGTTATGATTATGGGCAACGTGTTGGTGGTGTAGTTCGCATTTATTTTGAGCACCTGGGGCTCTCTACTGTTCACACAATGCGCAGGACATGGGTGTTTTTGCACTTCGCAGAAAATAAAATCAGATTGTCGAGGCCGGGATTTGATCCTATGCCCTCGGGAGACGACCTTGTATTAAGGTCAGTTGCAGGTCTTTGTTCTGTACTTAGGAAGAGGACCTTAGTGTTGAAGCAATGAACGACAATCTTGTGGGCATCCTTAAGGAGTGTGCAATAGAAGTCGGTGGTAACTCCGTAAGACAGGATACTAGCAAGCTATCGGAGGAGACGAAAGATCTGATCAAGAAACACCAATGTATGAAAGCCTCTAACCCCACAGTTAGAATAGAACTGGCAGAACTTTCGAAGTTAATCAACAAGCGTAAAACAGCTGACATAAGGAAGTATAATGTGGAGAGAATTGAACATGCTCTCAGGAACGGAGGAAGCCTAAAAGCAGTGAAGAAGAAACTAGGAATTCGCAAGAGTCAGATGTATGCGTTAAGAGACAAAGCCGGCAATATCATTACTAATATGGATGACATAGTTCAAGTAGCTGAGGAGTTCTATAGAGATTTATAGAGTACCAGTAGCACCCACGACGATAATGGAAGGGAAAATAGTCTAGAGGAATTCGAAATGCCACAGGTAACCCCGGAAGAAGTAAAGAAAGCCTTGGGAGCTATGCAAAGGGTGAAGGCAGCTGGGGAGGATCAGGTAACAGCAGATTTGTTGAAGGATGGTGGGCAGATTGTCCTAGAGAAACTGGCCACCCTGTATACGCAATGCCTCATGACCTCGAGCATACCGGAATCTTGGAAGAACGCTAATATAATCCCAATCCATAACAAATGGCATGCCAAAGACTTGAAAAATTATAGACCGATCAGCTCACTGTCAGTTGCCTACAAACTATTTACTAACGTAATCGCAAATAGAATCAGGAACACATTAGACTTCTGTCAAGTAAAGGACCAGGCAGGATTCCGTAAAGGCTAATCAACAATAGACCATATTCACACTGTTAATCAGGTGATAGAGAAATGTGCGGAATTTAACCCACCCTTATGTATAGTTTTCATTGATTACGAGAAAGCGTTTGATTCTGTCAAAACCTCAGCAGTCATGGAGACATTACGGAGTCAGGGTGTAGACAAGCCGTATGTAAAACATACTGAAAGATATCCATAGCGGCTCCACAGCCACCGTAGTCCTCCATAAAGAAAGCAACAAAATGCCAATAAAGAAAGGCGTCAGGCAGGGAGATACGATCTCTCGAATGCTATTCACAGCGTGTTTACAGGAGGTATTCAGAGACCTGGATTGGGAAAAAGTGGAGATAAAAGGTAATGGAGAATACCTTAGTAACTTGCGATTCGCTGATGATATTGCCTTGTTTAATAACTCAGGGGACCAATTGCAATGCATGCTCACTGACTTGGAGAGGGAAAGCAGAAGAGTGGGTCTAAATATTAATCTGCAGAAAACTAAAGTACCGTTTAACAGTCTCGTAAGAGAAGAGCAATTTACAATAGGTAACGAGCCACTGGAAGTGGTAAGGGAATACATCTACTTAGGGCAGGTAGTGACGGTGAATCGGTATCATGAAACGGAAATAATCAGAAGAATAAGAATGGGCTGGGGGTGCGTTTGGCAGGCATTCTCAGATCATGAACAGCAGGTTGCCATTATCCCTCAAGAGAAAAGTGTATAATAGCTGTGTCTTACCACTACTCACCTAAGGGGCAGAAATCTGGAGGCTTACGAAAAGGGTTCTACATAAATTGAGGACGACGCAATGAGCTATGGAAAGAAGAATGATGGGTGTAACGTTAACGGATAAGAAAAGAGCAGTTTGGGTGAGGGAACAAATGCGAGTAAATGATATCTTAGTTGAAATCAAGAAAAAGAAATGGGCATGGGCAGGACATGTAATGAGGAGGGAAGATAAGCGATGGTAATTAACGGTTCCGGACTGGATTCCAAGGGAAGGAAAGCGGCAGAAGCGAAGGAAAGGGGCGGAAGAAAGTTACGTGGGCGGATGAGATGAAGAAGTTTGCAGGGACGACATGACCACAATTAGTCTATGATCGGGGTTGTTGGAGTGGTATGGGAGAGCCCTTTGTCCTGCAGTGGGCGTAACCAGGCTGCTGCTGATGATGATGTTCTGTACACCGGTTTCTTTCGTCACCTTTAACTCAGCTAATGCCGATCTTGCACTCTGTGCTAGAAACGCATGTTAATAGATCCGTGCCCGCGCAGGAGCTCTCATACCTGATCAATCGCGTGCCATTATTTTTAATCATTGCCAGAATTTTTAAAACTCACTTGTGGCTTTTAGCACAATTGTACTTCTTGAGCGCAATTACTCTGAGACGGACATTATTTGCACGAGAACTCAAAATAGATATTTAAATAATTAACCATTTCAGATGAACTTTTACACGAATTATATGATTCTGCAGTGTTCCAATTGACAAGTTGTAGGCGGTGACCTTAATTTTATATCCACTCTAACCGATTTGTGAGGATGACACTAATTTAGAGATACGCATTCCCAATGCTTGGGACGAAATCCATCGGTGATCCAGTAATTCTTTTTCTTCAATGTATAAAAATGTGTTCTGTTGCATAGGTAAGTGGAAGAACAGTGCGCTTTAAGTCTGACAGCGCGTATCTCAAAACTGGTGACAGTTCGAAATTTACAGCATATATAAGCGTCGTCGTGAAATCACTTGCTTCAGTTCGTGAATTGCAATATGTGTTCTAAAGCGATTAGTTGGAAAGGCGAGTGTGGCATTTTGTTAATTGGTCAATAATTGGTTTTGATTTTGATTTTAAGTACCATCCCCCTCTTCACTTTATCCCACTGAATAATATAATTAGTGCAATATGTCATAGGTGATTCACGTTATGATAAAGCATCGAGAATTTTTTCTGTGATTACAGGGTTTGCATTTACCTGAGACGAGCTTTTACACCAACGATGCAGCGTGAATGGCACGCTTGACGTGTCCCATTGTAACATGTGGCTGCACGGAACTGAAAGAAGTTCGTTGTAATTCTGAATTAGGATCACTTCTGTCAGAGAGGACTTTACCCTCTATTATTTATTGCGGGGGATGAGGGGGGGATTGTGGGATTGTGCTTGCAGTTTTTAGGCCATTCAAATCATTGTTGACGCAGATTTTCAGAAGACACAGACATCCTAAGACACGGATCTTGAGAATGTGCATGCATGCTCTCTAATTTAAACTTTTAGGTTCTGGTGAAAAATTACAGAAAATTCGTATATTTGTTTGGACAGAGCAGTATTAGTGGACCATTACTAGAAGGGACACTGATTCACATAATTCGAAATAAGGAATCCTGTTCTGCTTTAAAGTGATCATTAACCGACGGACATCCTGCTGGCCACATCTTACGGCATTGAAAAGAATCTTGAATGAAGCAGCTGGTGTACCGTTTAATCCTCGCCAGTAGAAATTGTGACGCATGGGTAGTCAGTATAGGGAAGGACAATTATTTTATCTGTGAAATTTGCAGAGGGGCACACACACGCACGTACACCATGTCCCTCTGTACGGCATTTTCTTTTGTCTCTGATGCTTTCATTGGTTGTAAAGATATCACCTGGCCAGCTACGCGTTTTCACGCCGCTGTTAATCGCTTCTTCGTTTCTTTCTTTACCGTGTATTTTATCAGGGTTTTATGAGATCGCCGTTGAAGTGTTACTCTCCTGCAGTGATTTCCCTCAACGTTTTCTCTAGACAGGAACAGAAATTTCAATTTCAAGGTTGTTACAAAGGTTCAGCATAACGCTAAAAATCGCTGTATATTGTATAAGTCTCGCTGTCGTATGCTCGCTAAGCTGCGCCAGTTGCCCGCGTGTCACCGTTTAGGTAATACGCGCAAAGAGGCTTACAGCGGGCGGAGACGGTAGGAGCAATGATCAAGCTGCATATACTGTAAATGCTTGTTCAATCGATGTCCCGATGAGAACCGGTGGGGTATCTGAATTATTAAATAAATTAATGTATATGTATGTACTCGCACCTAGCGTGAAGCGTTGTGCAACATCTGAGACTTGCGGCGTTCCAAAGGGACGCTGCAGCGCTGGCTTGAACATAACAATGAGTGAGAGCGCCTGATCGATGACATGAGCTTTCGACAGAGCACACGACAATGTAGGTGACTTGGCTTGTCAGGTGGACGTCCTCAACCTTAAACTTGTTCTCCTGGTGCATCTGCACAACCCGCTTTAGATGATTAGCCATGATTCTGGTGACGTGAAACACGCAGGGACGTCAGCAGAAAGTACCTCTTCTTTTTCTTCTTCCTCGGTTTATATTAGAGCGAATCTGTATATGGCTAAATTCTGGGAAGAATTGCGTGCCTTTATCGAGCCGTGTCGAAGGCGAATTTAGTGCCCTTCCTTTGTATCTTTTGTACATGAGTTCTTTCTTCAGGAAGGCAGGTGGCCACCAATCACAATGTGTCCCGCCACCCTGCCTGCGTGAGCGCTCGCGCAAGGGAGTGGGCGGTGGGACGAGAAGGAGGGAAAGGACGGACTGTCGATTGTCATTCGATTACTTGATCATCGCGGGAAGGGCTCAAAATGTCGAGTGCACTTGGGCAAGCGAGCATCGCCCCAGCGACGTTGTCAGCAGTTGCACTTTGGACTTGTATGGGCAGGACACGCCTAGTTCGCTCTTAGGAAGCAGAACGTGCCCTCAAGGCGCGACAACGAGACAAAGAGCGAGAATGCGCGCGAAAGCGACGAGAAGCCGCTTGCCCCGAACGTGAAGCGACCAAGGAGCGCGGAGCATCGAGTATCTTCCGCGCAAATGCAAGATGGGACCGGCGGCGCCACGGTCTACGTCCCTCCGGCTACGCACAAATTAGGCATTGAGACCTTTCTAATACGTGCCTTTCGTTGGATCTCAGCCATCGAGGACAAGTCGATCTTTATATTGGGTAGCGTTAACGTTCACATAAAGCGCCCCGACGGCAAGTGGTTTGTATTCTTCTTGTGGGAACGGTGCAGAATTGAGTGCTACACCGACGTCAGTGAGCCGACCACGCGCCATAGTTCGCGTAAAGATTTAACCTTTCGCAATGACGTGTCTAGCAAAGCAGTACAATGGATCGCTCTGTACCACAGAGACCACAAAGTTATGGCCGCTGCGTTATAGACGATAAGGACCATGAAGGTACGTGTACGTGTTTTTATTCAATCAGTAAAGGAATAACCATACCAGCTTTCCTACGAAACTCTAGCAAGCGTTCATTGAGACAGCGCACGAATTTATCAACATAACATTGCCGAAAGGCAAGGGGAATGTTATGCACCACAGGAGCGTACTCTATAAGCCATAGCAAGCTGGGCTGTGCCCTACTGGCATCAGGTTTCACAGGTGCGTGTCAAGTGCGGGGTACGAGTTGTGTTTATTGCCCCGAAAAATTTCGGCCGCATGTGCTGCCTAGTGAACGTTCACAAGGAGAGGACAGCCATGTGAAACAAAGCACACCAATACGCTCATCGAATTCGAAGTTGGTGTGCTATATAGCGTTCCCCTCGCCCGTGGGAAATGTTACATTGGCCGAACCGGGCGCTGTCTGAATGAACGGCTCCTAAATCGTCGAAGGAATGCTGCTTCACAAAGTGGCGGTAGTTATTTAGCCGTCCGCGTTCGCCTTTGCTCGCACAAACCAGCATGCAGGGCGTGTCTTTTTTTTTTTGAGCAATTTTCTCTGTTGCGCCATTTGTGCTCTCAGAAAAACCGCGAGGTCTTGAAACTTTTCGTATCTGTAATGAAGAAGGTTACTGCGTCCGTGCTCCTTCTGTGGCGCTCCGAAAAAAAAAAAAAAACTTGCTTGTCTCAGGGCACACGTGTGTGTCGGGTCAGCTAGATAGGGCGGGAGATTTGCAAGATGGTTCATGAGCGGTGTGAAACGTTTGCCTTATTTGGCATTTGCCGCCTTCTAATTTTGTGGCCTGCTTCGAGGAAATATGTTTGAGCGGCAGGGTGCACCAGCAGCGCTTCCCTGTTTAAATAAAGCCATGTTTTCCGTAAACCGGCCTTCTTGTTGTCCCTCTCTGCTTGCCTGTGATTGTTTGTGCACTGGCACGATGTTTTTTAATGCTATTCACCACCAACTAGCCGAGTTGTCCACGCTTAACGCTGCGTTGCCGCCGCTTCATTGGCGTTGAAGCGATAAACAGCGCAAAGTGAATTCGCTCGCTGCTGCTGGCACTATCTCGAAAGTGGTCGTCTTATACGGGACGGACGGAGAGACAGGCTTCTGGCTAGGCAGACACAGAAATGCTTACGCATTAAAAAAAGAAGCGAATAGCTGCCGCGGACTCTCTCGCACATTTCTGTAGTTGGCGGCGGTCGGTGTTTGATTCGCAATGATCGGACTTGCGATCAAACTCTAAGCTCACTAATACTCGTAGCTGCTAATAACCTAT
This sequence comes from Dermacentor variabilis, assembly GCF_050947875.1. Lineage (NCBI taxonomy): Eukaryota > Metazoa > Arthropoda > Arachnida > Ixodida > Ixodidae > Dermacentor > Dermacentor variabilis. Next base: position 48,807,151 of record NC_134576.1, on the reverse strand, counting down.
ACATACATGAGCGTCATCGTTTTAACACATAAGTGACAAATATCTGAGCACAATCTCTTGTCTATGTAAACAAATCCTTATTGGGTCCATAAGTAAATAAATCCTTACTGGGTCAATTTAAAAGAGAGTTAAATCATTCATAATAAATACATATAGATATTGTCCACTTCCTTATAATTTTTGTTTTCTATATTATCATTCAGTTAACAAGGGTTCTTGTTACTCATATGCTATAAAAATGTTTTGATATTACTCTAAACTCTCATCTGTCCTACTACTGTTGCTTTAAACATTGTATAACATCATAAGCGTCTTTAACAGGAGGTCCCGATACATTCTTTCACTATGGGATCTCCTAATGTATACTACGCACATGTAATTATCTGTACTTATACTAATAAAGAAAATATGAAATTATGAAATACAAAAAAGAAATGTGACTGTCCGCACAATTATTATCTTTGGAAAACAGGCGAGTTATCTTTTTATCGTCTTAGTACTGCAGGTTACGCCGAGATGCCATCGCGTTTTACGACTCTGCACTGTTTGGAAAATCATTTTTGTGTGTTTGTGTATCTGTAAACAAAGCCACAATTCGCCTCATATGTGCTCAGATTGGTCCCCTACAGCACAGAGCAGTAACACAAGCAACCCAGATTCCCTTTCTGCGGTAATTCGGAAAATTGGTTGCGCTAAGGTGGCGCCGTATGGTGGGAGTATACTAAAAATAATGTGAGCGTGCTCACAGCAGCTGCCATGTCATCAGGCTTTTATTGGCTTTCTATGATAGCATTCTGTGGCGTTGGTGTAAAGCCTGCTCGTATGACTGCTGTCACCGTATTATTGACGCTCATCGGCCACTGATACGTCTTTCTACGCCACAAATCAGTATCATTGACACGCGATGCGTTACGGTGCCACGTTACGATATGCACACTGACTGCTTATCTCATGTTATTATATTCTTATTACAATATTTTCCTTGTTGAGTTGTTCACACTTTTTCTATATCGGCTATCTCTATTACTAATCCACTTTCGGGGTGCGAGCCCGAAGATAGGGTGGTGTAACAACGTGCGCTGATGCGGGAGGTACCACAGCCTCAAAAATGTGGGCCGAGCCGTGCAGTGGTGCATTCAAAAAATTTTTGACGGGATAAAGTTCTGTGCGCCTCTTTCTCACCCCCAGCTAGCTCCGAAGAGATTATCATTCATCAACGTAAACTAAAGTTTCAATCCCCTCCCAACTTCCTTTCTTGTTTTTTTTTCAAGTTGTGACGAAGCACTCCACAGTGTTTCGCCAGCTGTAATCACTACAGGCAAAGGAAGAAAAATGATAACTACAATGGAGCAGTCGGAGTCGGTACTCCTGAGCTCGGTCGGCGAGACTCAGTCCCAGGCTGTCGGGATGGCGGAGGTCGCTGTCGAGGAGCAGGGATACCCTTCAAAGCGAAAGGAGGGGCGGCCAAAGGACTCCTAACCTTCACAACCCCATCCTGGACAATAAAAATATGCGCAGTTCCGAGTGACCGGTCAAGCACCCATTGCGTATAAAGAAACACACACACTGACACAGCGCTGTCTTTGTGTGTCCGCTTCTTTCTACGTCCTTGCTCAGTCGCGCTTACACATTCTATCATGGATTCAAACCAACTAGCCCGCCAACGTGCTTTAACTAAAGTAACCACGTCGGTGTCACGCTCGCATAGATAAACATGAACACATCTCCCTCCATGAGCGCCGAAACTCGCTGTGAAAATTCTGGAGTAAAGAATCGCGGCAGCAGCAAGCCTTAATTGACGTTCACGCATTTCTCGCTTCAACGCGAACGAAACGTCAAAAGGACAGCGCATACGAAGATACCAGCACTACGCGCACTCTGCAAACACCGCAGATCGCTTTGAAAAGGAGGCCCGCACGTGTGCCCATTTCAGCGACGTCGTAGATTGCTTTCAACACACAGAGCGCCGGTAACGCGTCCCTACGGCTTCCCCTAAAGGCGTCTACTACAGCGTGCGCGATTCGCGAGGCCAACGCTGCAGAGGACGCCGCGGTTGTCTCCATTTTGTACGGAACCGTGGGCAGGTGGACATCGAGGAAACGTAGCTGCCGCCGGAGAAGAGCGCCCCTCCTCCCTCGCCTGATCCCTCTGCCTCGCGTGCGACAGGAGAGGGCACGAGTACGGCTCGCGTTCCTCGCTCGCGCACGCGAGATCGAACAGCGTTCACCGGGTCACACACTTTCACTCATATAGACATTTTAACGCGACAGTGTTAAGGAGCTCGTGCTGCAGAAAAGCCGGTGTCGTCGGCGTCGGTGTCGGCGGCGTTGGCCGTGAGCGATAAATCCCAGCAGGCACTTCATGAATAAAAAACAAATTGCAAGATGGGCTGGGTGGGAATCGAACCAGGCTTTCCGGAGTGGGAGACGTTACCACTGAGCCACGAGTTTCTTTTTCTTTATGGCCTTTTCACACACGCAAACAAAAAGATCAAATACACGACATGTACATATTCTAAAAACACCAGCCACAGCTCGGCCAGTGTAAGGTGTTTAAAAGGGCTTCACAGAAGCCAATTGGTCTAGTACAGGAAGCCATTCCGGGGGCTCTCATAGTGCTCTGAACAAGTCGCGTGTGTATATAATGCTCTGAACAAAATAGTGTCTTGCTGAGTGAGCCTGTATATGACAATGCCTGATGTCCATTCTCGTCTTCCATACGCTGTGCATGCAAAGCAGCATTAGCATATCACTCGGCGCTTCCCCTCTTTCTGCACGTGGAGGAAACCGGATTCCAAAAGGGCTTATCGGCAATTCCTTTTTAAGTGTTCTTTGTAGGACGTCCCACAGAAATACGGCGTCATGGCAGTCAATAAAAATATGCTCAATTGATTCTGGATTATTACAGATTAAGCAGTTTACCGACCAAGGTACAAAAAGACCTTTGCTTTGCAACCATGACTTTACAGGGAGAGTGTACGCATGTAATTGAAAAAAGAACGTTTTAGCAGAGGGTCTCACTGGCATTTTTTTAACGCGCTTTAGCACATCGCGCTCAGGACCTAGCCTGTAGGCAGCTCGGTAAACCGGTAATGGTAAATATACATCGAGAATATCAGAATACAAACGCTTTTTCGTGACATCACACAAGTATTCATATGAGAACCTTGCCTTGAGCAGGCGTACAGAAGTAACCACTTCAAGCAAATAAGGACTGAGCGGTCCAGCTCCGAAAGAAACAGGTGACACGACAAAGAAGATAGATAATCATGCAATCGTGCACTGAGCCACGAGTTCGATGCTTCAAAGCGGTACAAAAGCGCCTCTAGTGAACGCGGTGTTGCCTTAGAAACGAGCTGTTTCTAAGGCACAGCCGTGCGTCACTTGCTCAGGCGCACATTTCGTTGTCGCGCCGAACGCTGTGTTGCTCGACGCTCACCGCGTCCGATGAGGGGCGCGTAGTTGCTGCGCCGTAGCCCATTGTCTTACACCCCTTGGCGGGTCGACGAGAACGCTGTCGTGTTCCACTCTTGAAGGCGAAGCTTAAGCGTCCTCCGATTTTTGCATCCACGATGTGGCAGCAGTGCGTTCATGACCCCAGGGAACTTCCGGTCAGCCATTTTGGACAGTACAGTTAGCCAAGAAAAAAGAAGCATTTTGTCGCATAGTATACTCCAGGCCCATATTCTTGGTGTTTTCAATACAAGGAACGTGCGCTGAACATCGAGCTCATGAAGGACTTTTTTTTGTTGCTCTTAACACTACAATTCACCTGTCAAACGTACCAACTCTCAAGCAAAACTGGTTCCAGCTGGAGGCTCCTATAAATTTATATGCTATTGTAACATATGCCACTACTGAGGGCTTAACCGGAAGTTTTCTGGGAACTCTGTTTGTAAGCATGAAAAGGGTCTCACGGCGACGCTGACGGCAGGAATTCGCCTTTCGTGTCCGTATATTTTCCTATCGCAATAAAAAATTAATCTCTCTCTCTCTCTCTCTCTCTAAGAAGTCGGAAAAATAAACGCTTATAAATTAGGGTTGTAGTGAGGAAAAAAAGGGCATGAAAGAAAACCAGATGGGAAAGGAGCTGGTGCTGACAAATTTCAACTAGAAGGAAGCCGCCAAAGACAAAGTTCGCTAGCGCAAAGCCACAGGGCTAGACGACGTTCCCGTGAGGCTGATTAATGAACTGGGACCAAAAATCTAAGGAAGCTCTGTTGAAAGCAGCGGAAAAAAACATTAAAATATATGAGAATACCAGACAGTTGACGACAAAGTAGAATGAATGTAATTTATAAAGGTACGGGGGTTAATAGAATTCACTCGTATAGACCGTTGACAATTACATGGTTAATATACAGATTAGCAGTGCAGCCAATGAAGTTAAAGCTGCAGGCATGGGCAGAGAATGATGGCAATTTGGGGGAACTTCAGATTGGCTTCAGAATAGCTAGGCTTTTGGATGATAACGTATTTGTCCTTACTCAGTGTATTGAAATATCAAGAGTACAAAGGAGACCGTTGTATTTGGCCTATTCAGATATTACAGGAGACTATGACAACGTAGAACACTACATTTTGTCGAATATTCTGCAAAGAGAAGGCTCAGGAGACGATTGTCTACAGCTTTTAAGAAATGTTTACCCAGAAAAAACCAATTGTGTTTAATGGAAAAGGTGAGGAGCCAGGAGAACGTTAATATCAACAAGGGACTCAGGCAGGGGTGCCCTTTATCCGCACTGCTTTTTATGATGTACATGGTGAGGTTGGAAAGAGCGCTAGGCTTAAGTAATATCGGGTTTAATCGCACACAAACCGGCATGTACAGTAGCAGAGCACGAGCTTCTAGGTTTTCTTTTTAAGTGGACGATATTGTGTTGCTAGCTAAAAAGCAGTGATATCCGACGTCTGGCTAATCTCTGTGCACAGGAAAGTGATAAGCTGGGTATCAAATGCTTTCGTTAAAAATCAGTTGTTATGGTATTCAATGAAAACAGCAAACGGACAGGTGCAATACATAGCCAGGAAATACCTCGCGTAAATGGTTATAAATACCTTGGTATATGAATAAACGAAGGCATTAGATATATGGAAACACAGGAAAAAACAATAATAGTAAAGTGGAACAGAAATGCGGCCATAATCAAACACAGAGCACTGTGGGGATACAATAGGAAGGAGGTGATCCGGGGTATGTGGAAAGGTGTAATGGTTCGGGACGCAACCTGGACCGCGATTTCCATCAGGGCCGTCGGCAGGCCCGCATACAGTGAAGCCATTGGGCGACGCTGCGGCTCGCAAGATGCAGTGGTCTACACAGACGCAACGAGACACCCTCGAGGCGACCTCATGACGGCGGTGGCAGCGTATCACAACGGAGGATTGAAAGAACACACAATCACGGCTGGCCGAGTGGTGGAAGCGGAGGAAACCGCGATTGCCACAGCCATGCATGCGGAAGCGAATACCGTCACCAGCGATAGCAAGCGGCCCATCGGCAATATCGTCCGCGGTAGAATTTCTAAACAGGCGTACCATGTCCTCACGCTGCGCCCCTTAAGCGGCTTGAAAACCCTCGTGTGGACCCCAGCTCATGCGCCTGTGCCCGGCAACGCGTCGGCTCACAGTTTGGCTCGAGATCTCGCGCGCCGAGTCTCGTCCGCGGATGTGGACGGCGTGAAAGAGGTGGAGAGACACGGGGAACCCTGCGAGACTTATGAAATAGCCGTTAGACATCGCTTGAGGCGTCGTGCGCTCCCACCACCGGCCAAGCAACTCGACAGAACGCAAGCGGTCGCGTTTAGGCAACTCCAGAGAAACATACCCACACCCAAAGTGCATTAACAAAATCACAGGGGCAAGGAAAGCGACCAATGTAGGCACTGTTCACAAACAGGAACACTCACACACGTAATGTGGGAATGCACCTCGCTCCCATTTTCTCATCCCCCTGTCATCAGCGAGACTGACTGGACAGCCTGGCTCAGTTCATGGGACGTCGACCGACAGCTTGAACTGTTGGACCTGGCGGAGAAGGCCAAGCAGGCCCCGGGCCTTAATTGAGCCCGATCTCTCAGCCACGTCCTCCATTACCCTTGCCGCTTTCAATAAAGTTTACCACCACCCCCACCAGGACGTACGCTTGGAAACGTGGTTGTTTGCTGGAAATCAGGGGTACAGTCAGGAGTCGATGGGAACCAAAGGTCAGTGGACGCCTCAAATTGGGCGCTAACGGCAAGCCCACAAATGGAGATGTGCAGGGTGATATGCCCTGGGCAAAATTGAAGTGAGGGAAGCACCACCGTAAAATTAATTCTAAAGAACGATTGAAGAATACGGAAAAAAATTAATGGGCTTATAGAGTTTTCAGGCATTTGTACAGGAAAAACATTAATTCACATTGGAGGAAAAGAACTAGGAAGCTTACATGATGGGTTTAGCAGCATGAATAAAAATGATCCGATCATAGAGTTTCCTGCAATTATTAGAGGTAACTCTGGGGCTACGATCTTTGAGCCATCACTGGAATGATGTGTTGTACATGGATTTGTCTTATCTTCGGCCTTGGGGCTTCAGTTCTTGTGGCTTCCTCTAGTGCGCGTTATTTTTGGCCTAAGTTGGCATGCATTTCAATGTAATTTATACATTTTTAATCGAGATGGCAATAAAGCTCAAGACGCAGGCAAAATTGCTGCTGAGTGCAGCGGTTTCGCTTGTCCATGTGTCCGTGGCGTAACAGTTTCTACATCGAGATTCTGTGCTAGATGTCTTCTGTTACGACATTTTTACTAATGACTCATTAATTATTTTTAACACAGTAACCTCTTAAAAAAACTACCAATACGCAAAGTCGCGAATCCATCCAAAGTAATACGGACGAAGTTAGGGTAAATTGATATACTACGCACAATTCCCATGCGGGCTGAACTGCCCAGCGTGCAGCTCCCGTAGACACTAGCGCCACCGTTCCCTCTAGTGGTAAATGTATGTAGCTCTACTGGTTCCGACTGCTAAATACCCCACTTGGGAAACGTCATGGAGGCCACTGTCAGGCTGATGTGCCCTCACGCTCTTACAGTAATATATATATATATATATATATATATATATATATATATATATATATATATATATATATATATATATATATATATATATATATATATATGTACCACATGACCACCTTATATGTGTGTATCTCACGGCGGGCTATAACGGCGTCCTATCCACTGCAAATTCTGCATTACGCAATTTGTATTCCATGACACTGTTCATCGCTATAATTAATAGTTTCGACTACATGATTTGGAGTTGGTTTATCTTGAGCAAAACTTGAAGCACACCAAAGAAGACGATGACAGTAATCGAAAACACGCACAAGAGGACGACCGCTGTACTGCCTCCTGTAAAAGATTTGTTGAAACATAACGCTGCTTTTATAGCATGTAAAAAAAAAACCAATACCCAAAAGGTTGAAACGCATGCATACTGCCTACAAGTATAGGTGCGTATCTAAAAAAATTATCACGTGTTTCGTTAGGCAGTACGGATGCGTTTCGACCTTTCTTGGTTGTTGTTTTCTCACAAGCTACAAAAGTTGCGTGATCTTTGAAGAATTTCAAGTACAGCACTCGTTCCGTTGTGTGTGTTTTCAACTGTTGCCCTCTTCTTCGCGTTGCTTCAAGTTTTACTCGATGTATAGTTCTTTCGAGAAGACGGTCATATAATACATATATATGTCATATTGTGTATACATATATAAAGCACAAGGACGGCTTTTTAAAAGACCTATTCATCCTGCCAATAAACCAGTAACACTGATTACATATTGCGTAAGGTATGTCTCTCGAAACAGCACTGCTGATGGAGCCAGTACACGAAGAAGCGGTTCGTATTCGCAAACATACAAGTCCAGGTTAGTTGTCACGGTTACTGAGAAAAGTTCGTGGGTCGATATTGTTATGATATCGCAGAATTAGATCACTTACAAACCGCAAGTGTAATTTTTGTTAATAGTACATGATGATATTTACTTGTTTCAGGAAAAGTAGTACAACTCGTATTTTTGCGCCAGTAGCGACGTTTTCATAGAGAGTGCTCGACAATTATACGAAGTAAGTTTTG